>NC_047663.1:38528397-38843155 GCF_011762505.2 Arvicanthis niloticus | reverse complement strand
CAGTCTCCTAGATGTTTTGACCCAAGCTTAAGATCTATGCGTGAATACTCCTCTATGCTGGCCCATTAGTGCAATTACCTCCACAATTTCATTCTGGTAACATTCTAGGAGGTCACTTGGTTTTTCTTCTAATTTCAGACCTGTATCTCTCTCCAGTAAGGGCTGCATTAGTAAGGCATAGTCCCTGTGGTAATGTTCTTTAAGGGTCTCACAGGATCCCCCTGTCTGGCCCTAGATTCCCAGATCTTGATCTCATGAGTTAGTATGTCATACCCTAACACATACATGACTGGGATGCAGCCTGTGGAGCTGGATCCTGCTGCTGCAGAGATGCCCGATGTCCACAGAGATGCCCGATGACCACTGTGGCTCAGTGGGCTCCCAACAAGCCTTAAATGGCAGGAAGGAGCACAACCACTATGACCAACTCACTTTGGGTGTGACTATCATCCCCATCGCTTGCCAGTCAATCATCCACTCCCCCTCCTCTCAAGGACCTTTGGGATAGCTCTGTTGTCTCCTCTGACAGATGCTTTCTAAGATAACAAGGTGATCTTTCTGGCATCTGAGACTCTGCTCTTGCTGTTGAGTAGACAGACCTGGAGGAACTGGGATATCCATGTTTGCTTGTGTTTAAACGGTTTTTAGCCAACATACAAAATAGTGTGCCAATTATAGCTTCACACACGATGCCATTGTACTTCCCTGACAGTCGCCGCTACATTTTCCTCCCCCTTCTTCCTCTCCTCTCCTGATGGTCACCTTACTCATCCCATGGTCCTCCTCTGGTGTCCGTGTATGTGTGTATATACAGACCCAGATTTTGCAAATGAGTGAAGCATGTCACATTTGTCATATGTGGCCCCTCCAGCTTCTCTCAATGCTTTTTCCTCCTACCTTTAGACACCTTCACTCAACTTAGTATGAAATTCCATAGAGGTGAGATGAGAAGCAGTATTTCCATTTCTGAGACGCTTCATTCACCACAATGAATGTTTCTTTGTCCGTTCTGTTTTCCTTCCTACAAATGACTTCATTTCATTTTTCTTTACATCTGAAAGGCATTCCACCATGTATGTATGAGTATGCATTACATACATAAAACATATATATCAACATATATTTGGCAACATATGAGATTCAACTGGAAACTTCCAGGATTCTAGAAAAATGAGAAATTCTGACTATGCCTAATGTTGTAAGCTAGTTCAAGAGGTGTGCAAGGGGACCTGGGTACAAGTTTGTGTTGGCAGATCAAGTTTGGGTTCAAGGTCTTAGGCACCATTTCCTTCTGAGGACCCAGTAGCTCAGGAACGTAACAGTGGTGGGAAAAGCCAGAAGATGACAGAATGCATGTGGCATTGTCCTTTTGGTTTTTTTGTTTTGTTTTTGTTTTGATTTTTTTTTTTTTTGTTGTTGTTTTTGTTTTTGTTTTTCGAGACAGGGTTTCTCTGTGTAGTCCTGGCTGTCCTGGAACTCACTTTGTAGACCAGGCTGGCCTCGAACTCAGAAATCCACCTGCCTCTGCCTCCCAAGTGCTGGGATTAAAGGCGTGCGCCACCACTGCCTGGAATAACTTTTTTTTTTTTTTCCCATGAGACGTGGGAGGAGATGCTCGGGAGCAAGCGGGATTCGAACCCTCAGGATAGAGAGAGAGAGCGCAGAGGGCCCTGCGCCCTCTGCAGGCGCCTTACGGCATTGTCCTAACAACAGTATGTAACAGAAGATCCAAACCAGACCGTAAGGAATTAACATTTATACTTATAGGTGTTAGGGGGTGGGGAGGACCTCAGGACACAATGCCAACATCTTGTTTATAATCCATTTCCCTTGAACTGGGGTGTCTTGACCATGGGTGCTGGCGTCATCCCCAGGCTCAGTGCCTGCCTGAGGCGGATGGTGGAGAGGCACCAACAGCTGCGTTTCTCAGGAACTTCTGCCACCTCCTTGCCTTCTCTCTCCTCATACTTTTTCCTAGGCTTTTCCTTCCTGCTCTCTTCCTTCATTTTCTCTCCTCTCAACTCAACAGCCTCATCTTTCTCCTCACAGCTGGTTTTTGAATCTTAAATGCACTGAGTCAGGAAAACTTTTTTTTTTTTTTTTGAGACAGGGTTTCTCTGTATAGTTCTGGCTGTCCCGGAATTCACTCTGTAGACCAGGCTGGCTTTGAACTCAGAAATCCATTTGGGCCTCTGCCTCCCAAGTACTGGGATTAAAGGCATGCGCCACCATTGCCCAGCGAGTCAGGAAAACGTATATTACCATAATTATTAAAAGAGAGGGCACAAGGGAAGAGAGCAGGTGAGTTTTATGAGCTAGAGCTGCCCTTGGAGCCTCCCATAGAAACCCATCTTCTCAAAGAGCCAGGGGATGCAGCTTGCACCTTATGAGCCAGCATCCTACTCTGCCTCCCCTGGCTCAGCCTCCTCAAATCTTCCTCCCTGGAGAGGCTCTGACGGGTGCTCTTGCCTGTGCTTAGTGTCACCTGCTCTTTCTGAGTGTCAGGGCAGCAGCAGCTTTGCCCTGGGGATTCCAGTGAAGTTGTAAAGGTTGAGTTCAAAAGTCTAGAAGCCTTATTCTTCAGTTCTGACAGGTGGAATGACAATCACAGAGGGGATCAAAGAGCCGAGGGAGACCGGCTCACACTTCCTGGAGTGACGTCAACCAACGAAATACAGGTTCTCCAAAACTGAAATCAGGACTTAGAGCAGATGAATCAGTCCAAACCACAAAGGTCTGCCAAGACAAAAGCCAAGAGCGACCACAGGCACTGCAGCTTGTTCCCCTCACATCTGGGTGCTGAGAAGGACTTCTGGAGACAGCCACCAAGTCACTGCTGAGGGAGTCTGCCTCAGGCTTTGCCTTCCTGCCTCTGGCCAGCAGGTGTCCACAGCACAGCCAACTCACTGTTGGCTTCAAGCAGCTGAAGGAACTTTAGTAGAGCAGCTTAGGTAAGTAAGCCACCCTCCACCGTCCATGGCAGCTGCCTCTGTCTCAGCATCTTTAGATTTTTCTGTCCCAAAGCCCACCCATAGTTCATTCTGCTGGCTGTGGGATGAGGTGGGGCTGCCAACACAACCCAGAGCTCTAAGGAGGACCCTGGCTGCATTGGCACCTCTCTAGGAACTCTGGCTCCTTGGCACCTTCATAGCCTCCATCACTGGTTGCTCAGGACGTGGATACTATGGGAGCATGAGATGAGAGCAAAATCCCTCCCTCGGTCTGCCTAGATTGGGCTACTTACAGATCCAGATACAGGGACCTGAGATATTCTGAGAGGTGAAGTAGGGGTTACTGAGGCAGGGGATTGAGCAGGTCTCCAAGCCCCTCTGAAGATGTTCCATCTTTTGGAGACATGACTCTGTGGGAAGGTAGGGGGAAATCGCCCTTAAACATGCAACAACTCCATGTTGGAGCTAAGTAGATCTAAGAAGTGCAGACCCTGGAGGTTTTTCTTCTAGAAGACAAGAGCGTTGTTGCTCTCCAACGCAAGAGGCAAAACAGCATCCTAGCTGGAAACGTTCCACAGCTGTTTCCCAAGAGAAGCTTTTCCCACTCCTGTGTCTTCATTCTGTGCCTTCCTACCATCTGGCATTGCTTGCAGAATTAGGGTCACCTGCTTGATTGTCATCTGTTTTCTGCCAAAGATAACAACAGCAAAAATTCTGATTTCAGTGCTGAGAATTTTCTCCCATGAACACTATAGAGAATTTTGAAAGAAACTACTGATGTTTGAACCCAACTCAGTGCTTCTGGGACATCAATGAGATTCATGGAGGCATTAGAGTTTGGTGAGCCTCAGAGTCCAGCTTAGTTGTTAAAGACCATTTTCTGGATAGATGCCCCAGGGAGAGAATTTGAATCATAGAAATGTTTTTATAGTTACAGGTGTTGAAGAGAGAGATGTAGCCCAGGTCCCAGGCTATCCCACAGACTCTCTATAAGATGGTTCCACTACAGTTCTGAGTTCCAAATTTGCCAGTGAATGAACATCCTCCACCAGCACTTTAGTGTGAGATGTGGATCCTGTTCCCTTTCCATGTTGGGGAGTGAACCAGGGGTGCTGGCTTGGGTCAAAGCCTGATTAAAGGGGTGCTGGATGGGAGGGACTGGAAGGAAATGAGTATCAGAGACTGCTTAGCAGTGCATAGAACAGGGTGGGACTACACCTTCCATCTGAGCAGAAATGAAACTGTTATTTCTGGGGCCTTACTAGGGCTTCAGTTTCATTTTTGTTTGACTTCTTTGTTTCCTTCCTACTTATACTCCCTACCCCAATACCTACCCAGCAAGGAGACTGTAGCACACAGAGCCTTACCCAGAATATCTTCCAGGTTGTTTTCCAACTCAGCTTTGCAAGAGCTGAGATGACAGGTGTGCACCACCCCCTTGGCTCCCTGCCTCCTTTTGCAGTGATGGTGAACATGTCTCCAGGCAGTCCATCAGCAAAAATGGTCTCAACTCTGGAGCAGCCCTCCCATGGAAGAAGTAGGAACCAAGCAACACTAACTAGAGATGATAAGGAAAGGAAATATAGGCGAGACAGGATCAGGACTTCTGCCTCAGCCTCACTTCTGGAATATCTTGAGGTCAGGTTCAAATGCTTTCTCCTGGGTCCTCTTTGAATGAAGTTCTCTCAAGAAAGCAGATTTGTCCTTGCTCAGCTCTGAGTTTCTAGGTAGCTCTGAGGGATGCTGTGTCTGCTGCTGTTTGTTCCTGGTTTGCAGTCACAGTGTACTCTCCTAGCCTAGACAAAAGCCTGTAGGCTTGCCCATGATAAATCTGGTTGGAAAAGAGTCTGATGCCATCCTTCAGAGAAGAATTTGCTAGTTCATTTCCAAATTCTTAGGTGTTTCATCTACATGTGACCAAGTAAGTCTGACTTCAGAAGCTTGCTCTCCAATCACAGCGCTGTATGTGCTTAGATGCTTTTAGCAATTTTACATACCACAGGCAGAAGGTCAACATGACCTTCTGTTTTAGCCTAAGTCTTCATTTCCAGAAACTCCAACCCTTTCATCCCATGATTTTGCTCCTCTGGAATTCTGCTTCATATTTCGTGGAGTCTGGCTCCATTCTGTCTAACCTGTTCTGGCCTCCCATGCTCCTTCCCACATCCCAGCAGGTCTTTCTAGATACCTGAAACATTCTGTGTCTGGGACTAGGGACTTCATGAGGGAATTCTTGGGCTTAGTGAAAATCTGATGTGATTAGCATACTCAAACCCCAGTCACTCTGAGCCATGTTAGTAGCACTGTTACAGTAAATATTTAAAAGTTGCACAGGCATCTCTCTTAGTAACACATTAATATATATGGGATTATGCATCAGGTAAAAGTCTTTTTAAAGCACACAGTTAATTGTTGTAATACAAAACTGATTGTGAATGATATATGATCCCAGGGAAAAGCAAGACCAGGGATCTGTTCCCAGCATCCACCTGCAGGTTGACATCCAGTCCCAGAGGATCTGATGCTCTCTTCTGGTCTCTGTGAGCACCACACTCACATGGTGACAGATGTGCATGTAGGCAAAACACCCATATGCATAAAATAAATAAAAATAAGCTAGAACCTAAGCAGACAGGAACAAGAAGAAGTAGTTGGTAAATATCGAATCATTTCAGGCCGAAGACTGTAGTGAAATGTTCTCTGATGTTTTTTTAAAAGGATAACACCAAGGGTGAGAGACACAGAGCCTGAAGCTGGCTGCCTCATGTCCTTCAGCCTGATATAACAAAATGCCACAAGCATAGTGAGTTAGGAATAACAGACATTAGTTTCTTGCAATGTAGGTACAGAGGTCCAACTCAAGATGGTTAGAGTCTAGGGACAATCCTCTTCTCTGAAGACTGCTAACATCTCCCTGGGATGTGATGTAGCACAGGGTGAGCTTAGCTGTCTGGAGGACCTTTTTCCAGATACTGGAGACAGTTAGGTGACACTGTCTTTGTGACCTAGAAACCTCCCAGAGGCCTAATCACCATCAGAGTAAAAAACTCTATGACCTTTGAAAAGAAATAGGCATTGGGTCACAAGGCTTCTGTTTCATATACAAGAACCTACCTCACTATAAGGATGTGGGTGTCCAATAAGAATAGAGGACCACTTCCTGGTCCATCTTCTTCAAGGTTAATGGCCAAAGTTTGTGAATGAATTTATTCCTAAAAAAAAAAAAAAAAAAAAAAGACAATTGACCTACTTTGTTTTTGTATGTCCCTAGATCCCCAAAGCCAATTTTGCCAGAGGTTCCTTCATAAAAGTAGACAACTGGTGGGTGAACACCTGAAATTATTAAAAGAAAAATAAAGAGTAATAAAAATAATACTTTTCTGCTTTTAAACAAACAAACAAACAAACAGAACCCCAAAACATAGGCAAAAGGTACTTGTGCTTTATTGTAAGAGAAGTGACAGAATCCGAGTTCCATTAACATTGAACATTAGGAAGGAGGTAAGTCACTGATCACATGAGGCTAAAATGCAGAGCGATCAGAAGGAATATAGCAAAACACTGTGAGAAGTCATGAAATATACATGATTCCTTGGTCTAAACATCCATTCCCAATGAACCATTGCCCCAGTCTGCACACTCTCCAGTCCCATGGACCACATCCAGCAAGCAATTTTTGCTGTTAGCTTCTCAGTACAGAATTTGCCCTCTCCTCTTCAGCCCAACACTAATGGCTCTGTCTAATTACAGGTAAGGATTACAGCTCGGGAGCGGCAGAACGGCTGGAAAATGAACATCACCGTTGAAAGCACCCATCCTGAGATGCTTCTAAATGCAGGAGAAATCACACTTGGGACAGAAAGTAGGAAGAACATGGAGAATCATGTCAGGGTAGAAGAGAACAGGAACGTCTCAAAAGCTCTATGTGCTCTGATGAATTCTGGAGAGGGAAAGGTCAAGGTTCAAAGTAAAAACCGAGACTATCTTCACTCCGAACATGGATTAGGAGATGACTTGGAAACCTCCTTTAAGAGCATTTTGCCAACTACACTCCCAGACTTCAAGCAAGTTCAATCCGACTTATTCATCAGTGTAAAGTCACAGAGTCCAGATACCTCTGTTGAGAAGCCTGCCACCATTGCAACCAATTTGTACATGAGAAATGGGGCGTCTTCAGTTGAAATGAACTTTTATGCTGCTAAGGAGTTCTTAGAAACAACGAAGGGTGCAGGAGGAAGGTCACCTTCAGCAAGGCCTTCAGAAAGGCCTGGTGATGAGACGCAGGAAGAAGTCCATGTGCAGAAGTTGGCTGATGCTTTTTTTAAACAGTCAAAACTTACAAAAATGGGAAAGTTCTCTTTTAGTGAATCCAAAAATGTTGAATATAAATCCTTTGAAACAAAAAAGTTGCTGCAGCGAGTTAAAGAGATTCTCCCTCGAACTGTTTCTGCCTTTGCCAACACTGATGGGGGGTATTTGTTTATTGGTTTGGATGAAAAAAACAAGCAGATAGTTGGTTTTGAAGCAAAGAATTGCCAGCCTAAGCGGTTAGAGAGTGAAATAGAAAAGTGCATCCAACAGCTGCCTGTCACTCACTTCTGTGAGGAGAAGGAGAAGATCAAGTACACATGCAAATTCATGGAAGTCCATGAATCCGGAGCTCTGTGTTCATATGTGTGTGCGCTCAGAGTGGAGAGATTCTGCTGTGCAGTGTTCGCTGCACATCCTGAATCCTGGCACGTGGAAAAAGGTTGTGTGAAAAGGTTTACCGCAGAGGAATGGGTTAAGCTCCGGATGGCTTAGCCAGGTCAGGAAGGGGAATTGGCAATTAGAATACATTTAGCTAGGGAAGTTGGAAGGGTTTCTCTTGGATTTGAGACAAAATCATTAGTCTTGATTATTCAGTTACTGATCCTTGATGTCTGGACTGCATCTGTAACCTACCCAGGAGTCCACATCCCTCTCTCCCTGGTTTTACCTCAATTCCCTAACTCACTTGTAAAGAAAGCGCCTCCCAACATCTCCCCCGTTGAGCTCCATTTCAGGAGCTAGCATGTCTTCCAGGAATCCCCAATTCAGTTTTCACTCCTACCCTTTCCCGTGTTCCTTTCTCCCTAACCTTCTCTCCTCTCAGTCACACTGTTAGACAATGCTCGGCCCTGTGGTTTATGATGTGGAAAGTGCTGCACTGCTATGTCCTTGCAAGAGGAAAGTCTCAGAAGCGGCCAGACCAGCACCAGCACCAGTACCAGTTCCCAGAACCAGCTGGGAACTCTGCCAAGTTCCCAGCAGCTGCTTCTGTCTCCCCCCAAGCTCACTGCTGCTTCATGAGCCCCCTCCAACCTCTTGCTTTTCATAACTTTCATAATAATAAATAGATTGATAAATATATAAAAGCCTCCACAATTTGTACACAATATACAGTCTTCTGTGTGAGAATCTATTGATAGATTGGGGCCCCGTATAGACTTGAGAAAGCTTTGATTTCAAACCACAAATATATGGAAAACTATGGAACTGTTAAGTTCCAACACCAGGGTCTAAAGCCAGTGCTGCCAGATTCCAAGGTCCATGTCTGTCTCTGCAATTCTCTGAGCCCCTGGCCATCAGAATGAGTGACACATGCCTCAGGTTGACAGAAATAGTTTGACGTATGTTGAGTAGAAGGAATACACTTATCGTATTTTATATCAACCAAATTGATTACCCTAAGGTACTAAAATGTTTTCTCTAAAATCTAATGTTTGCTCAAATGACTTCCATGGCAGGAAACGTTCACAGAAATTCATTCTCTGCACTAAGAGATTTCAAAACATAATTGTCACCAAAAGTTCTGTAAGATAGCAACTACAGAAAGATTAAAAAAAAAAAAAAAAGACATGGACAAGCTACCAGGAACCACATCTCAGGACAGAAATGACTACCCTCCTGCTGGACAGTTTTATGTCAACCTGACACAAGTCAAAGTCATGGGAGAGGGAGGAACCTCAATTAAGAAGGTGTCTCCATACAATGAGGCTGTGGGCTCTGCTGTGAGACATTTTCTTAATTCATGATTTGGAAAGGGCTCAGCCCCATTGTGGGGACCGTCTCTGGACTGGTGGTCCTGGTTTCCATAAGAAACCAGGCTGAGCAAGCCATAGAGAGCAAGCCAGTAAACAGCACTCCTCTGGCCTCTGCATCAGCTCCTGCCTCCAGGTTCCCATCCTGTTTGAGTTTCTGTCCTGACTTCCTTTGATGATGAACAGCGATATGGAAGTGTAAGCTAATAAACCCTTTCCTCCCCAACTTGCTTTGGCCTTGGGGTTTTATCGCAGCAACAGTAACTCTAACTAAGATACTTCCCCTCCTTCAGCCATCAGTTGCCAATAGTTTCTCTAGGATGGAGCCTCATGGTTTCCTCCCCATCCACATTGGAATTGATGACTTGCTTTCTCTTGGGCAGATCTTACACAGGTACTCATAGCTGCTGTATATTCATGAGCAAAACAGCCCTGCCATATGCAGAAACTGCACTTCAGAAAACTGTGAGGGGGTATTTTAAAATATGTTGGTACAGTGACTTTCTATATAAGTCAGGCTAGCCTTAGACTCACTAAGAAGCCCAGCATGACCTTCAACTTGCAGCAACCTTCTTACCTCAGCCTCTCAGACTGCTGAGATTGAAAGAGATCCACCACACCAGGATGGGTGCAGGCTTATGTTATATGTCTAATCATTCTGAGTTGTTCAAGAAGTGTTTTCCAGTAAGGAAATAGAAAAGGTAAGCAAAGTTAACAAGAAAGGATGAAACTTCTAGATCCACACAGAGAATCAGTCAGTTCATCTCCTTGAGTGTCTCTCTAAGCTACGTGTAAACTCCGTGACTGTGAGGGCTGTGGCTGCAGCCCAGCTGAAGTCTGCTCTGGACCTCGGGTTACTGTCATGGCTCTTACTACTGTCGGCATCACTGTGAGTCTCTGCCACTGGCCACCTTGCCATGGTGTTCCCTTCACAGCCACGCTGGTCTCCATTCTCTGGATGTCCTTCGGTTTCAGTCTTAGAGGTAGAAAATAATCACTGCGAAATGGAATTAGCAATCGATTTGTAAGGTAGGGGGACAGAGGTGTCACATCTCATGGGAGCCGAGTCAGAACTGTCGTGAGGCAGATGAGTTTCCCAGCCTTAGCTTCTTGTCAGAACCTTTTGGCTCCTTTACAAAAGAGCAGTTCCCGGTGCTCCCCAGACATGCGTGACTCCCTCTGTCAAGTGTGGTGAAGAAGTATCCCAGTGTCCCACAGGCATCACGCACGTGCAGAGGACTAAACACAGAGCACTTACTCCTCACTTCCTATTAATCATAAGGTTGGTAAGAATGCAGACACAAAGAACCTACTGATGGAAGAGTTGGCGTTCACTTTCTTTACTAACGTTTTCTCTTCCAATTTTTATTCCCACTGGCAAGATTAAGGTGTTCCTTTAGAGCCTTTTAACAATCCCTCTAGGGGTTGGGGGTATGGCTCAGTATTAGGGCGTGTTGTGAACATGTCTATGGTCTTGGGCTTTATTCCCAGCCCCAATGATCTTTCAAATCCTTTTACTTGAAAAGCCCAAATCTTTGAAAGGCTCCTTCTACTCTCAAAGAGGCGGTGACCCAGGGGTTGAGAACCACTTTTCTAAGGTTTGTGAAGTTTCTCCAAGAGTCACAGACTTACTGGTCTGTGATTCCTGGAGGAACACATGAAGGACAAGAGGGTCCCAGATATAATTAGACGTTGAAGGTGAAGGTGACAAAGCCCATGTGCATTGGGGTTGCTCCTGAAGTCAGACATTCTAGAGCTGGCACATGGGCTAGGAGACATCTGCTTGTCTCTTTATACCTTGAGCCATTTGGCCCCTCCATGAGTCAGCGTCTGCTCTGGATACTGGAATCCAGAGAGAATGTTCTCCTTGGTCACAAAGCCAAGCTGTGGGGACATAAAACAATATGAAGATGAATATTTTCCTCCTTGTGCTAGTATAAAAGGATACAGACAAATAGAGATATTCCAGGAGAGGCTTTGTATCATATCTACAACCAGATTCATGCGGGTCACAGTAAAGAGCCATATTTCTCAGTCTCTGTGTCTTTCTGTCTCTGTAAGATCCTTTGTCTCTGCTTCTCTCTGTCTTTCTCTGTGTGTCTGTCTCTGTCTCTGTGATTTCCTCTGTTTCTTCTCTCTCTGTCTCTCTCTGTCTCCCTGTCTCTGTCTCTCTCTAACCCCCCCCCCCCCGTGTGTGTGTGTGTTTGGTGACTGACACCAGATTTCATACATACTTGGTAAATCATCTGCCTCTAAGCTCCATTCCTACCCAGAGCAGAAAGATTTTAACAATTTCTTGCAGCTTCAATTGGAAAATGGTGAAGCTAATCAGGGAGGAAATGAAACATTTACAAAGGAGTGTGAATCGAGATGGGCAAAGGTAGACATTAAGTTAAATTGTGTGTAGAGACAAAGATACAAATTACTTGAGAGATGGAGCTGGAAATTAGCGGTAGAATGTGTGCTTAGCATGACACACACACACACACTCACACACACACACACACACACAGAGAGAGAGAGAGAGAGAGAGAGAGAGAGAGAGAGAGAGAGAGAGAAGAAAGTGAGAAAAATAAGAGACTAACAAGAAGGGGAAGGAATGATCTCAGGTCTCTCCCATATGAGCTGTAGATTGGCATGTATGACATGAAGGTAGAAAGAGGGTAATTAGGAGACAAGTAAAGGAGGGGACAGATCTAAGGGAGCATAACAGGGCCCGATACAATGCTATACATGTGTGGAAACTGCAAGAGCACTCCTTTATTTTGAGCATTAACTAAAAAGCATTAACAATCAAAAAGTCAAAAAAAGCCAGCCAGGCATAGTGGCAGAGGCTTATGGAGCCAACACTTGGGGGTAGACATGACTGAGGTGTCAGGAGTTCCATGTTCTTGTTGGTGGGACAGCCAGGAATACCTGAGATCCTGTCTCACAACAAAAGAAACCAAGGAATAGAGTTTAGGGTTCGCACAAACATTTTTGCCCCATTGCTCTTCGAAGGATTCAGTGTTACTTCTGACACAGTGTCTCAGTCTGAAGCCAGAGCTCATGAACTACACACTGACTGTACAGTGATGAACACTGTCTAACAGGAAGTAGCCTTTGCTACTTGAGGTTAGAAGGGTGGAGTCAGAGGAGATGAGAGAGTTGTGCTTTCCTTTCCTAGGAAACAGAAACTTGCAAAGCTGAGAAATAGAAAGGAAACTAAGCTCCGCCTTATGCCTGGAGTTGTGGCACCACGAAGACACAGAATGGAGAAGTGTCTTTCTCAAGCCTTAGACCCCACCCAGTCAGAGTCTGGCTCCTGAGTAAATGGGGCCCTCGGAAGAATCTCCTCTTTCAATACTCCAGTGCTGCAGGAGTGTTTCGTTGAATTGCTAGACAAATTGCTCGCTCAAATTCTTTTGGCGATGGGAAACAGATTCATATATAATTATGAATAATTTAGCATGGCAGGAGTTGGTGGGTGTGTGCAACTCTGCCATAGCAGGCACTGGAGCAAACCCACTTATTTTCTTACACGGGCAGCCCCCTGCCTGTAGCCTGACAATGAGATTCTCGGCTACTCTTCCATGAACAGCCATGTGAGGCAGAGGTAGGGTTTGGGTGCTGCTCTCCAGATGAAATGATTGATACTCCAGAGACCCCAGTGAGCTGGGCATTTCAGTCCCTGTGCATTCAAACCCGTGGTTCCTGTGGACAGTGGAAATGAGAGAGTTTAAAGGGATGAGTGTGACCACAGCATGTCATTTACATTTAGGACAATGTCAAAAGAAACCCAGTATTTGTGAACCATGTATGTACTAAAGCATGCCCCACCATGCAACAAACAAACAAAAAACTGAAAACAAAGAAACAAGAAAAGTTCGCATGTTCTTGAGATTGCTCACAGAGGTAAAGAGATACACAAACATGCAGTGCCATAATTAGTATAAAAACAGACCCAAAGAAAGCAAAGTGATAGGAGTGTGTGTGTGTGTGCATGAATGTACATGAGTGTGTGTGTGATTGTGTATGTGACTGTGTGACTGTTTGTTCATGTGTGTGTGTTCATGTATGTTTGTGTGTGCGAAAGTGTGTTTGTGTTTGTGAATAAGTGTTTGTGTGTGACTGTGTGTTCATGTGTGTGTTCGTGTGCATGAGTGTTTCTGTGTGTGACTGTATGAGTGTGTTTGTGTATTCCTGTGTGTGTATTGTTGCTGCATGCGAGTGTGTGTTCCCGTGTGTGGGTGTTCCTGTATGTGAGTGAGTATGTGTGTGTACTTCTTTGTGTGTGTGAATGTGTGTGTGAGAGTGTGTGTTTCTGTGTGTATGTGTTCATGTGCGTGTGTGTGTATGTGTGTTCATGTGAGTATGTGTGTGTCCCCTTTGCCTGTGCTGGTGCAACAGTCCTCTCTGCATACCCCTTCCTTCTTCCTGGATATCCCCAGCTCTCCTCCCCCCATCCCTCCCACAACTTGCTCAAGGAAGCCCTGGAGCCAAGGCTGCTCTGGGAAGGCTGGTAAAGAGAGAGACAGGGTCTTCTTCAAAGACAGGAACTTCAATTTTAATTAAATTAAAAAACTTCCATACAGGTATTTAATATATATGAGTAAATTTCTCTGGCCCTCTCCCCTTCCCTACCTGTTCCTTCCACCTGTACCCTGTGATTTCCACATAGTTTCACTTTTGTTTGCGTCTTCTAATTTTTTTTTTAAAAAATTCACTGTTCTTGTTGTCAATTCAAGTTACAATGGCAGGAAGCATCTAAGTTCCCCGTTATACTTCCTGGAGTGACGAAATACTCAAAGTCTCAGAGTGATGACTCAATTTAACTTATAAAACTAGCAAAGGAAGGCAGGGCCTCTTCCGTTCTATCTCAGCTAGCATTCACACAGTGGCTGGCTGTACATTGGCTCTTCAGAGCCAGTTGCTCTCCCTCTGCAGTTGAGCTCCGATCAATCATCAACCTTCCTGCCTCACTGGACAAGGGAAAGGTCTGGAAACCTACCACGCTCAGAGCTTCAGGGAACACAGCTTCCAGGACACAGAGTAAGTGAGCCAGGTCCACCGTGACATATTCAACCTGCTGTCTTTCTCTTTCTGTTCCCATTCAATGTCAGGTCCTGTCTACTTACTGGCTCTGGGAGGGTGTGGGGTAGCAGTTGCCAGTGCAACTCTCAGGTTAACTCTGGCTGTTTTCCTTCTAGGAATCTTGGCTCCTTGGCATCCTCACAGCTATCTCTCAAAGCTTCGACTGCTGAGGACTTGGGGACTCTGAAAGCTTGGGGTGAGAGAAAATGACTTCCCCTATGAGATAGAGGGAGGGCTCACTTTTGCTGGGAGAGAGCTGAGCACATGCTGCTTGTTCTGAGGCTGACTAGTGAGGTAGGAAGAGGCAGGTCTGGGTGGGGGATGTTTGACAGGCTTATGTGAATCTCCAGAGTCCCTTGCAGGTTCCCTATCCTCTTAGAGACCTGATCCTGTTGAACGTTGAGAAAACATGGCTCCAGAAAGGGTACAACCTGTACTCTAGAGCCAGAAAGACGCTTCTGTGTAAGTTTACAATCCAGAAAGCTAGAACTTCCCTTTCCCAATCTAGAAAAAAAGCACCAATCCAGGAAAGAAAGAACCATCTAGAGTTGGGTTGTTTGGTCTTTCATTTTGATTTGTTCCCCAAGAAACAGGTCCTTCTACTCCTTGTCCTCTCTGTCTGTGCTGTCTTATCGACCTACATTTGGGGCAGAGTAAGGACATCTGAATGTCATCTCCTTTTCTGCCTGATATAGCTGACAGGAACCCTGAATTTCCTTCTGAGAGATTTCCTCCCAGAGCCAATGCTATAATTTGAGAAAAAGGAACTACCTAGTAAAGTAGACCCAAGGAACCAGGAGGTCACTGAGCTTTACTTCAGTCTTGGAGTTTGATGAGCTCTGGTGTCTCCCTTGTTTTTAAGCACGGTATCTACACTGTGTGCCTGAAGGTACTGGATATGAACAGTTTCCATTGTTGAGGTCTTGAACTGATATGGCCAGTGTCCCAGGCTAGCCCACAGCTCCTATAAAAGGGATTGCACTGAAGCACTGTTGACTTTGAAATTTCCCAGAGGCATGAGCATTGTCTTTTTGTACTTTGGTGTGAGATGTGATTTCTGTCTCCTTTCCATGTGCTGAGTGAACCAGGGGTGCTGGCTTAGGACATAGCCTGATTCAGGGGATGCTGAATGGGTGGGGCTGAGAGGGAAAGAATAACAAAGACCACAAAGCAGTGTTATAATAATTATTTGAAAATGGCCTCCGGCAAAGCTGACTATCTAAGCTGCAGTTCTGCATGGCTCAGCTACCATGTTCGGTGGCCAGAGGCCGCATGCGATCCACAGCTAAAAACAGCCAGCCATAGACACTAGCCCTGACACCCAAAAGACACCAGCATGGGAGATGGCTTTGCCAATCTTCTACGCTGTCTCTGCAAGGCTGGGCAGTGCCTGGACCATCCTGTCAACCACACAGGCTTGGTACAGATGAGACTCTAATGCTTAGATTATCCAAAGGCTTATATATTTGGTAATGATCAATAACAAGATGCCTGTACAATCAGAAGTGTAACCCAATACTCAACCTAGATATACCAACTAACTTTGACTGCTACAGACAAGCAAACATCAACCTCCATGTCCCCCTCTCTCTCTCATCTCATCTTTCTCCTAGCTCCTCCTCTTCCTTCTCCTCTTCCTCTCTTTCCTCCTCTTCTTCCTCTCTTTACTTCTTCCACCTTAGCTCCTCCTACATATCATCCTTCCTGTTAAAATAAAAAAAAAAAAACCCTTTCTTTTAAAATACAATTAGAGCATAACTATACCAATTTGTATCAGTAAGGTACAAGATAGACCTAATACCCAGTCCACCATTTTGTTGACTAAACAGAACCTCTGCCATCTCTCCTAACTAAAAGACTTAGTTCTGAACCTGTCTTTTTTCTTGGCTTTTCAGAATGAATGTCAGCTGAAAAACCATCCTCTCAAATATGTTCTCTCAAAGTAAATAGCCTGGGTTGGCTATGAGACTGTAAGTCTTCAACCCCGTCAGAAATCCAGAATGACTGAATTAACTGAAATTATGAGAAGCACAAAGCATAGCTTCTAAAACTTAGCCAATTTATAGAGACTGATGGACGGTCCCTATACTTCAAATGTTGGAGCATCCGATCTTCAGCCTTCTGGCCCAGGATCATCTGACAGACCAAGTGATGCAGAATTATTAAGGGCTGATTACTTTGTCTTGGCAGATATAATCAGTCGACTATTCTGCAAGTGTGTCCTTTTCTGGACAGTAGTTTGTCTATAGATGAAAAGAGGCAATTTTTGCCTAGTGGCTGTCTCACCACAACTGGAGTAACTCCAAAGAATCTCAATTTCTTCTTAGAATCCAATACAGGGAAGCTGTCAGGAGCAGAAAGGTCTCTAATCAAAATGAACATTAATACAGAAATGTTTGTAACATCAATTCTGTGGACTTCTGACGTTTTAAAAACCAACTATCTATGTAAGGCATTCTGGACTATTGTCTGTTAACTCCTCTCAGCTATTTCTCAATAAAACATAGAAAACACCCTAACAATAAGCTCAAAGCCATGAATTTGCTATAGCCCTTAACTCACAGGTTAACCAACTCAAATCAGTTTAAAAAGTTAAAGAAGGACTGGGTCTAAGCCTTGTATTCCTAAATGTGTTATATAGGCACAATACCTATGTGAGTAACAATATTAATCTCACTTTAATACCAATCCTAGCTATTCCTCCCTGTTCCAACAAAACCACTACTTTCCCCTAGAAAGACAGCCCAATATTGACCACCTCAGTCCCCAAGCCAAGGGAATAGGGATGCTGACTCTTCATTAATCAACTTCTCGTTAATCAACATAATCTTAATCAACTTCTTCAAGCTGATTACAGCATTGAGATATTAGAAGAGGGGTGGGGGTAGGCTAAATTGATAGGCCTCTGATGTCTGTGTCTTCATTGCATCCAGCTGAAATTCCAGGACAGCAGAGGTTCAAGCAGGTCTGGTCAGCTTGCTTGATGAATAGATTCACCAAAGCTGTATATTCTGCAATATACTATTCTCAAAACAAATTTTAGTATCAAGATAATTTTTTGTTTGAATTCTGGAATCTAGTCTTCTGGTGGCCTGCCTCTGTCATGTCTAATCCATATAATTCTGGAAGGCAGAAATATCTTAATCGTTTCTTCTAAAAACACACAGA
Source organism: Arvicanthis niloticus (assembly GCF_011762505.2). Classification (NCBI taxonomy): domain Eukaryota; kingdom Metazoa; phylum Chordata; class Mammalia; order Rodentia; family Muridae; genus Arvicanthis; species Arvicanthis niloticus. Next base: position 38,825,901 of record NC_047663.1, on the reverse strand, counting down.
CAAAATCTTTTTCCCTAAACAGAATATCTTTGAGCCAGTAACCAGAAAAACCTTTATCTTGACCTCTTTCCCAGAGGAAAAACATAACCACAAAACTGAAAATCACACGCATCTATCTTCCTTCCCTATTTTGCCAAGTGTGAAATGAACCTAGAATTCCCGTGGGGCCCACATTAGACAGAACCCGAGTCTCCTATGAGGCAATATAACTTTATATCATTTAAACACACTTGATTTACACTATATTTTTGTTTGGCCCTCTGCCTAGAACAGATTTCATTTATACCATCTATGTGTTTGGCTCTGTACTCCAGAGCAGCTTCCACTTGTACACTGTACTCTCTACTCTAGAGCCAGTGACAATTTTCCCTACCTAAGTTCCAAACCGTGGGCGATAATCCCCAAGTGATTCAGACAAATCTGTTTATAAATCTTTCCTAAAAGCAAATAATCCCTATATTTTAACTTTATACTTAAATCAGTAACTTCGGGAAAGCAGAGAAGTCCTCTAGGCTGGAGATTAAGCAGCAGCTCAGTAATCGAAGGACCCCTCCACGGTTCTCCACAGCAGGCCCCAAAAACATGAGGGAGTCCATGGTTTTATAAGCTTTATTGTCATCACAGATGGTAGATGAGTGTGGCTGCACCCCACACTGAACTCAGGGTAGACCTGAGCTAACAGGGAGGGAGTAGGTTCTGGAAAAGAAATACTTAATTGGCTATGCCCTCTGGCCTTCAGGTATCTCATTAATATGAAAATCTCTTGAGGCTGATGAAGCCTGTAGTCACACCCTCTACCTGTGGAGGGGCTGGTAGGGGCATTGCCCTATGTGACTGAAAGGTGTGGGTCAATGGAGATCTTCAGGCAGGGAAGGGGCTTCGTATCAGGAGCCTGGAATCTGTGGATGTGACCAAACACCTACCGTAGTCCCATTAGAGTCTGGGGTTCGAGGCCTGTGTCTGACCAGAAACCAAGCCATCCTTCACGGTCCCACAGGGACACACATCTTCCTGAGTGTTTCCTCTGGTTATACCACATTAAGACCAGTGTTAGGCTTTCAATGTGACCTTGAGTGATCCCACTGATCTGGCTCCATTGCTGTTCATCTCCTGGGAGTCAAGACTTCTTCCTTTAGCCTGATGTTGTCTGGAACTGTCAGCAGTGTGTTCAGATGCTTTTCTTAAGCTGGGACCTATCTGATCACATGGCTGATCTGAACTTATCTTAGGACTGTGTCATTCTCCATGCTCAGATCTGAGGGTGTGGGCAGCCTGGAGGGAAAGTGTTAGTTTGTAATAGACATGGAACCCTAGCCCTGCCTTCTGAGGGGTACTCAGTGTGTCTCCAGAGGCCAGGCCAAGATAAAGTTTCTGGGAAAAAAACCTAGTGGTGAATACTACATATATAAACAGTTTATCACTTGACCCAGTAATTCAGCTTCTGGAAACTTCTCTAGCATGCCTATGATTTTCTGGTCTTCAATAATGTTACCTTCTTGTACAATGGGTCAGAAAATTTTCATAAATCCTCATGGATTAGTCTGAATTAAATTCCTAGAGTCAATCCCCAACCTCCCTACAAGATTTTTCTTCAGGGTTCTATTTCTTACATTCTGTAATTCAATTCTTTTTTGAGTATCTTCTCAGGATTCCCATTTCCCATTCTAATAGGTTGTTTTTTAATATTCCTTAACCCATATATGTGAAGATTGGAGAAGCTGTGTGAGAGAACCCTTGGAATCAATGAAAATCACCAGCTCTAGTCAGGAGTGGTGGTACATGCCTTTAATTACAACACTTGGGATGCTCTGACATGTGGATCTCTGAGTGGTAGAGGCCAGCCTGCTCTACATAGCAGTTTCAGGCTGGCAAGTAAGAGCATGTATCAAAAATCATAAAAGAAAAGTAATAAAAAGAAAATTTAAATAAATTTTAAAAATCAATAGATTTTCCAAGCATCAGTCAGGATGAGCCCTGATCATATTACATTATCCACTGTAACACCTTCTCTAATCCCAGATGCTGTGACCTTACTAAGCACCTTTGCACTAATACAGTTTGCAGGGACTGTAGGGATGGTGCAGAGGTTCAGAGCACTTGTTGCTCTTGCAGAGGACTTGGGTTTGGTTCCCAGTACCCACGCAGTAGGTCACAAACACCCCTATCTTTAGTTCCAGGAATCCCTCTTCAGAAATCCATTGAAACGAGGCACATGTGTGGTGCCCAGACATGCATAAGGCAAAACATTCATTTTAAAAACACTGCAGTGTTGGGCCCCATTTTGGCCCTGGTTTGAGCTTTGAAAACAAACCCGATCCTAGCTCGAGTTTTCAGACTTGTCTCAGTCATTTCCATACCAGGATGACTCAACAAGACCCATTTGACCCTGTGTCTGCCCCATTGTTGCTGATGCAGAGCTTTGCCATTGGCCCTGTCAGTCGCCCCATACCCTCTGTCACCCTTCCCCACCTCCTATGTTATCTCACCCCACCAAAAATCCCCCTCCTTATGCTCCAAGTTTATATAAGTGAGAGGCTGATACACTGAAGTTGAGTTTTTGCTTCAACAAGACTCCTGGCCTGGTGTGTTTCTTTTGGGCCATTGACATTCATCATCACGCTCAGCCCCAGAGACCTGGCAGGACTGGGACCTCTCTCCTCTTGCCTGGACCTGCTGGCAAGGAGTTGGTCCAGTCTCTCGCTTATAACCTTAACCATGAAGCCCTCTCTCCAGCTCCTGCAATCTGTTATCAAAAAGACGAAAGATGCCTGTTGTCACAGATGTGGAGTAACGGGATCCCAGTACAGCAGGGGTGGAAGAGTATGAATTAGAGTGGATATTTTGGAAACTATAGTGGCTCCACAATAAGTGAGGAACTACTAAGTATGTCTGAGGAAAATGACGCCATTATGTCAGAGAGACAGCTTGGCGTCCCTGGCTGTTGTTGCATTTTGAAAAAAGTCAAAGTATGAAATCAGCCTAAGATACATAGATGGACAAGAGATACAGAAGACGTAGTACATGAGCACTGAAGACTTAAGAGGAAGGAGACAGAGTTATTTGTGAATACATGGATGAACCTGAATGGCATTATTTTATATAAGTAAGCCAGGCACAGAAGACAGGCAAACCCTGTATGACGTCTAAAGAACCCTAATTGATAGGAATAGAAGTTAGGATAGCAGTGAGCAGGAAGTGGGATTGCTTGTTGGAGCTGTTACTGAAGGACTACAAACTGTGTGCCATGTATGAGGAGCCTTTGCAGAACAGGGTGCCTACAGCAAACAACAGTGTATTCTGCTTTTGAAAGCTATTTAGACTTATGTTTGTGTACTGAGGGCAGAACCTACTAGTCAATGACCTGCTGGTCCAGGAATCTGCTTGTGAACTCTGTCTCCATTCCTCTGGTTACTTGTTATTTGGAGAAAGAGATCTGCTAACTTGCAAAGGCTGGCCTTGAACTCACTCTGCATTCCAGGCTGGCTTTGAACTTGTGATCTTTTTTGCTTCAGGTAGTTCCTGGGTAGCTGGGATCACAGGATGCACTACCAGAGCTAGCTGTAGAAGTTGGTGTTTAGTGTTCTTCACACAAACATAACAACTTGTATTTTTGTATAAAGTAATGCATATATCAATTAATTTAATTCAAACATATTTCATAGGTGTATTCTGCACTTTGAATACACAGCATTTTTGTTAGTAAAAAGAGAAATAAATAAATTAATTAAAAGTGGAGAGGGGGGAGAGGAGAGAAAAGAAGAGAAGAAAATAGAAGAGAAGATAGACAGGCAGACAAAGCCTGCATAGATGAGTCAGAAATTCAGAACACTGGCTGATCTTCTATGTGATCTGGATGGAGTCTATTTCTAACACGCACAGAGCAGCTCACAACCATTTTTAACTCCAAATCAGATATCCTAATGTCATCTTCTGGATTTCAAAGGCACCAGGCACACAGGTGGTCCACAAACATACACAAAGGATAAACACCCATACAAGTAAAACATTTTAAAGAACAATAATACAACACAGCACCCGTAAACATGTTCATAGAGTTGAAAATTTACAGTGCATAAAGAGTCCTGAATGTATCTACCTGGACAGCACTGACAGTTACAGTGCCTCATGCAAACTCAGTTCCAGGAGAAAAATGAGTCCACTGCAGGTTACCCCATAGTAGTGGACACACATTACATTAATTGATATTGGTCAAGTCAATGAAATTGTCCCACATCTCTCCAGCCCCTGTTTTATATGGCTGTCTTTGCTGTCATTTTTGCGTGTGAGTGCCCTCTAGTGTCAAGTTAGCAAAGGAAGTTGCAGGTTAAAAACACCATGGACAGATTGTGAGAAAGATGATATGTTGTTGTTGGTGGTGTTTTTCCATTGACATGAGCCTCTTTCTTATTTATTGAGATTAGTTTTACAGAATAAATGTTTCTCTATGGCATTATCAGAAACGAGATGTCCTTTGATCATGGGAACCCCCTTTACTCTCTCTTCTCCCCCTCCCACTCCTGTCCCTCTTCCCACATACGTTAATACTTCAAACACATTGTTCATTAATACCTTTTAAAATACCACATATGTTAAGACCTTTTAAAAACTGCATTCTGCATCTGAGAGTAAACACACATGATTCGTCTTTCTGAATCACTTCAGCTCCATCTTCTTTCCTGCAGTGATGGCTTCTGTTCTTCCTTATGGCTGAGTAAGCCCTTAGTAAGCGCTGAGCATGTAGGGAACTTAGTTGTGCACATAGCATGTGCACAATTCACTCACCTGCTGATAGGGCCCTTCGCTTGTTCACAAACTCAGTTGTTATGAACAGGAAGACCAGCCACATGAGTGTACAGGTGTGTGTTCTGTACAATGGCCTAGATGCTTTAGGATATATGCCCAGGAGTGCCACTTCAGTGTTTTATTTTTGTTTTTACCACAATAGAATATCTTTTATTTATTCTTGAATAATTTCATGTTTGTAACAATGTATCCTGGTCTCATGCACTTCCCTCCCCTTCAACAATTCCCTAAATGCACTTTTAGCCTCTCTCCACTTGATCTCTCCAATTAATTAACTGATTAATTATGACCCACAGAGTCCAGCTAATGCTGCCTGTTGGAATGGTGAATGGCCTTGTTGACTGATTGTGGGCAGGAAATGACACTACAGGAAGCCATGAATGCAGTGGCCCCATCATGCATAGAAGACAGCATCAGGAAGCCATGAGTGCAGTGGCCCCATCATGCCCAGAAGACAGCATCAGGAAACCTTGAGTGCAGTGGCCCCATCATGCCCAGAAGACAGCATCAGGAAGCCATGAGTGCAGTGGCCCCATCATGCTAGGAAGACAGCATCAGGAAGCCTTGAGTGCAGTGGCCCCATCATGCCAGGAAGACAGCATGTCTCATTCATTCCTGTCCTCCAGATTTTACAGCCTTTCTTTAAAAGGGGATTAATTTAATTCACATTCTATATGTACATGTGTTTTGTCTGTGTGCGTGTATGTGTACATGGAGTGTGTACACTGCCTACAGAGGCTAGAAGAGGCTCTCTGAGTCCTGGATCAGGAGTTACAGATGGTAGTGAGCTGCTAGGTCAGTGCAGTGAAGCAAACCTAGGTTTTGTAGAATAGTGCGTTTTCTGAACCACATGTCCATTCCCCAGCCCCCAGCTCTTGGCTCTGACATCCTTTACTGTGCTTGCTGTGACATGCCCTGAACCTGAGAGGGCAGGCCATGTTGATGGTCCATTTAAGGAGGGGCACTCAATCCTCAATAATTCTCCACACTCTGAGCAGCACTGAGTCTCTGTACTGCTACCACTGCAGAGATAAGCTACTGGGGCCACAGTTGAGGAAGCCTTAATTCAAACATATAAGCATCATGGGAAATTTGTGTTTAATATAATATTTTAAATTTACTTATGTATTTTGTATGTAGCAGTGTTTTGCCTGAATGGTTGTCTTAGTACCTCATATCTGAGTTACAAATGGTTGTGAGCCATCATATGCATGCTGGGAATTGTACTGGAGTCCTCTGGAAGAGCAGGCACTGATTTTTGCTGTGAAGGCATCTCTTGGCACTCCCTCTGGGCCTTTGTTAGGATTCTGCAGATATCATCACTCACTGTCCAAGAGTGAGAAGCATGGCTTCTCTTCCTGTAGTCTGTCATGTCAAGCAGGGAAGGAGAAGCCTTACTGCAAGATGTAGTTGCCCTGCCTGGGATTCTGAGGACTAGTCTAACTATGGTTGGGAACCAGGATAGCTACTTTTGAGAATAAATGAAGTCATTCGATATCACAGAAAGGAACAAAACAGGATGTATGAGACCTCACTCATTGAATTTCAAAGAAATATTTAGTAAGGTTCAATAGCAGACTTGCTAAGCAGAAAAATGAATCAGTAAAGTTAAAGACCAGTGAAACCCCGAAGCCCAAGGAGCATAAAAAGGAACTGAAGAAAACACACAGAACACAGCACTGACTGTGTGGAGCACTGTCATGAAGACTAACACACTGTTTCTGCCCCCAGAATCTGAAGTCAGACAGAGTTGAGAAGTTGTCTCAAGGAGAGATGGCTGGAAACACCCCACAGTTGGTGAAAGATGTGGATCCACAGACATTCACAGAGCCCTCTGCTCAACTCAAGTGTCCAGGGAATATTCTTCAGGGAGGACGGCATGCCAAGCCAGGAAGATGGCAGGATTCACGGTTTGTAAACTGGTTGCTTTTGTCATAGTGGGGGAGAAGAGGAAAGCAGCATCAGGACAGGCAGAAGAGACAGAGAAAGTGCTAGGATGTCAACAGAGTGTTCCTGAACAGTGCTCAAATACGACTTCATGAGACTAGGGGAAAGGTCCTGAGAGAATGAAAAGAGAAAATCAGGATTCCAGAACATAGAAGCTGCAACAGGAGGGAGCTGTAGAATGTAGAACAGTCACGTTAAAGCAGGAGAGGGGCTGGACTATGCTTCCTGGAGAATGCTTTTCTGACAAGTGCAGAATCCTGGCCATCACCCCAACTTCCACAAAAGAAAGGGAAGGGGATTGTACCACAGGACAGAATCAGATGAAGTAAACCAAGCCGGTCTCAGAATGACAAATCTCATAAATTTCCTCTCAGATGTGGTTCCTAGAGTGTATATATTAAACATCTGAGAAACCGTGTTTGTGTGTGTGTGTGTGTGTGTGTGTGTGTGTGTGTGTGTGAATTTATCTAAGGGAGCATAGGGGACAGATGGGAGGAAGACAGCAAAGAAGTTAGACAGGAGAACACACTCAGTGTACAGCATGCACTTGAGTTAAATGTCTTTTTGTAGGGCTGGAGTGTTGGCTCACAGTGTAAGGTATCTTGTTGTTCTTATACAGGACCAGGGTCCAATTCCCAGCACTTACATTGGGGCTCACAAGCACCCATATCTCTAGCCTTGAAGGATCCAACACTTCTTCTGACCTCCAGTGGCACCAGGCATCTCCGTGATACATGTGCATAGATGCAGACAAAACACTTGTACACATAAAATATAAAATATAGTAGGCTAAATATATTTTAAAGTTCCTTAAACAACACAGTGCCATGTAGGATGCATATATGCAATGAAGTTTCTTAATTCAAAATAGTTAGAAGAGGATCGTATACAGTCATGACCTCAAACTTGAAAATTTAGTGAGTGTCCATTATCGTAGTCAGTTCAAAATTCCCAACAGTCCCTAATCAAATGTCACATCTGACTCACTTGCTCATCCATAGCAGCTCACATGGTTGTGCTGTCTGGTAATGATGGCTCTAACTGCTTAGGTCCTTCTGCAATGGCTCTGTCTGTCTTGCAGGAAAGGATTTCATCTGGGAAGCAGAAACAGTGACTGGAAAATGAAAATTGCTGTGGAACAGGACACAGACTACGCTGAACTGGTTCTGTCTATAGGAGAAATCACACTTGGAGAGAACAATAGGAAGTTAATGAAAGATTGTCAACTGAGAAGAAGAGAGGCCAAAAGTATTATGCTTGCTGTGTGCGCCTTGCTCAATTCTGGAGGGGGCGTGGTCAAGGCTCACATTAAAAATCAAAACTACAGCCTCAAAAGAGATGGAATAGGACGGGATTTGAAAGACTTCTTACCTGGTATCCTGCCATTTCCTCATGAATACCTAGACTTCATGCAGCACAAAGACTACTTTTTCATATTTGTGAAAGCACGGAAGCCGAATAAGAAAGGCCAGGGGATCACCACTGTGAAAACCAACTTGTACAGGAGAAGCATCGCATCCTCAGATGAACTGAAAGCATCTGAGGTGTGGCAGTTCCTCCAAGTCAGGCAATATTCTGCAGAGAAATCAGACTCCAGACAAAGTTTACCTGGAGAAAGTGTCTACAATGAATTACTAAATCAATGCCTTACCTTATTTAACAGAGACTGGCTTACCTATGAGGAGAAATTCTGTTTCATCAAATCCCCATATTCTGAAGTAACATTGACTCCTAAGGAAAAGATTTTAGAGACTGTTTCTGCATTTGCAAACACTGACGGGGGATATTTGTTTATTGGTTTGGATGGCAAAACCCAGCAGATTATTGGTTTTGAAGCAGAGAAGAGTGACCTGGAGCTTCTAGAGACTGAAATAGAAAAGGGCATCAGACAGCTGCCTGTCACTCACTTCTGTGAGGAGAAGGAGAAGATCAAGTACACATGCAAATTCATGGAAGTGCACGAATCCGGAGCTGTGCGTGGATATGTGTGTGCGCTCAGAGTGGAGAGGTTCTGCTGTGCAGTGTTCGCTGCACATCCTGAATCCTGGCATGTGGAAGACAGCTGTGTGAAGAGGTTCACCGCAGAGCAGTGGGTGAAGCGCCAGATGGATGCCCCAGCAGGTTGAGGAACTGAGATTAATAATGAGATTGCATTGGGCTAAGGGGGTTGGAAGATTGCTTTCTGGGCTTGGGCAACCTGAAAACTCCTCACATACCAATAGCTAGTTTATCGATCTCTAGTTACCTATGGAATGTATACTCACTGCTTTAACTACTGCTGTGAGCTGCTTCCTTCACAGGTCTGACACAGCCTGCTTCTCCAGGAGCTGGAACTGGAGCAGGGACAGGGAGGAGCCAGGCCTCATAATTCCCTTCAAGGGTCTTGTCACCTGCCACAGCAGGTTAAGCTGACATCCCTGCCAAGTCTCGGGCCAGGGGATAATGCAGCCCTACTGTTTGCAGCAGAACAGTGGGAGTGTTGTCCTGTCCTAGCCTCATGGCATGAGCATTTCCATCAGAAAGCTGAGCAGCACAGCCCTGCAAGGACATTGTCCTTCCTGCATCCTGAACTTCACACATCCATGCAGAGTTGCCTGTCCAGTTCCTCTTGTCTCTCTCTCTCTCTCTAGCTTGCTTGTCCCAGTCTCCTGTACAGCAAGGCTTCTGTAGTCCACCCTCAGGTACCTCTGCCTTAATCTCAGTTCACTGGTTTCATTCTGGGTTAGGACATGAAAACCTCATGTGAACTCACACCAGAACCTTAGAGTCACTGCAAACATGAGCTTCTCAGACTCTTCACAAACTCCTTCCTGACCAGCCTCTTGCTTTCTAGATTTAACTGCTTTTAATATAAACCAAACCTGCTGACATTTCTTAGTTGAGAGAATGCTTACCTAGCATGCAAGAAGCTCTAGCTTCAATCCCCTGTACTGCATAAAGCCCTAAAACTAGTCATGGTGGTGCACTTGTGATCCAAACCCTTTGGAGGGAGATGCAGGTGGATCAGAAATTCACAGTCACCCTTGGCTACATAGTGACTTTGGGACCAGCCTGGGCTATGTGAGACCCTATCTCAGTTTTAAAAATCAAATAAACACAAAGTAAAATGTAGCCATCTAATTGTTAATGCATTCAGCTACTCTTAGAATCCTTTCTACAGCTGTGTTTTATTGAGGGTAGTGTAATGCAGTTCAGTGTCATCAGAGTCTAATTTGGTAGTTTCTTTTTGACCTTAAAATCTGACTTTCTTTTCTATTAAAAACACAGGGTTCAATTGAGACTTTTAATGTGCTTTTTAAGAGTTATTGGATTTATGGGAAACTTAAAATTACCTTTGTCTTCTCAGGTTTTTCCAAGCAAGATAAACTCACTCTTCAATCAAGCAGACTGCCACACAGTCCCCACGGCTGCTTTCCTTATGACACTCCTGATGGTGCTCAACAGGGTGCTCTCCTTCCAGGTAGTTTCACTGTGGCTGCTTGGTTGGTTGCTGTGACTAGGTTCCAGTCTCCTGTTCAACTGGGCTCTGTGGTGAAAGGTGTCTCTAGGCCTCCTGCACTGGGAGTGTTACTTGTTTTCAGGTCCCTTGAGGAACCTGGTGTACACACACACACACACACACACACACACACACTTTATAGCACCTGGCAACATATAACATTTTCAGTGAGATAAACCAAAGAACTTTCCTCTGTAATTCTAACCTGCCAGGTAGAAGGTGATAGCATCCCTTCAAATTCCTTTCCTGGATACAAGACTCTGAAGAATTATGTACTACCCTATGGATACTGGCACTGCCAGTCTGGGCTCACCAGGGAAGCCTAGCCTCCCTTGGGGTTCTTTCTGAGGCATCCTCTCCCCATCCCTGGAGCTGTGGGAATGTGGTCTGTCCCACCTTTTGCTCTGTGCAGCCTCTCCATCTCTGTTTTTCTCCTATTCCATCATGTGACTTTTCTGTCCTCAGCGTTAGTCTGTTCTTTGCTCCCCTCACTATTCTCCTCCATGAAGTTCCCCAGAGCAAACTCTGATGCGTTGCGCTAAGAAAAAAGCAGGACTGGGAGTGTTCAGCTGCCTCCACGGCTCCCTCTTTCCAGTTTGAGTTTCTACATCCCCCTTGCACCTGCCTCCTTCCAGTTCTTGTATCAGTGTTTGGTCTCTTGGGTTCACCTTCTGGGTTGGGATGCAAAGTGTGGGACTTACACACTGCTTTATGATGTGTCACACACGGCATTCTGGGCATTTCACTTTTGTAATTTGTTATGTTTCTTTTCTTGTCTAGTGACATCTGGAAAGGTGATATGCTCTTCAGAAGCACTCTGCATGAACCTGTTCTCACCACATGAAGGCTATGAGCAGTTACTCTGGACAGAGTTGAACTCGCTTTGTAAAGGAAAGCTGGTCATCTCTAAGAGCTGGGCTTTGGATCTGGGCTTGCAAGAGAAGCAGGAAGTCATCTTGGATGTGCTTCATATTTCCCAGGACAGTCTCCTGACCCTGCACGGCTTTGTCCGGGGAGATGAGGACCTGGAAGACGACACTCTTCTGAAGGAACTAGGCTCTAAGTTAAAGGGCTATTATAAACAGACTGCCCTAATATTAAAGCAGACATTGGTAAACCACGGTGGTTACACTGGGAAAATAGGTATCATAGTAAAGATAACGTACTTGGGTCATAAGGCAATGTGTCTTTATGATTCAAGCTCGAAACTATATTACCCTGAGAAATATTATCTTACAACCAAGGCAGTAAGAGGCTTAGAAAAAGCTCTTGATGAAATCTTAGGAAGCCATGAGTCTTTCTAGGGCTTACCTGGATAAAACTGTATTTTACCTGGATAAAAGTTTATTTTATGTTATTTCTGAGTTTTTAAAGATGTGCAGTTATGTAGTTTACTTTTCACGAAATCTCTTAATTCATGTTCGAGTCTGGCTTGACATAAAACAATGTAGTATGGCACAATGATATTTCACAGTATATTGGTGATAATGTTCTCCAGTTCTATAAAAATATGGAAAATGTGACTTTGAGCTTCAGAACAATAGAAACCAAGTTCTGGAAAAGGGATTGGCCATTGGAGATGGCAATGACAAACCATAGCATTAATAACGTCTCCCTGAGATGTGCGTGTGGCCCATGCCTTTGATTCCAGCACCTGGAGGGAGGCAGCTCATCCTGGTCTATGGAAAGAGTTCCAGGACAGCCAGAGCTGTGCAGTGAGAGCCTCTCTCAAATGTTATTAATTAATTAGCTAGTTAATTAATACATGTCTCTCCTTATCTGCATAGCCAGTCCTTCTCGCTGATGAAATGCATGGTGCCTTTAATTCTTGGGAGACACTCTTTCTAGAGGAGTCAGTAAAGAAAATGTTGAAATAGGTGGCATGATACAGAAACGTTTTTGTCATGAGGTTGCTATCCAGCCTTGTGTGTTATTACTGTTAAATACTTGATTTGTATGTGACAACCTGAGGAAAGATTTTCCACATATCCAAAATCACAGAAGCAAAGGTCAGAGGATGCGGAGATTAAATGCCGACTGCTCACAACATCATATATTAAATACAAGTGATTTCCAGAAAGGTCAAAAGACATGGAAACTGACTACAATTATTTTCTGTGAGGAGAGTACATTCTGTCTTAAGGGCAAACATTGTATCTCTTGGATGGAAGACAGTCCACAGGTCTTAGGACATGCTAGCAGTCTCTATGGGGCTGTAGCATGGCATCTATTTTTCTATTTGTATAATCATTTCGTATGAAGTATTGATAACAGCATTTTAAGATGTTGATATTGTTCGTTCAGGGGTTGATGTGTTGTATTTTTCACATTCATATCGTCGTGCTATTTGTGCTGTAGATAACACCTGTAAAGGTATTTACAGCATTGAGTTTACATGCAAGTATTACGCGTTAACTAACTATTGGTATTTCCTTCATAATGTATGAAATGTCTTCATTGTACATCTACGTTTGTGAAGGATAACATTTTCCAACATTTGCCCTCAGTGGCTGTTCTATATGCGGTGGTAACTGTTGTGACTTATGATGGAGCTCATCAGAAGACTGGTTGCCCTTCATGAGAGTTCTGATGATGGGGGCTGTGAGCTGGGTTGCTCACAGATGCCAATCATCTTTAGCTATGTTCTGTTCTGATCTATTTCTTTATCAATACAATTTATTTTTAAAATCTACATCATTTTTCAACTACTCTGTTCTCAGATCTATGTCTTTATGAATACAATTGTATCTTTCTTTGATGAAGCTTCATTGTTCAATCTGGGAATTTATACTTAACAAAATTTGGATGCCAAACAAATGTTCTGCCATTTTAATATGTTTCTAAAATAAATGATCTTTACAAAACATTATTAAATTCTCTTAAAGAATTCTTATTGTTTTTCCAAGATAATGCTTCTAGGCTTTGGGGTTTTAGATGTTTTGATGACTTGGGATTGTGGTTTTCAGAATTGTGGCTTAGAACTTTGAAGTCCAAGGAAGGAAGAAGACACATTATCATAACTGCATGAGCATCTCAGGACACCTGTCACAGTAGCTGGACTAGAGGACGCCCTACCATTATGCATCCACACAACAGCCACTGGGGCTGAGACATGTTAGAACACTTGAAGGTGGAGGTGACATCAGTGTGAAGTCATGAGAGTAGGTGGGGGTACATCACGGACGACCTAGGAAGTTGTTGCACCCTCAAGGCTGCAGGAACTCACGGGAGGATCATTGGCAGAGAGTTCACAAGAGCATTAGCTGTCTGCTTAATGGCAGTCTCTTTGGGTGACAAGTTAGGAGCTGGATTGATATAGGAAAATCAAAAGAAGGAACCCTTTTGATGATTGTAACAGATTGTAAAGAATGATTGTAACAGCTGGGGCAGGGATGTGGGTAGGGACCTGGACCAGAAAGGGACAATGGAGTCCTAGTAATAACATGCTTGGCTGGAGGGTCAGGTTTCAGGTCAACTGGACAAACCTCAGGGAAAAACTCATGAGTGGGAGACAATGAGGTGATAGCTCAGTGGACGGAGGTATCTGCCACCCTGCCTGGGGAGCTCCAGCTCCAGGGGTCTTGGTGCAGGACAGAGAGAAAATTGACTCAAGTAAGTTGTCTTCTGACCTCCACATGGTATTGTAGCCCATGAACACCCACCCCCAGAGCTACACACAGATACACGCAGCTACACACAGATAATGCCCTGCTAATTTTTTTTTTTTATAATGCTACATTTTAGGGCCTAAAGCAAGTGTCGCACAGAGGTTTCACCAGGCTGACTAGAAGAATTTAATGGACAGGAATCTTTTTGGAGGCATGCTTGCATAATCCCTGAGTGCCTGACATCTTGGGGAATCCTCAGCTTCCTTGTGCAGCTAGGAGCTGGAATGCTGCTGACTGTGCGAGGTCCTTGGCCACTCTGATTTCTGCCTCGTAGCATCATGAGAGGGTTTTGGCAGGTTTCCATATTTTTATCCTGGGTTTTGCCAATAAAATGAACTGAACCATTTCCAGCAAAATTTAAAGCAAGCATTCATTAAGATTTAATACTGCTCAAGACTACTGAGAGGAGCTCACTGGCTTGCTTTACAGAATCTTCTCAGGGGAGAGAAGACAAAAGGTCATGACCCTTGATTTCATCTACTTGGCTGCGCTGACCAGGAATAATGATCTGGCATAAAAGGTAAAAGTGAAGCCCTTCTAGTTGTGTTAGGGGTGGAGGTGTGTCTTTCTATATTCAATTATTAGGGGTAAACCAGCAGCGAACTAAGTACTAGCTAGAGAGCTGAGTACTAGCCAGACCTTGGTATTCTTTCTGTGGCCCATCAGAGGTCTTCGTAAATATTTGTCACTTGCCTATTGGCTGTAATAAAGAGCTGACAGAGCTGACGGAGCTGATGGCCAATAGCTGGGCAGGAAGTGGAGGGCAGAACTTCCTGGAGAGGGACTCCGGAGGAAGAAGAAGGAAGGGCGCCAAATTTGCTTGAGGACTCGGAGATGAAAGAAGGACTTGAACAGGAGCAGAGAGGTAGAGCTGGCCACGCGGTGAAAGGTAATGCCATGATTAATCGGGATAAACTAGAAAGTGGGCTGGGAATATCCCCGGGTATAAGCTTAAGCATTAAAATACCCCAAAGCCTCTGTGTCATAAATCGTGTCACTGGTGTGTCGGAAAGTCCTGCTATCTTAACTGAAATCACACGAGGTCCTCTTTAGGTGGAAGAAACTGGCCAGTGTGGGAGGAACAACGTCCTAGGGTCCCTGAGACAAAGAAAAGAAGAAAACATAGAAAATAATCGTGAGGCCTGAGCAATATCTTGAATATATGTGAACTTTACCACATCCTTTCTGCAACCACTCCTGTACTTAGTCACCATCTCTGGAGGCTGTCAGGAAAGGCCAGCGTGTGGTTTAGTCTCTACCAAAATGCTCACATGAATTCCTTCTATATCTCTTGGCCTGCCCATTCTTCCTCCACATCCAGGGTAACTTTAAAATCCAACCTGAAGGTTTTTAATATCCAATTAAATTATAAGATAGCCTACAGGAGAGAGAAAGAGAGAGAGAGAGAGAGAGAGAGAGAGAGAGAGAGAGAGAGAGAGAGAGAGAGAAACTTCATATTAAAAGCCCTGTATAAAATGCACTCTTTACTCCACTGAGTTTGGTCAAGAATTTTTGTGGCTGCTTGTACTTGTATGTTACTTTGTGTCCCCAAAACTGTTTGCATTAGAACATCTACACAAGCACATCTGTATGGAAGTAGCTTCTAGGAACCTGCCCCCAGTTGGTTCTGGTTGGCAAATAAAGATGCTGACAGCCAATGGCTGGGCAAGGCAGACAGAGACAGGACTTTTAGGCTCTCCCACCCTAACCCCGTCAGGAAGAGAGGAAAGGAGAGGAGATCCGACATGCCAGGAGAGGTAGAGGACAGGAGACACCATGCCTGAGAAGGTGCGGCACAGAAAGCATGGCTACCATGTAGGAGCCAGGGTGGAGCAGCCCAAAAGGGCCCAACTGTGTCCAGGGCAGCCAAGATAAAATAAAGGACTTAGTATGTAGAGACTCGGAATTATGGGAGGGAGGTGGATTAGCCACATGGAGGTCAGGAAGTGGCCCAGCCATTGAGCTGATTAAGGCATATCGAAATATAAAGGCTGTGTATGTTTCATTTGGAAACCCAGAACATTGGGGTTGGTAGGAAGGAAGATGCCACTGCAGGGGATTATGTAATTTTTTACTGCTACAAGTTTTTGCCTAATTAAAACCTGTTTTTGTTTCTTTTTAAAATGTCACATTTTGCCGGGTGGTGGTGGCGCACGCCTTTAATCCCAGCACTTGGGAGGCAGAGGCAGGTGGATTTCTGAGTTCGAGGCCAGCCTGGTCTACAGAGTGAGTTCCAGGACAGCCAGAGCTACACAGAGAAACCCTGTCTCGAAACAAACAAACAAACAAACAAACAAACAAACAAATGTCACATTTCTGGGACAAGGAAAGGACTTCATGTGGTCAGAGGACAGACTCCTGTACATCTGTGTTCACTGTGCCACTAGAGATTCACAGTAACAGAGAACTGAGTGGGCACTGTTGTCCATCAACAGAGAAAAAGACAAAGAAATGCAGACAATGGGGTTTGTCTGCAGTGCTGAGAGTGAAATGACATCTTTGGGTGAAGAGACTGTGACGCGATTAGTTAGAAGAGCAGGGCTTGACGTGACACACATGAGCCATTTTCTCTAATGTTCAAGATCTATATGAATATATCTGGAAGCAAGAGAAGAGTTGAAGGGAGAAGGAGGAGGAGAATTGTGAGGGGGAGGGAAGGAAGTATGGGAAGGGAGAATAGGAGGGAATGTGCAGATGGAGAAGGGAGGGAGGGACTATTCCAAGTCTGTTTGTACAGAAGGCTCTTCGATGGAAGCAGGCTTCTTTGCTACAGGGAGGACATCCTGATTCCAGGAGCAGAAAAAACTAGTTTGATTCTTTTGCTTCTGCAGCTTTCTACTTACCTTTAACTTAGATACTGGCAAAGCGGCATACACTGGGATGGCATGTAGTAACCTCTGTCTAGTAACCTCTGGGCAAACACAAATCTGCTTATAATCCATTTTGATTCCACATTTGACAGCTGCCACTCTTCAGCAAGGACACAGTTGCCTGAGACAAATGAATGATGGAAACCTGGTCCATATAGCGAACTTTTTTCAGACACACACACACACACACACACACAAACATCAGAAAATTGTCTAGGATTAGAAAATAATATTTTACCCCAGGATCAGAAAGGCAAACAGCACGTGGTCTCTAGCACAGAGATTGTAGCCTCTGAGTGCTACACCATATTAAGTTGAAAGATCCTATGAGAAGTGGGGAGAAGGCTTCAAGGGGAGGAGTGGGAATGAGAGACAAAGTTATGTATTTTAAGTATTAACTTATATGCTGAAGAGGTCCATGAGACAAAACTGGCTTTAATCTGTAAGCCCCTTGCCCGAGGACAGATACTTCTTGAAATGCTGGAGGTTATTGTTTGTGGGAGAAAATGAGGCACATGCTTTTACTTTCCTAAACAAGTTTGTTTGACCTAACTGCACCAGATGTGCTTGATCACATGCAGGCAGGAGGTTCATAGGCTGAAAATGGTTCGATGAATGCTTGCCCCTGATTGGATTTAGGCAGGAGGGATGAAAGGCAGGAAGTAAATCAGGATACATGCTTGCCACTGCCTGAATTTAGGGGGAGGTACAAAGGCATTAAGTACATCAAGCTACATGCTTGCCTCTAATTGGATGTGATAGGAAATCCAGTGTCCTGTCCTTATGGGTTTGCCTTTATATGACTCTGCAAACTACCTCTGCTGCCATTTCCCGGGAACTCTAGAGTGGTTCTGGGCAGAATCCTTCATCCTGGCGGAATGAAAAAAAAGAAAAAAGAAAAAAAAAAAAGAAAGAAAGAAAACATGACTGACCCTGGTTTTCAGCACCACATGGATGAGAAATAGAAATAAAAGCAATTAAGAAGACAGGTTCAGGTATGGAGGAAGAGAAGGTTTGTGGATAAAAGAAAGACATAATCACATGCAGAATCATCTTGGAGAGTCTAGAATGGACATGTCCCTAGCCATTTGAGGAGATGGTAGAGAGGGAGGGAGGAAAGAGAGGTACCAGGTGCAGCAGCCAGTGATGGCATTTTGTCTAGTCTCCACCCCACAGTTACCTGGCAAGAGCCAGATGTGCCTGATTCACTATAAAGAAGCTGCTTGTCCTCTCCTCTCTCTCTTTCTCTCTTCTCCTCTTACTCTTGCTACCTAACCCTTCCCCCCCATCCCCCTTCTCTCTCTCCAGATGCTCATGGCCAGCCTCTACTCTCTGTGCTCTCTCTCTCTCTCTCTCTCTCTCTCTCTCTCTCTCTCTCTCTCTCTCTCTCTCTCTCTCTCTGCCTTTCTCTGTCTCTACTCCCTCAACTCTCATCCCCATGCCCTAAATAAATCCTATTCTATACTAAACCATCCTGTGGCTGGTACCTCAGGGGGAAGAGGGTGCCTCTGTCAGCCCATGCTGAGGCATCCCTTTCCCCACACCTTACTGTACCTCCAACAAACACATCACTGCCTTCTCTTTCGTTTTATAAAACAAAACAGCCAGGAAGCCCAAAGGAGAAAGAATCAGGTCTGGTGACCAAAATGGTTGCATTATATATGGAATGCAGTTGGGGAAAGGTGTTCCAGCCCTTAGCTGGAGAATTCAGGGTAGGGAGCAGGATATGCCTCCCAGGAGGGCTCCAGTATCTGGTAAGGACTGAGGGATGCATGGAGAACCTGGCAGCTAGTGTCTGCTTTGAGATATTAAATAGGAACCTCAGCCGGTTTTTTTCTAGGTTTGAGACCTAACACCAGCCAGTATTTAACTAAAGCTTGCTTTAGTTTTGACTCAAAACTTGTGGAACTGATCTTTCTCTTGTGATTCTCAGGATGAACAAGGAGGATAATAGAACCTCTGTGATATATGAGTGAAAATATAAACCCAAATGTTTGGTTCCATGCAGGAGGAACAACAAAACAGCCTTAGAACTCATGGAATGTGCCCCACCAGTTAGCACAGCCACATGAGAGGCAGAACCCCAAGGTCTACCTGTCCTGACGACTTCTTGCTGTTGTGGAGTTTTGCTCTGCTCATTGTCTTCAAGGTCACCACATCCCTCATAATCCGTGAGTTGTATGATAACTCCAAGGAGGCTTCCAGCCTCTCACTGGGCAGTATCATTGGTACTTAAAAGAATTGTGATTGATCTTTTTCAAGCTTTGCTGCTGGAGCAGATTAATGATTCATCCACCACCTTCAGAAAGGACTTAGAGATGTAGATTGTTAGTAATGTCCACCACCCTTAGAAAGAATTTGGAAATGTAGATTGTAGTAAGGTTAGGTTAAGATGCTTTTGCAAGTAGCTTTAATATAGAAAATCTTAGGGAACAGTTTGAAATTCAGAAAGGCTCACTCTTAAGAGTTGAGCTAGAAACTTTTTGAAGTCAGGTAACAAGAACAATGGTAGCCCAGCTACTACTGGCTGATGTGACACTCTTGCTAAAGGTGGGCTAGTGGTCAAGGCCATGATTATTTTCTTGTACCCATATTTACCATCAGATTCCTGACAGGATTTAATAAAAAATGTTAATGAGTAGTTGTCCACCCCGAAGATTTATAGTAATAATGACTGATTGTTTTTATATAAAAGTTTAAATTTGTCATACTCTTAAGATTTTTTAATAAGATTACATTTTAAGATGAATAATAAAATAATTGCAGTGTGTCAGTGAGAGAAACTGGCTGAGAAAATTACCTTGCTTGCTTACACTTTGGTAATCTATAGTAATTTGATTACTTAGGAATGTATGTGGGTTCTTGAGAATAATTTGTTTTTGTTTTTAATCCATAATATGTATAACATTTGATCATGTGAGGGTACTAGGAAACATGTTTTTCTTTTTTTATTGGATATATTATTTCTTTACAATACATTTTTCTTATGTATACTCATTGTAACCTCCCCCTTAAACAAAAATAAAATATAACCATATTGTGATTTTTGTATTGCTGGAAAGATTTTGGCAGGGTATATAAGCTTTCTGAGAAAAAATAAAGCTGTTGAAGCTTGCACATTGGAAGCTAGTTCCATCCACCCAATGTTTGCGTGTGTGTGTGTATGTGTGTGTGTGTGTATCTATCTATCTATCTATCTATCTATCTATCTATCTATCTATCTATCTATCTATCTATGGGACAGTAAACCATGCCAGCTTGGTAAGGTAGAATGGGTCTGAAACCCCAGAGACTCTGTAGGTACACACTTAAGATGGTAGGCGCCTCCATGCCTCCATGCTCCCTACCATGCTCCCTGCCAGATTCCTACCCTGGAACAGGAATCGTGCTCCCCACTAAGGTCTCTTGTCCCAAAACAGAGTTCTCCATGTTAATGAGGTACTTGGAGGCCCTGAGGATTTAAGCAATCAACTTTCCTTCCCACATATTCCTCCCTGAAAAAGGTATTTAATCTCGGGGCCACCCTGAGAAGTGGGTACACATCCATTTTTCACAATAAACAACCAATAACCAGTTTGGAATCAAATACTGTCTCTTTCATCTACCACCACCTTGAGGAACATGGAGAAGGCCTTCACTTACAGAGCCTCAACTTAAATCTTCTGTAGAAGCCCCCTCTGTGCTTCCAGCCAACCACCAGCAAGGACAGTCACTGTCACTGCTGAACTAAGCTGGGCTGTAGCCTCCATTTCCTCCAGCCCAGAGCTAGACACCGTCCTCAGCCTACAGGCCCCCAATCCATTCCCAGCTCTTCATGACTTGGTAAAGCCTAGATGTCCAGGAGTTTGAGAGCCTGGTCCTGGCCTTGTCTTTGGTCTGTGGATCTCCAATCCTTCATTCCCACCTCTTCTGCACAACACCCTAGGGATGGCTGGGTGCCCGTGGGTGTGGGAACCCAAGCCTTGGCTTTCCCACATCTCAGACTGCTTCTTCTCACCCCCTGAACAATGTCTCAGCACTTCTTTAAAATCTATCACCACCCTGCGGAAAAGTGCAGTCAAGCATTTCCTGCATTTTAACTCTCCAGTGGCCTTGCCCAACAGCAAGGAAGAACGTGGACCCACATGTATATATGTGTGAAGTTGGAACTTTGCTTCATCCATCAAATGTGTGTATGTATGTATATATATGTATGTATATATATGTAAAACAGTTGGAGCTTCTTGAAGCTTGCTTTATCTGCTCTGTGTGTATTTGTGTGTGTGTGTGTGTGTGTGTGTGTGTATGTGTGTAATGTGCGGTAATGTATATGTTCCTCTACCCTTTTCAAAGGTCCTAGAGAGTTTCTCAACAACTCCAGCATTTCATACTTGCCTCAGAGAGTTTTTTCACTGATCACAGGCTGTATTTTGCCAGTTCTAGAAAATCAAGCTTGGTTCTTTCAGAGAAAGGTTTGGTGAGTGATCAATTGCCATCTCTATGCCTCTCCTCAGTTTACCCTGGATGTCAGAGCTGGTCTTTGACATGTAATGAAGAGTAAAAGAGGCAAGGAGATGTGGTGTGCAGGGAGTACTGAGATAAGATGTGTGTAGCAACAACTACAGCTAAATATGTATAAAAATTCCTAAGACCTGTTACTTTGAAAGCTAATTTAGAATAATGAATCAGTAAACCAAGAACTTTTTTACCAGTCTAAAAATAAAATCCAGAGTAAACCATTATTACACTTTAAATGCCAATACCAAAAAAATCGGATTCTCCCAATAAATTCTTGCATTGTTTCACTATGCAATGTTTTAGAGGTCTTTGCTGGTCTTCACTGAACTTTGCTGTTCTTCAGTTTATAGAGAGAAATGTGCCAAAGAACTTCTCATAGTATTTTGGCTGAATCTGGGTGCATCTACTGACTTTTGCCAATTCAGCAGAGCCTTGCAGTTTCTGTTGGATAAATGCATGGTGACTGATTCATGTTTGGTGTTTGCTCTTGGACTAGACTGATGCTATCCTGACAAGAAAGAGTGGAATCACTCCAGAGAACTACTACTAAACAGGTCCACAAACCCCTTTTCCTATTAACCTTCTTTCGTCTCTCCCTTTAGTTGGTGGGCTAGAAGGAAGGTTGAAGCATTTAAGAACCCTAAATAAAGTAGGTTTTGAAAAATGTAAGCCTACTGGTGGTACCCAATGTGGCCTAGGCATAATGGATAACTTCACGTCTACTGTAGTAGAGGAATCAGCAGGTTTGATGGGTTGACAAAATAGCATCAACTGCTGCTGGATGGTGTCCTACCTTCCAGAGCAGGTTTTCTGCTTTTGCTTGATAGTCTTCATGTATACCATTTTGAAAAACACTGTAGGGAAAGCTGAAAATACAGATGGCTGACTCAGTTCACTTTGTGTTAGAAAGGATTGCAGTGTAGAGTTTGTGGATAGAGGTTGAAGTGCTTAGAAAGCAAAAAGAGCCAATGGGATGAGAACAACAGGGTTCAGGCTTGGTGTCTGAGACTGGGAATTTGCCACATGATGAAATGGGGAAGCAAACTAGGCTGGAAGATAAACTTCTGTCCCACCCTGCTCCACGAACTTTCATTGCTGAGTGCCCAGAACACCTCTGTGAGACAAGAGGCTGAGAAGAGTAGGAGGTGGTACAGGGATAATGGGTTAGTGTTCAGCCACTTGCACCACCAGAGGATTTTCCTGGGGCTACACAGACACCTTCCGCCTTCCCAGTCTTTGTGAAGCATATGCCTGCTAATGATGGTGGTCATACCTATAATGAGTTGACATGGCATCCAATAAAAATGCTAGATTTAAAGCATATTTAAAAAGCTGTTGTATACCTTGCATTTTCCATTTGTTAAAGAAATGTTAAGTAACCTACTCCACCTAGAGTTATCCCCCAAGATTGGAAAGGAATGGTATCAGCTGTGCTAGAAGCTGGTCAACAATCACAATGGTTGTTGTGGTGGAGCCATGAAGCCACGAATATAGAACAACATAATATAGCAAGGAGGATAAATGTTTCTAAAGACAGCTGCTTGGTGAACAGAATTATGCTGACCTACAAGCACAAATCCAATCTGATGATACCATAATTATATAATGTCATTTTGCAGCTTTAAGAGCTTGGGATATTGTAGGGAGCCGCGGCAAGCGGTGACAATATTCTCCATTACAAGATGGCGCTGGCATCCGGTGCTCCCACAAGAAAACAACTAAAGTGCGCAGGTGCAAGAGGCAAAAGCACGCCAAGTCACTGCCCATCCCGGGGCGTAATATGGGGTGATGAGTGAACAGCCAATCAGAAGTGAACACGCCACTCTAGGGTGCATATAAGCAGTGCCTTTTCCGGGCTTGGGGTCTTCTGCTTCAGCTGACACAAGAATAAAGCCTTGCTGTAGTAACTACCCGAACACTGCCTCCCGTGTCTCTCTTGCGGGCGAGGGGACTCGGAAGGGGCACGGAACATCGGTTGAGGAACCAGGGAGAGAGGTTTCGGGAAAAAATCCACCTCATTTACTAAGGCAATACAGGGTCCTACAGGAGCCTTTCCTGACTTCTTACAGAGATTGAGTTCAACAGTAAATAAGAGCCATATCACTCCCCCAAAATAGACTGTTATTGATAAAGATCGTAACATATGAAAATACAAATACTGATTATAAGAGAACAAAAAGATGGGCTGGAGAAATGGCTCAGCAGTTATGAGCACTGACTGCTCTTCCAGAGGTCCTGAGTTCAGTTCCCAGCAACCACATGGTGGCTCACAACCATCTGTAATGGGATCTGATGCCCTCTTCTGGTGTGTCTGAAGGCAGCAACAGTGTACTCACATAAATAAAATAAATAAATCTTTAAAAAACATAAAGTCAAAAGAGATTTGAAAAAAAAAAAAAACAACAACAACAACAACAAAAACCAACAAAAAAAGAGAACAAAAAAGACCATTGAAAGCACAAGGAGCCCCGATAGAGGAACGGAGAAGGGAAATAACTGTTATTAGCTCTGAGGAGAATCAAACCAATATCATGGAGCAAAATGTAGATAGAAGTATGAGGGATTAAAATGCCTGATGCTTTAATTGTGGTGATTTGGGCCATTTTTAAAGAAATTGTAAGGCTAGGAGATTCAGAGCTCAACATAGCAGATACATTGACTGTGGAGAATATGATATTCATAGGAGAGAAGAAGCAGATTTTGGCTACAATGAAACACAAAGCCTTCCAGTGTATTGTAACTACTGCAGAAAGGGCAAACATTGGTCTAAGGAATTGTAAGCCCAAGAGAGACATAAGAAGTAACCTATTGTTGTTGGGAAATGAACAGAGGGGCCTATCAGCTCGAGGCCCCCCACAGGGAACAACAGGAGCCATCTTCCTTTGCTCAACCAGAATGTAGCAAGTGGGCAAGAAAATAAAAACTAAGTATTTCTACATCCTACAGAAGAAAGTGCAGCTTTGGATCTGGCTACGGAGATGCCTCTTACACTATGCCCAAAAGTCGAATGTAACAAGTTAACCACTGGCGGTTTGGGTCCTTTACCTTCAGTGTCAATGGGAATGATCTTGGGAAGAAGTAGACTCACTTCTCAAGAATTAGTGTGCATCCAGGTATAGTAGATGAGGATAGCAAGGAAGAAATTAATATCATGGCATATGTGCATAAGTAGATTCAAAATAATGCAGGAGATAGACTTGCTCAGCTGTTGTTCCCTTACATCAAGGGAAAGGCTGCTTAAATAGAAAGAAGAGGCGCTTTGTGGAGTATTGGGAAACCTGTGTTCTGGCAGACAGTGGTTAATGATCAGAGACCCAAATACAAATGAATGGTGCTGAAATAGGTTTAGTGAATCCAGGAGCTGAGGTTAAAATACTTTCCCAAAGTATCAGAATCCAGATTGGCCACTTCAGAAGGTTTACACAAAGTATATAGGAATTGGTAAATTATCACAAATAAGACAAAATGTCCAGTGGATTAAGTGCATGGGACCAGAGGGCAAACAGGGAAGTTGAGACCTGATGTTGCTGACATACCCATAAATTTATGGGAAAGGGACATTTTACAACAAGGGGGCTCTCAAATTAATATTCCTGCAAGTCCATGGACAACGAATAAGGACAGGAGGGGTGATATGATAGATGCTTCTGGAGAAGGTATTGATATGAGTGGTAGAGAACAATCACTAGCTGTGCCCACTGTCCAAAAGCAGGGATTGAGTTTCCAAATTTATGAAAGTGGCCATTGCTGACATACCAACAGCCTTGCTCCTAAATGGTTATCAAACAGACCTGTGTGGCAAGAGCAGTGGCCTATAACAAAAGAAAAATTACAGGCACACGAGTAACAGGTACTAGACCATCTGGAGGCTCAACATATTCCAGCCCATGGAATTTCCCTGTGTTTGTTAATTTTTTTTAAATGAGAAAATTGGAAGATGATAACAGTTTTAAGAGTCATGAATATAGTAATTCAACCACTGAATTTACAGCCTGAACTTCCTTCACCTTCTTTGTTGCTGAGATCTTGGCCTATAATAATTGACTTGAAAAATTGCTTTTGGTGCACGCCTTTAATCCCAGCACTTGGGAGGCAGAGGCAGGTGGATTTCTGAGTTCGAGGCCAGCCTGGTTTACAGAGTGAGTTCCAGGACAGCCAGGACTACACAGAGAAACCCTGTCTCGAAAAACAAAAAAACAAAAAACAAAAAAATAAAAAAATTTAAAAAAGAAAGATTGCTTTCCCACAATACCTTTGCATGAGCAGGATAGGGAAAGGTTTGCTGTCTCAGTACCTGCTCTGAACTCTTCCACATGGAATGTTAAATGTTCAGCTTTGTGTCAATATTTTGTGCAACAACCATTAGAAATAATTCTAGGCAATGTCTGCAATCTGTCCTTTATCACTATGTGGATGACATTTTGTTGGCTGACTCTGACAAAGATGCTTTAGAGAAAATGTTTAATGAAACACAAGGAATTCTGCCATGCTGTGGGTTACAGATTGCTCCAGAAAAAATAAATACAAAGAGGAGATTCACTTAGTTATTTGGGTTATAAAATCAGCCAACAACAACAAAAAAAAAAAAATCACAGACCTGTCGGGACCATTTGCAAACTCTTAATGTTTTTCAAAGATTAATGGGAGATATTTACTGGCTGAGTCTACAATTGTATTAAGTATTTGTGAATTAAGTAATTTGTTTCAAACATTACAAGGAAATTCAAACTTAAACAGTCCAAGATGTCTAACAGCTGAAGCAGATAAAGAGTTAACCCTTATAGAACAAAGAGTGCAAGAGGCCTACATGGGTAAAATTGATCCTAGACTTGATTGTATTCTGGTCATTTTACCTTCAACTCATTCTCGGAGATATCTGAAAATCTAAGAATGATAATGCTTCAACATATGAATCCAATAAGCTGAAGCAATTCTTTGTATATTACAATATAAAGCATGTTACTGAAATACCACACAAT
This sequence comes from Arvicanthis niloticus, assembly GCF_011762505.2. NCBI lineage: Eukaryota > Metazoa > Chordata > Mammalia > Rodentia > Muridae > Arvicanthis > Arvicanthis niloticus. Next base: position 38,799,638 of record NC_047663.1, on the reverse strand, counting down.
CCCACAGGACACACAGGTATAGAAAGATCTAATCTTACTTTAAAGAAATGCTTATCAAAAAAGAAGAAGAAGAAGAAGAAGAAGAAGAAGAAGAAGAAGAAGAAGAAGAAGAAAAAGAAGAAGAAGAAGAAGAGTAAACCAACCCCCTCTTCAGAGACAGACTAAATAATGCTTTGTTAACTCTAAGTTTTCTTAATGTTGGGAGAAAAGAAGCAATAGCTGAGAGAGAAGTTATCCAAAATAAATGAAAAAAAACCAATATATATATATATATATATATATATATATATATATATATATATATATATATATATATCTGAAGAACTAACCCAACCAATGCACTATAAGGATGTGTTGATATCAGAATGGAATCCTGCAATAATTTTAAGATCATAGCATGGTTAACCTTACATATCTACAGGGTATGAAAAAATACGGTTATCAGCAAAACGTATAAAGATTACATTTTTGTAGGGAAAACCTCTTATCAGCTGAGACAGGAATGATTTCACAAAGAAAATAGCCCAGGTGATTCACTCCCACAGACTCAGTTCCTGATTTCTCCAAAATATTCATGCAAATCAACTTCAAAAGGGCTAGCCCAAAAGATTAATCATGCAGAGACTGGGCAACACAGATACTGTTCAGATAAAACAGAGACTGGACAGAAAAAGATACAGCCAGCTTTCCTGGGATTTGGCCAATAGCCAAAGTTTCATATGGTACCCAGAAGATATCTTTGCCTCCAGACAAGTAATTTTAAGATCATGACTTTCCTATTCCCAAAATGTAGGATGGATGATTTTAGTTGTTTGATGTGTTATGGTTGTTATTGTCTAGAGTCATTGGTTGTTATTGGTTATGGCCAGGGAGAAAACGAAATAATGTTTAAATCAGGAATCTTTTTCCTCTATCTAAAAATGGAGAAAAAAGTAAGAAAGGAATAATAATAACAAGAATAAATTTAATATATCTACTAGTCTTAAATATTCTACTTTGACATAAATTAATAAATACTGATAGAAATTTAAGGTTGTTTTGTTTATTTTATCTTGATAGAAATGTAAAGTTGTTTTGACCATTTTATAATGATAACAATTTTAGGTTGTTTTGTTTGGTTATTGTATCTTGATAGAAACTTAAGGTTGTTTGGTTTGACTGTTGTTTTTTGATAGAAACTTAAGATTATTTGATTATTGCATCTTGATAGAAATTTCAGGTTGTTTTGTTTGACTGTCGTTTAATAATAGAAACTTAAATTAAGATTGTTTTGTTTGACTATTTTATGATGATAACAATTTTAGGTTGTTTTGTTTGATTATTGTGTCTTGATATAAATTTAAGGTTGTTTTGTTTGACTGTTGTTTATTTATAGAAACTTAAGATTGTTAGATGATTGCATCCTGATAGAAATTTAAGTTTGTTTGGTTTGACTATTGTTTAATGATAGAAACATAGATTGTTCATTTTTGATGATGATTGTATCTTGATAAAAATTTAAGGTTGTTTTGTTTGACATTCCTTTGATATATTCTACACAGGCAACTTATTGAAAACTGTGATGTAAAGTTCTAGTTTTATGCTTCTCATAATTACTTCTATTGTGTGTAGATTGTTAATGTTAGAGAAAAAGTCTATTTTTTTTTTTTTAACAGAAAGGGGGTTAACAACTCAGTTGTGTCACATGATGTTTTCCTGGAAGCTGCTTGTGAGAGGTAATGTTTTTCTGAAAACAGACACTTGAGAGGAAATGTGATGCTTTGCTGAAAACAGACACTTGAGAGGGTATGTGATGTTTAGAAAGACTATAAATGGGACCCCACAAACAGTGAGAGGATGCTCTTACATTGCTACATTGCACACTTTGCTTCTTTGCTGGTCTTTACTTTGAAGAGAGAAACATGCCAAAGAAATTCTCACGGTATTCCTGATGATTCTGGCTACTTCTGCTGATTCATTCACGACAATTTGGTGGAGTCTTGCTATTTCTGGTGGATTGAGATACCTTTGTTGGTTTTTTTTTTTTTTTTTTTTGGTTTGGTTTTCCAGACAGGGTTTCTCTGTGTAGTCCTGGCTGTCCTGGAACTCACTCTGCAGACCAGTCTGGCCTTGAACTCAGAAATCCGCCTGTCTCCCTGTGCTGTTTTATATTTAGTGTTTGCTATTAGACTGGACTGCTGGCATCCTGAGAATGAAGAGTGGAATTTTCCCCCAAAGAGCTACTACTAAACAAGTCTACAAACCCCTTTTCCTGTCAACCTTCTTTCTCCCCTACCTCTGGTTGGTGGACTAGAGGGGAGGTTGACGCATTTAAGAAACCCAAATAAAGTAAGTTTTGAAAATTTTAAGCCTAAGGTAGGTGGTTCATACATTTTGCTACAGGTCCTCAAGCCAAGCACCTCATTTCATTTCTTGTCTGGATATCTTTCTTGGACCCACACTCATTGGTCCAATGACAACACTTGCCACGTTGCCTGCACACCTCTGGTTACTCCTAAAAATGGATTGATCACTTTCCTGAAAGAAAGTTCTATACTTCTCACAGTTAATGCACAGGGCATTTTGAGATATGTAACCTTTGACATCTTGGTCACAGTGTCATAGCAAATGAACAAATTTCCCCCAATTAAAACAATGGGAACAACAATGATATCAGAGATGTCTAGCCATAGCTTAACTTATGATATTTGAGTGGTATAGGTTAGAATCAATAACAGATAAATTCCTTATCCAATGATCAATAGGTGCTGCTCATGCCCATGCCTTTAATGGTCTAATAACTTATTTACATTAAGTATTTACATTTTTATACCCCAAGTTTTTTTTATCAACACCTGTCTTGTGTCAAGGTCTTATAACGGGAGATACTTAGAATATGATGCTTGGTCCAGCTTCTTCCCGGGCAGCCGCCATTTTTTTGGTGCTCTGTCTCTGGACCTCAGCTCCAGCTATGTAGAAACACCAGCCCTGGCAACCCACAAGATGCCAGCGTGGTGGCTGGCCCTGCCAATGCATTACACTGCCCCCGACAATGCTTGGCTGAGCCCAGACCATTCCCACTATGCCTGTGGTACCCGGTAGAATGAAGACTGTTAATGCTTAAAGATTGATTATCCAATAGATTTATATATTTGGAAATGCTCAGTTAACAAGATGCCCATACAATTAGAAGCATTACCCAATATCTAACCTTTTGATAAGTAGCTGCCCAGTTCTGCTCTCGAACCATCCGTCCTCCTCCATGGTTGCTAGCCTCCTTTCCTTTTTCCTCCCCTTCCTCTCCTTCTTTCTTCCCAATTCCTCACTCTGCCTACCTTGCATACTGCCCAATCACCAAGCTTTATTGCAAATGTAGCAGTAGCAGGAAATAATCCTGCTACAGGGTCTGATATAGCTTTGTTCACAGCTGAGGCTGATCTTTGCAAAAATCAGTGAAAGCTTCTCCAGAGCTTTGTATAATCTTTGAAAATAAAGTGGACCTTTGCCCAGGCTCCTCAACTTTGTCCCAAGCTCTCTTAAAGCCTCTAATATCCTCAAATTGAATCTGTTCATGTGTATCAGAGTATCACTCCTTACTCAGCAACTAATCTTTGACTGTATTCATTCCCCTATTTCTATTTTGGTGTTCGATATTTGTGGCTTCTTCCCTCCACCGTGTTAACCATTGCAGTTACAGACTGACCTCTGGTACAGTTGTACTAGACTGGCTGTCACCAATCCCTTCCAGTCTTGGGGAATAACTCTATTTTGAGTAGCCCAGTTATTTAGAATTTGTTTCTTATAATGTGAATGCACCCCATAGGAAATCACAGCCTCTTTAAAATGCCCTAGTTTTATCATTTCTATAGGATGCCACCCAATCACATCATAACCTTTTTCCCTACCATCAGCAGGCATGTCTTGCACAATTACTGGGAAAGCTGATGGTGATTTTGTAAATACAGGCTGCCCCTCCTCTATCTCTGTCAGTGCAGTTGGTTTGAGATTAACCTTTTCTTTTGAAACAGGCTGTTTCATCTTTTCCCTGACCTGAGAACCTGCACAGCCGCCTTCTCCTCCTCCTCTTCTTCTTCTTCCTCCTCTTCCTACTCCTCATGGCTACTCATCCACCTACTCATACCACACAAAGGCTCTAGGGACTGAACACTGAAAGTGTGCAGCACTGCACAGGACCACAATCTGCTTCCATTACAGTTTCTTTTCCTCTTTCCTCCTGGAGGAAACTCCCACTTTCTTGCTCAGTCACTAGTCTGAGCTGTTTTGTTCTCCCTTGTTTGGTGCTCCTTGTCTCTCAACTGATTCCACCTTTACCCATAATTTTTCCAGTTGTACAGCCATTCTCTAAACTTTTGTTTTACCCTGAGTGAAATCTATACTGAACTATTCTTGACCCAATATACTTACCTTCCCTTGTCTTGGGTACCTGGTCAGGCACCACCTGCTGAAGTCCACCTTCAGCTTGAGAGAGGGTCCTGAGGAAGGGGTGAATGGGAGCAGCAGAAAAATGACTCAGAGCCACTGGTGAACTTCTGGAATCTGTTCTGTAGTCTGCTCGAGATAGCTCTCTCTTGTAATACCTACATCTCTTTCAGACCAAAGCCCAGTCTTATTTACATAAGTTACTTCCTTACAGATTGTATATCAGTTTAATCATTTACCCCAGGTTCCCTTTTGATCATCCCACAAATCAGCTTAGCCCCTTGCCTCTGAAATACAAAGCACATTCAAGACAAATGAACAGCAAGTACATTTTATAACATAGTAAGTACTATGCTATTCTCTGAGCACAACACTTGTGCTTGCCAAGTCTAGACATAGAGGCTATTTTTATGTGTGAAAGTTAGCTTTAAGTATAATACCTTTTATAATTATTTTGCAGTTTACTGAGCTCTTGTCTGTGCTAATACAAGCAGCACTGAAGCTAGCAAAGGAAGTGCAGGAGACCTTCTAATGATGAGAGCTTCAGGAGAGTTCTCTTCCCAGGCAGGGTTACAGTTCTTATTCAGCAGATGCTCTCAGATGGCTGAGTAATACTCACACAACTTTATTCCTTCCAGATAGGATCTTATATAGAGTTTTGGGGTGGGGTGGGTATGACAGTAGGCACTTCCTATTGACTTGGCCTGAGATGCCTTACCTACATGAGGAGGGACTTGTGGGCACTGTCCCATGTGACTGATGGCCACAATTCTCTCTATGGGGGGCTGTGGCTACATCACAGGGACCTGGAGTCGGGATCCCTTCTGGATCTCCAAGGCTTCAAGCCCAGCTCAACATAACCAGGCTTCTCATGATCCACTGCCCCACACCCATCCTCTTGGTTCCCAGAAAGAGCAACTCTGAGAGTCCTTTATTATTATTATTATTATTATTACTCTGGGTTCGGTTGTTCCTCTAGGATGTTTCTGGCTAAGGTGTCTGTCACTCTGAGTTCAGTGGCCCCTCAAGGATGTCTCCAGATACAATGTTATGCCTCTGCTGCTCTAGGTCCAGTGGTCCCTCTAGGATATCTCGGGATACACAAGAGCAGACCAGGTGGGTGTCCGCTTCAGGCACCAGGCCCAGGCAAGGGGCAGAAGGGGAGTGGTATTCTGCAGGGGTGGGGTTTGGGTGTCTGCTGGAACCTGGCCATTCCCTGCACCCAGTTATTCCTCTGGGGCAGGAGTAGGGCAGTGTGTGGGTGTTCTTACCTGCCGCTCTGGGTCCAGTGGTCCCTCCAGGATGTCTCAGGATACACAAGAGCAGACCAGACAGGTGTCCGCTTCAGGCACCATGCCTAGGCAAGGGGCAAAAGGGGCCATCCCATTATTTTGTTCTAAGTTCTACCACATGGTTACCTGGTCCTCAGTTTCATGTAACTGTCATCCATTATCTGGGCCAAATCTTCTCTTCCTACATCTATTTCTTTCCCAGAAACATCCCTCTCCCTAAAGGATGACCCACTTTATCATCTTGCCACAGCTCCTTGGACATGGGCCTTTTTATTGACAACCAAAACTTCTCTATATTGCACAAAAGATTCTCTCTACACAAATCACTGAGTGTCACTCAAATTTCCACAAAAGAAGGAAGGAGAAGGGATAGTACTACAGGACATAATCACATTAAGGAAAGTCGAACCAATCTCAGATAAATCTCATACCTTTCCTCTCAGTTGTGCTTACAATAGTTTATATACTATACATCTGTGCAACTGTGTGTGTGTATAAAACATGAAAGTAGAGATGACATTGTCTAAGGGAATATAGGGAAGAGATGGCATAGGGACATCAAAGAAGGTTAGGTGGGACATCATACTCAATGTACAGCAAACACTTATGTTAAAAGTCTTTCTGTAGGGGATGGAGAGTTGATTCAGTGGTTAAAAGTGCTTGTTGCCCTTACAGAGGAGCCATGTCCAAATCCCAACTATCACATAGGACCCATAACCACCCATAACTGTAGCCTTCAAGTTCCCTGTATAATACAGTGCCATGGAGGATGAATACACATAATGAAGTTTATTAATTCAAAACAAGTACAAGAGGAATCATATACAGTCATGACAGCAAATGTGAAAATTACAAGGTACACAAATTACGGTAGTCAGTTCAAAATTGTCCCAGCATTCCCTGTCCTAGTTGTGTTTTATTGCTGTTGAAGAGACGCCATGATGGCAACTCTTACAAAGAAAGACATTTAATTGCAGTTGGCTTAAAGTTTCAGAGGTTCAGTTCATTATCATCATGGCTGGAAGCAAGGCAGAGTGAGGTATGCATGGTGCTGAAGGAATGGAGAGTTTTACATCTTGAACCAAAGGAGGGGGCTTTCTTCTGTGCTAACAGGAGCTTGAGTAGTAAGACCTTTCAAAGCCACCATACACAGAGACACACTTCCTCCAACATGAACACACCTACTCCAGTAAGGACACACCTCCTAATAGTGCCACTTCCCATGACCAAGGACATTCACACCACCACATTCTCTAAGCAAATGTCACGTTTGTCCCGCACAGTACGCATCCAGAGCAGCTCAGATGGTTGGACTCTGTGTGGTAAGGCAGAGCTGGCTCCAACTGCTTGGGTCCTTCTGCAATGGCTCTGTCTGTCTTGCAGGAAAGAATTTCATCCGGGAAGCAGAGACAGTGACTGGAAAATGAGCATCGCTGTCGATCAGGACACAGACTACGCTGAACTGGTCCTGTCTATAGGAGAAATCACACTGGGAGAGAAGGATAGGAAGGCAATGAATGATTGTCAAGTGAGAAGAAGAGAGGCCAAAAAGTTCACGCAGGCTGTGTGTACCCTGCTGAATTCTGGAGGGGGCGTGGTCAAGGCTCATATTAAAAATCAACACTACAGCTTCACCAGAGATGGAAAAGGACTGGATTTGGAAGTTTTCTTGCCTGTTATCGTGCCATTTCCTCATAAATACCTAGACTTCATGCAGCACAAAGACTAATTTTTCATATTTGTGAAAGCACGGAAGCCGAATAAGAAAGGCCAGGGGATCACCACCGTGAAAACCAACTTGTACAGGAGAAGCATCGCATCCTCAGATGAACTGAAAGCATCTGAGGTGTGGCAGTTCCTCCAAGTCAGGCAATATTCTGCAGAGAAATCAGACTCCAGACAAAGTTTACCTGGAGAAAGTGTCTACAATGAATTACTAAATCAATGCCTTACCTTATTTAACAGAGACTGGCTTACCTATGAGGAGAAATTCTGTTTCATCAAATCCCCATATTCTGAAGTAACATTGACTCCTAAGGAAAAGATTTTAGAGACTGTTTCTGCATTTGCAAACACTGACGGGGGATATTTGTTTATTGGTTTGGATGGCAAAACCCAGCAGATTATTGGTTTTGAAGCAGAGAAGAGTGACCTCGAGCTTCTAGAGAGTGAAATAGAAAAGGGCATCAGACAGCTGCCTGTCACTCACTTCTGTGAGGAGAAGGAGAAGATCAAGTACACATGCAAATTCATGGAAGTGCACGAATCCGGAGCTGTGCGTGGATATGTGTGTGCGCTCAGAGTGGAGAGGTTCTGCTGTGCAGTGTTCGCTGCACATCCTGAATCCTGGCACGTGGAAGACAGCTGTGTGAAGAGGTTCACCGCAGAGCAGTGGGTGAAGCGCCAGATGGATGCCCCAGCAGGTTGAGGAACTGAGATTAATAATGAGATTGCATTGGGCTAAGGGGGTTGGAAGATTGCTTTCTGGGCTTGGGCAACCTGAAAACTCCTCACATACCAATAGCTAGTTTATCGATCTCTAGTTACCTATGGAATGTATACTCACTGCTTTAACTACTGCTGTGAGCTGCTTCCTTCACAGGTCTGACACAGCCTGCTTCTCCAGGAGCTGGAACTGGAGCAGGGACAGGGAGGAGCCAGGCCTCATAATTCCCTTCAAGGGTCTTGTCACCTGCCACAGCAGGTTAAGCTGACATCCCTGCCAAGTCTCGGGCCAGGGGATAATGCAGCCCTACTGTTTGCAGCAGAACAGTGGGAGTGTTGTCCTGTCCTAGCCTCATGGCATGAGCATTTCCATCAGAAAGCTGAGCAGCACAGCCTTGCAAAGACACTGTCCTTCCTGCATCCTGAACTTCACACATCCATGCAGAGTTGCCTGTCCAGTTCCTCTTGTCTCTCTCTCTCTCTAGCTTGCTTGTCCCAGTCTCCTGTACAGCAAGGCTTCTGTAGTCCACCCTCAGGTACCTCTGCCTTAATCTCAGTTCACTGGTTTCATTCTGGGTTAGGACATGAAAACCTCATGTGAACTCACACCAGAACCTTAGAGTCTCTGCAAATGTGAGCTTCTCAGACTCTTCACAAACTCCTTCCTGACCAGCCTCTTGCTTTCTAGATTTAACTGCTTTTAATATAAACCAAACCTGCTGACATTTCTTAGTTGAGAGAATGCTTACCTAGCATGCAAGAAGCTCTAGCTTCAATCCCCTGTACTGCATAAAGCCCTAAAACTAGTCATGGTGGTGCACTTGTGATCCAAACCCTTTGGAGGGAGATGCAGGTGGATCAGAAATTCACAGTCACCCTTGGCTACATAGTGACTTTGGGACCAGCCTGGGCTATGTGAGACCCTATCTCAGTTTTAAAAATCAAATAAACACAAAGTAAAATGTAGCCATCTAATTGTTAATGCATTCAGCTACTCTTAGAATCCTTTCTACAGCTGTGTTTTATTGAGGGTAGTGTAATGCAGTTCAGTGTCATCAGAGTCTAATTTGGTAGTTTCTTTTTGACCTTAAAATCTGACTTTCTTTTCTATTAAAAACACAGGGTTCAATTGAGACTTTTAATGTGCTTTTTAAGAGTTATTGGATTTATGGGAAACTTAAAATTACCTTTGTCTTCTCAGGTTTTTCCAAGCAAGATAAACTCACTCTTCAATCAAGCAGACTGCCACACAGTCCCCGCCACTGCTTTCCTTATGACACTCCTGATGGTGCTCAACAGGGTGCTCTCCTTCCAGGTAGTTTCACTGTGGCTGCTTGGTTGGTCGCTGTGACTAGGTTCCAGCCTAACCGGGCTCTGTGGTGAAAGGTGTCTCCAGGCCTCCTGCACTGGGGGTGTTACTTGATTTCAATTCTCTTGGGGAACTTGGTGTATATACACACACAAACACACACACACAGACAGACACACAAACACAGTGGGTAGCACCTGTTAACATGTGACAGTCTCAGATAGGGAGATAAACAAAAGAAATTTCCTCTAATTCTAACCTGCCAGGTAGAAGGTGATAGCATCCCTTCAAATTCCTTTCCTGGATACAAGACTCTGAAGAATTATGTACTACCCTATGGATACTGGCACTGCCAGTCTGGGCTCACCAGGGAAGCCTAGCCTCCCTTGGGGTTCTTTCTGAGGCATCCTCTCCCCATCCCTGGAGCTGTGGGAATGTGTTCTCCTCCCTCCTCTGCTCTGTGCAGCCTCTCCATTTCTCCATGCTTTTCTCCTATTTACCACCTGACTTTTGTCCTCAGCATTAGTCTGTCCTTTGCTCCCTGACTCTTCTTCATGAAGTTCCCCAGCACAAGCCTCTGATGCATCCTGTTTTGGGGACTGTGAGTGTTCAGCTGCCTCCATGGCTCCCTCTTTCCAGTTTGTGTCTACATCCCCCTTGTACCTGTCTCTTTCCAGTTCTTGAATCAGTGTTTAGTCTCTTGGGTTCACCTTCTGGGTTGGGATGCAAAGTGTGGGACTTACACACTGCTTTATGATGTGTCACACACGGCATTCTGGGCATTTCACTTTTGTAATTTGTTATGTTTCTTTTCTTGTCTAGTGACATCTGGAAAGGTGATATGCTCTTCAGAAGCACTCTGCATGAACCTGTTCTCACCACATGAAGGCTATGAGCAGTTACTCTGGACAGAGTTGAACTCGCTTTGTAAAGGAAAGCTGGTCATCTCTAAGAGCTGGGCTTTGGATCTGGGCTTGCAAGAGAAGCAGGAAGTCATCTTGGATGTGCTTCATATTTCCCAGGACAGTCTCCTGACCCTGCACGGCTTTGTCTGGGGAGATGAGGACCTGGAAGACGACACTCTTCTGAAGGAACTAGGCTCTAAGTTAAAGGGCTATTATAAACAGACTGCCCTAATATTAAAGCAGACATTGGTAAACCACGGTGGTTACACTGGGAAAATAGGTATCATAGTAAAGATAACGTACTTGGGTCATAAGGCAATGTGTCTTTATGATTCAAGTTCAAAAATACGTTACCCCATAAATTATTATCTGACAACCGAGACAGTAAGGGACTTAGAAGAAGCTGTTGATGAAATCTTAAAGATGTGCTGTTATAGTTTAATTTTCGAGAAATGTCTTAACATATGCTAGAGCCTGGCTTAACATATAAAAAAATGGAGTAGGACACAATGATATTTCACAATATGTGGTTGATAATATTCTCCAATTGTATAAAAATATGGAAAATGTGGCTTTGAGGTTCATAGAAACTGAATTCTGGAAAAGGGATTGGCCATTGGAGATGGCAATGACAAACCATAGCATTAATAACGTCTCCCTGAGATGTGCGTGTGGCCCATGCCTTTGATTCCAGCACCTGGAGGGAGGCAGCTCATCCTGGTCTATGGAAAGAGTTCCAGGACAGCCAGAGCTATGCAGTGAGAGCCTCTCTCAAAAGTTATTAATTAATTAGCTAATTAATTAATTAATACATGTCTCTTCTTATCTGCATAGCCACTCCTTCTCGCTGATGAAATGCATGGTGCCTTTAATGCTTGGGAGACACTCTTCCTAGAGAAGTCAGTAAAGAAAATGCTGAAATAGATGGCATGATACGGAAACGTTTTTGTCATGAGGTTGCTATCCAGCCTTGTGTGTTATTGCTGTTAAATACTTGATTTGTATGTGAGAACCTGAGGAAAGATTTTCCACATGTCCAAAATCACAGAACCAAAGGTCAGAGGATGGGGAGACTACATTCTGACTGCTCACAACATCATATATTAAATACAAGTGATTTCCAGAAAGGTCAAAAGATATGGAAACTGAATAAAATTATTTTCTGAGGAGAGTACATTCTGTCTTAAAGGCAAACATTGTATCTCTCGGACGTAAAACAGTCCACTGGTCTTTGGACATGCCAGCAGTCTCTATGGGGCTATAGCATGGCATCTATTTTTCTATTTGTATGATCATTTCTTATGAAGTATTGGTAACAGCATTTTAAGATGTTGATATTGTTTGTTTAGGGTTTGATGTGTTGTATTTTTCACGATTCTATCGCCGTGTTGTTTGTGCTGCAGATAACACCTGTAAGTGTATTTACAGCATTGAGTTTCCATGGGAATATTATGCTTTAACTGAAATGTTGGTATTTCCTTCATAATGTATGAAATGTCTTCATTGTACATCTACATTTGTGAAGGATAACATTTCCCAACATTTGCCCTCAGTGGCTGTTCTATATGCGGTGGTAACTGTTGTGACTTATGATGGAGCTCATCAGAAGACTGGTTGCCCTTCACGATAGTTCTGATGACTGGGACTGTGAGCTGGGTTGCTCACAGATGCCAATCATCTTTAGCTATATTCTGTTCTGATCTATTTCTTTATCTCATGTGTCATGGTAATTGCACTCCTGGGAGGGGCTGCGAAGGAGGAATGAATCTTGTAAACCTTCTGTCCAATCAAATTTGTTAAATAAAGGCTACAGCCAGTGATTGGGCAGTGGAAGAGGAGTGGGAGGAGCCAGAGGCAGGGAAAGGAGATAGGAGGAAGAGAGCCATTGGAGTATCTTTCTTTGATGAAGCTTCATTTTTCAATCTGGGAAGTTATACTTAACAAAATTTGGATGCCAAACAAATGTTCTGCCATTTTAATATGTTTCTAAAATAATTGATCTTTACAAAACATTATCAAATTCTCTTTAAAAATTCTTACTGTTTTTCCAGGACAATGCTTCCAGATGTTTTCATGACTTGGGATTATGGTTTTCAGAATTGTGGCTTAGAACTTTGAAGACCAAGGAAGGAAAAAGACATGTTATCAGAGCTGCATGAGCACCTCAAGACATCTGTCACAGTAGCTGGACTAGAGGACGCCCTACCATTATGCATCCACACAACAGCCACTGGGGCTGAGACATGTTAGAACACTTGAAGATGGCGGTGACATCAGTGTGATGTCATGAGAGTAGGTGGAGTACATCATGGACTACGTAGGAAGTTGTTGGACCCTTGAGGCTGCAGGAACTCACGGGAGGATCATTGGCAGAGAGTTCACAAGAGCAGCAGCTGTCTGCTTAATGGCAGTCTCTTTGGGTGACAGGTCAGGAGCTGGATTAATCTAGGAAAATAGGAAGCAGCTAAAAAGATAGCTGTAATTGTGTGGGGAAGAGAAGTGGAACAGGAAAGGGACATGGAGTCAGTCGAGATTACATGCTTGGCTGGAGGGTCAGGTTTTCAGGCTAATTGGAAAGCCTCAGTTGAAGAATTATGTGTGAGGGACAATGAGATGGCTCACAGGGTAGCGATATCTGCCACCTTGCCTGAAGGCCTGAGCTCCAGTCCCAGGGATCTACATCGTTTGACCTCATCCGAGGCTTTCCTTTTGCACAGCCCGGCACGCTTGAATGATGTTTTCCCATTGGAAACTCTAGGGCTACAGATTTCCTAATCATTATGGTTGAAGGGGAAGGTGGTTGTAGTAGTTAGGGCTTCAGTGCTGTGAAGATACCATGACCATGGCAACTCTTATAAAGGAAAATATTTAACTGGGGCCGGTTGACAGTTCAGTACATTATCATCATGGCAGGGAACATGGCAACAGACAGGCAGACATGGTGCTGGAGAAGCTGAGAATTCTACACTTTGATCCTCAGCAGCAAGGAGGAGACATCGTGCCACACTGGACATAGCTTAAGCGTAGGAGGCCTCAAAGCCTGCCCCCACAGTGAAATTCTTCCTCCAAAAAGGCCACACCTACTCCAGCAAGGCCACACCTAATAGTATCACTCTATATGGGCCAAGCATTCAAACACATGAGTCGATGGTGGTGATTTCTATTCAAAACACCATAGTGGTTTAAGGGAAAGAGTTAAATGGGGAAGGGAGGAAAAAAAGATGAAAGAGTAAACAACTGAAGCAAGGATTCCAGGAAAGGAATGGTCAGAGTCTGAAATGGAGCTTGTCTTAGTTAAGGTTTTACTGCTGTAAACAGACACCATGACCAAGGCAACTTTTATAAGGACAACATTTAATTGGGGCTGGCTTACAGGTTCAGGTTCAGTCCATTATCATCAACGTGGGAGCATGGTAGTGTCCAGGCAGGCATGGTGCAGAAAGAGCTGAGAGTTCTACATCTTCATCTGGAGGCAGACAGGAGAAGACTGGCTACCACACGGTTAGGAGGAAGATCTTAAAGCCCATGCCCACAGTGACACACTTCCTCCAACAGGGCCACACCTCCAAATAGTGCCACTCCCTGGGCCAAGCATAGTCAAACTACCATAGAGCTCAAGAGGGAAGACAGAATTCGGAGGGCGTTTCTTACACATGGGAAAGGTACAGGTAGAGAGACAGGCCATGACTAGATCATAAAAACTGTAAAATGACAAGATGGTCATCCTTCTGACCTGACACAAAAGGTCGATTGCCTCAAACAAAGGTCTAGTGAGCTTTTTCTCCTGCCAATAGGGCCCTTCCACCACCTGTGGACCTGTGGTGGATAGCCCTAGCCTCTTGTTGTCGTGGTAATTCCACTCCTGGGAGGGGCTGCGAAGAAGGAGTGAATCGTGTAAACCTTCTGTCCAATCAAATTTGTTAAATAAAGGCTACAGCCAGTGATTGGGCAGTGGAAGAGGAGTGGGAGGAGCCAGAGGCAGGGAAAGAGGATAAGAGGAGGAGAGCCATTGGAGTTGGGGAAATTGGCAGTTGGTGGAAGGAGAGAGGTTGAAGAAGACCTTGACCTAGGAAACCGCAAGTTATTAAGAGCTCTCTTAGCCGGGGAATAGTGTAGTTTAATGGTAAATCTGCCCAATCTAGGCATGCAGCATTCATTTGATATTTATTGACTTGTGTCTTTTTTCTATGGACTCCCTATGGGCAAGAGATTTACCGCAACATGGACCAATCCAACAAGTTCAAGGCCAGACCAGCATGTGCTTACCTCTAACTTGTGAACCTATTATTCTTCCAGTCATTTCTCAAACTGAACATCCTAAATTCGGTCTGGAAAACCATAAGAGCAATCAGACATCAAGGAGAGACCGGGCTTCAGCTTCTTGAGTGCCCCTTTGCTTTGCTAAGGGTCTTTGGTTTTCTGTCTGCCTTACTCTGTGTATTTCCTCACCCCTAAGAAAAGCCTCTCACAGACTGATTCTGCTACTGCTGTCTGCTGTGTCTGAGATTTCATGCCTTCCACCCTCCCTGTTGTGCTTCCATTTTCCCCCTGCCATTAATTCTTTAACTGACATAGAAAAGGAACCCCATTAAGACCCTGAACTGTAATACAAGCAGAGGTGGTCAGAGTGAACTATCCAGGGTAAGAGATAGCTGTGTCACAGATAGGTGGCAGAGGAAGTTGAGACTTCAAGGCTCTTAGTGGTGGGTTAAACATGCTTTCCTTTGTGAGACGGGCATGGACTTTTGGGAACTAGAGTAGCTTGCTATAGTCTGGACCTTGAGTATCACTAAGAGTTGCATGTTATAAAGGCCTGTCCTCCAGAGTGATGCTAACTGGGGGTGTTGGGTTCTTGAGGGTGTGTCCCTTATGGAGACTCTCAAAAAAATTCCTTAATACTGTAAACAGAGCACAACAGAAGTTTGTTGTATGGTCTCAGAAGATCTTGAAGGGAAGTGGGCAGCTTTGGCCCCTTCATCTCTTCACCTTTAGCCATAAGATAGAGAGCCTTGTTCTGTTCACTGCCCCGCCCCCCGCCATGTGCTGCCTCCAAAAGTACCAGGGTCCACTGGACTCAGACAGGGACCTCCAAAGCTGCAGGCCTACACAACTGTGTCTTCTTCTGCGTTTACATCAGAGACTTGCCACCGTGACAGCAAGCTGAAGTTCACACACGGGGCTACCGAGAGGAGCTCACATGTTTACTATGTGGAATCTTCTAAGGAGAGAGAAGACAAGACAGACATGGACTCTTGATGTCCTCCACTGGCCATCAATAACTGAGTAAAACCAGGACTAATGATGTTGCCCTAAATTTGAAGAGAAACTATTCCAAGTAAAATCAGAAGGAGGCCTATTTATGTGGAAGAAACTTACCAGTGTGAGAGGAATAATGTCCTAATGTTGTGGGGTAGTCACCAAAGAAGATTGCTCAGCCATGGGTTTAAGCCAATAGAGTCTCTATTAGTGGGTCAGAGACTACACTAGATGTTCGGGATCCCAGTGTAGCACCAGCCTTCTTCAGGGTGAGCTTTTAAACACAAAAACCAAATCCTGGGTTGACACATTTCAGTTAACAAGAACAGTTAGTCAGAAGCAGAACTACAGAAGCTGTAAAACAAGGCTAGTGTGTTTTTAGACTTTCCCAGAACGATACGGACTTTGATAGATTCGGCCCTGCGTTTCATTTTGGCAGTTGGTGCTGTCTCCATGCTGAGTTTTACAGCCCGAGTGGTACTTCCATCATGGAGTCAGTTGTGCTAATATGTGTGGTGGTTTGAATAGGAATGGATTCATGTGTTTGAATACTTGACACTATTAAGAGATGTGGCCTTGTTGGAGCAGGTATGGCTTTGTTGGAGAAAATGTGTCAAGTGGGAGCAGGCTTTAAACTTTCCTATGCTCAAGCTACACCCAGAGTGGCCCACGGCTATCTTTTAATCAAGATTTAGGAATCTTGGCCCTCTAGCATCATGTCTGTCTGCACGCTGCCATGCTTCCCACCATGATGATAATGGACTAAACCTCGGAAACTAGAAACCAGCCCCAAATAAATGCTTTTTATAAGAGTTTCCTTGGTTGTAGTGTCTTCATAGCAATAAAACCATAACTAAGTCAGGAGACCTACTAAAGTCTGGGGTTCTGTTACACTAGGGGTCCCTGAAAGCAAGAGAAAAGAAAACAGAAAATAACCAGGAGACCTGAGCAGTGTCCTTGAACGTATATGAACTTCACCACTTCCTTCCCGAAACCCCCACTGTACTTTCACTGAGGAGCCAGGGCTAGCCTGGAACGCTGGGTTACCCCCATGGACCAGACTGTGTGGAGTTGATTAAAGGTCTTCGCCATAAAGCCCAACCAAAAGTGAGTGAAGGAACTGTGTCAGGTGTGGTGGCCACACCTTTAGGATGGCGGGGCCAGGAGGATTTCCGAGTTTGAGGCCAGCCTGGTTGACCTAGCAAGTTCTGGAACAGCCAGGGTTACAAAAAGACTGTATCTCAACATATACAAGAGTGGAAGCTGGCTGTTGAGCTAGGCTGAGATAGGAGGATCGCCGAAAATTCCAAGTCAGTCTGGGCTTCATGGGCAAGACGACCAAGGAAAGGAATGAATGAAGAGCTTAGGGATAAAGGGCAAAACCCCAGAAAATAGGAAAGGAGCTGAAATTCAGAAAGCCCATTTCCAAGGCTCTGTCCACCCCTTGAGCAGATCAGAATTTGTATTCCCAGGGGTCATTCTCAGGAAGGGCACCGGCCCCCTCCCCTCAGTCATGAATCTCATTTCAAGGGGAGCCGCGATGCAAAATGAACTAGATATAACAGGAGTCGGTGGTGGGGAACCTCTTGTGGTGGGTGTTGCCAACTCTAGGTCCGAAAAATTGCGAAGAAGAATCTGGAAGCACCGGGGTCCTCAGTCGTCTGTCCAGAAGCATTGTGATGATATTCTGCACCACAGAGATGGAAGGATGAAGGCGCGCTGGGCGGGGCATGCAAATGCGACATGGCCCTGACTCCCGGAATTCTGGGGAAGAAAAGAGCAACGAAAACTTCTCTTTTCTTCCTTGATTTTACAGTTTTTTATGATATAAAAGTTCTGATCATGATAGAAACTGAGAGGTGGTGTCCAGTTCATGTTTATCGAGACGTGAGGGTCTGTCACCGTGAGGTAAAAGTGTGTGTATGAGTTAGTGGTACGAGCGTGGGCGTGTTGAATGTTATCGCTTCTCGGCCTTTTGGCTAAGATCAAGTGTAGTATCTGTTCTTATCAGTTTAATATCTGATACGTCCTCTATCCGAGGACAATATATTAAATGGATTTTTGGAAGTAGGAGTTGGAAAAGGAGCTTGCTCCGTCCACTCCACACATCGACCTGGTATTGCAGTACCTCCAGGAACGGTGCACCCCTTCGGGGGTTTTAACTCTGGTCAAAAAAAAAAAAGTCTTGCTATTATTTCTTCTTCTTTCTTAGTTTCCATTATTGTTTCTGTGTTTCAAGGTGTATTTTTTTTTCCACTTACGGCTTTGTATGTGGGTTTGTTTGGTCTCTTTGCCAATCTGAGACTGGCTGGGTTCTTTCTCTGGTGGTGTTCTTGTATTTTTGATTTTTGCTTAATACTATAGAGAAAATGTAGTGTTTATAGTCCATAGGTCTGGTGGTACAAGCAGATTTATATAGCTACTACCCAAACAGCACCACAAGTACAGAATCAGGCAGTTTAGGGCTATAGCTAGCTCAGTCATTGAGTTTATAGTACAGAGAGTCTGAAATTGAAGGTATATAGCACCATACTATGTTTGGTGTAAACCATATTATTTTTTTCTAAATATTTCTTTTTAAATAGCTTTTTAAAGTTATCTTTGTGAACAGCGTCGTTTTTTCTCTGAAACTGTACTTCTGCAACATCAAGATTAAATGATTCATGCTTCTACCCACAATTGTCCAAGTCACTTCTTTGAGGCTCTGTTTTTGAGATGTGATAGTACACAATTTTATAATCAGAGGCATACACACAACCTTGGTCAGGCTGGTGGTACAGGCATACAATCCTAGTCCCTGGCAGTTACATAACAAGACCTTGTCTCAAAAAGGGAGTGTTGGGTGTGTGTGTGTGTGGGTGTGTGTAATGCAGCAGGGAGACATTAAACCACTCAGTCTGCTTTTCCAGAGGACCTGAGGTTTAATTCCCAGCACCTATGTACAGTGCCTTGGAACCAATTGTAAATACACTATATGTAAATACATACACACATACACATAATTAAAAATAAATCTTTTTTAAATGAAGTGCTAGGGGTGTGGCTCAGTGTTAGAGGCTTGTGTAGTACTACAAGGCTTTTTTGCACTAGGGTCAAAAGCAAATCTAACACCACCACCACTCAAAGCTATAAACTAACAAATGACTGAGTATTCTGTGCCCTTCCCATCGATAGAAATAAGGTGCTTATTTCTCCATCTCACCTTTTCAATCCAACAACCTTATTTCCAGGTGTTAGTGACTATACCAGAAAAAGAGTATATACACATATACATACGCATGCGCGCGTGTGTGTGTGTGTGTGTGTGTGTGTGTGTGTGTGTGTGTGGCAGTTCATTTCTGAACTCTCCCTGTCTCGGCACCCATTGCTCTCCTTCAGCTTGTCTAAGGGACTTTCTCCTGTCCCCACTAGCAGGTAAACTGGGGGTGTCATGCTGGTCATGTTGAGAGTTCATGAGTGCAGCTTCCCTGTTATGTTTCAGGAATGTAATCTAGATATTACTCATCTGTATATTTACATTCCTACTCATGATTTTTCCTGAAGCCTTCGATTTGGGAGTTGTATTGCAGGTATATCAGGTAGGGTTGGCACCTCCAGTTACTTATTACCTGCATTTTGAACAGTTGTAGATCTTTGTAACAGTTCATTTACTACCCCAGAAGCCTTTTTGATGAGGGGTAGGAACTATGCTTATTTGTAAAAGGATAGCTATTGAGAAAACAAATTATAATTTATATTAAAATTATATTTAATTATAATTATTGGTTTCTGAAAGTAGCAGTAGTAAGTTCTCCCCGGTCTACAACCTCTCTAGCTATGGTAGTTGACTAGGTTTACAGAACTAGACATGAATGCCCTCCTGTTGAGCAGGCCTTACATCCAATTAGACAGTTGTTGGTAATCCCTAAATAAAGGAGTCACTATTGTACCATTGTGGGTACCTTGCCGGGCCAGCTATTGTTGTGTGTAAAGTCCTACCATTTACAACAGGGTAGGACTACCAAATGCATCTCTCCCTTGGCGGCTTCCATAGCATCTTCTGATACTATAAGAGCCAGTTCAGGGAGTAGACTTTCAGGCCAGTTCCAACTCAGTTCCTCCAAGTTCTGTGTCTTGAGTGCATGACACCTTCAGCAATAGGGTCTAACCTTCTAATTCTAGGGGGCAACCAAGGGCAACAAGCAATAGCCTATATTGTTTTGAGGGGGTCTCTTGGGATCCCCTGAATAATAACTCAAGAAAACTCATAGTTCTCATACATGATTCCGTGTGTGTTCATGTGTGTGTTTGTGTGTGTGTAGCCAACAGAAGGTGGCTATCATCCTTGTAGCCATCTTGAGTGAGCCATATACCCTGAAAAGAGACTTGATTACATTAGCCTACAACAGCTGAGCACACTCTGATAACATCTTGCTTTAGATACCCAGGATTTTCCCTTGGGTTTGTGAGACTTAAAGGTGTGTGACTTAGAGATCAGATTTAGAGACAAGACCTAAGGGCATGATTAAAGTTGTGACTTAGAGGCCTGGCTTAGAAGTAAGACATATAAAAGGCGAGAGGCAGACGAGAGTTCAGAACAATTTGGAGTATCAGAATCAGACACTTCAGAGAGACACTAGGAACTGAGAATAAGACACTTCAGAGAGAACAACTTGGAGTTAGTTAGTAGGTATTAGGCACTTGGCACTTGGAGGAAGAACTTGGAATTAGACATTAGGCACTTGGCACTTGGAAAAAGAACTTGGAACTTGGAGGCACTAGGGACTAGAAGCTAGGGACTAGGAACTCAAGACTTGGGACTTAGAGAGAAGAAGAGAGACTGAAGAATAAACGGGATTGAATCACACTCTGTCTGGTCTCCATTCTTCGATTCTGTCCTCACTCTCTCTCTTGCTGAACACCGACCCATAGATCGGAGTAGCTTGGGGCAATGTGGGCTCTGACAATTTAGCCCCCAAGGTTTTTGGCAGTGCGGGTCCCAACATTGACAGAACGGTCCGAGACATTTTGGCCTCCAAATGTGGGGTAGTGCAGTTCTCAACATTTCTGGCCCCCAAGCATAGGGCAGCTCGGGCCACAACATTTTTGGTGCCAACGTGGGGCAGCTCGGGGCCGCAACACTGCTGGGGCATACAAGGGTAGCACTATAGGTAGATGTGAAGTACTGGGCACAATGACACTGTGACAATGCTCTGCAAAAAGTTACACAGAAGAAGCAGCTCTGTAGAATATAAAATTTATTGCAGAACTTGCAATGTGTGTAAAATATTAAAAGGCACGGAAATAAGCAAAAGTGAAAAAAAAAATACACCTGGGTCCTGAGATGTTTAGGAGCCTTTTCTTTTCCCATTTCTGAAGCCAGTGTGATCATATTCTGTTGCCCTCCAACAATGTGTTAGGAGCATCACACCACAAGCATCTCT
Organism: Arvicanthis niloticus; assembly: GCF_011762505.2. Classification (NCBI taxonomy): domain Eukaryota; kingdom Metazoa; phylum Chordata; class Mammalia; order Rodentia; family Muridae; genus Arvicanthis; species Arvicanthis niloticus. The sequence continues at coordinate 38,778,589 of NC_047663.1, read as the reverse complement.
TTATCTTGATTATTTTATTACACTAGTTGTAGCATTATAGCAGTGTAGCAATACAAGGAAAAAGAAGAGGGAAGAGAAGAGAAAAAAGGGAAAAGAGGGGGGAGAGAGAGATTGAGATGGAGAGAGAGAGAGGAAGGGAGAGGGAGAAGAGAAGAGAAGAGAAGAGAAGAGAAGAGAAGAGAAGAGAAGAGAAGAGAAGAGAAGAGAGAGTATACTTGGATTGGCTGATTGGTTGCCAGGGATTCTTCTGTTCAATCCATCCTAGCACAGCAGGCCACAGGTTCAGGTTCAGGCTGCCCTTCTAGCTACTCTGACTGAAAGGCTCTGCTCACACCACTTGGTATGTACAAATTAGCAAAACACCCCTAGTCCACTGACTAACATAGTTCACACTGTAAAGAAGCTGAGTGACACTTTCACTCACATGTTTGTCTTCTGTGACCTTAGTTAGCAGAAAGCCAACCCCAAGAGGCTAATCTAGACCTGATGAAAAACAAAACAACAAGGCTGGCCCTGTAAAGCTTGAGCCCCACAGCCACCATGAGATGCTAGCCCAGGTGCTGCCTGCCTGGCCCTGTAAAGCTTGAGCCCCACAGCCAGCATAAGATGCTAGCCCAGGTGCTGTCTTCAAGACACCCAATCCAAGTAGTTGGTCTAAAGGATATCCTAGCATCACTCCCAAAACAGCTAAGGACCAGGGAATGCATTAGAAAGGCTGGGAGTCAGAGGCGTGATCAAGGATGGGGTCAGGAGAGGAAGTAAATACAATGGAGAGTCTCAGAAATGGATCCTGTCTGAGGGCTGCAGGAACTCCCTGGAGCAAAGAATTTCACAAAATTGGCATTCTGTTTTAGACTCTTTGGGTGACAGAATGAAAGCTGGATTGAGATGGGAAGATCGGAGGCAGAGAATCAATCAATCATACTTATCTTGCCACTGGGAAAAAGAAGTGGATTGAGCAAACGGTCCAGCCGCAGCAAGTAGGGTCACCCATTCCCAAAACACATCTCTGCGGCTCCAGGTCATAACGATGTGCCTTCATTCATTCACTTGTAATATTAAAAAGGAGCTACCACCCATTTGGGAGGAGGGTGTTCTTGTTTGGCTTCCTGTATGATTTACAATAGTTTCAGAAAGCCGTCCTCCCTCCATACAGCAAGTAGAGGTGTTTAATAGCTCTTGAGGCAAAGCAGAGTTTATGAACGCCTTCTGAGTGCACAGATTCGGGACTAAGCCCAAACACAATATTCCTTACCATGCCTGAGAACTGCTCGACACTGTCTAAAATGACCCCATCAGCACAAACATCAGCGGCGCTGTTGAAGGTGACCTCCGTTGTCCCACGGGCCATTGCTCTTAGCAACACATCCCTATACTGCCCTCTGTCTTCCCATCTCCTGTACAGAATTGCTATGTCTTGGGGCAGATAGCCCTCTCGGAATAGGCTGTGACATTTTTCTGCCACATAGTTGGCTGTTTGTTCTGGTGTCAAGTTAGCCTTGATCTCACACACGCCAGGCAGAGCCCGTGCACACATCACTTCCTCATAGGGAGCCTCCTGGAACATTGCCAGGGTGTCTGGAAAGCCGCTGGAGGGAGGGTTTTCTTGCATCCTCTTCATTTCAGCTTTCATGACCTTAGCAATTTCCACAGCACAATGGATCTCACTGGTGATCATTTTTCGAGGAAACTGAGCGGAAGGAGCTGGAAGGCCACTAACATCTGCGTGACGGATTTGGAAAGGATCCAGAAAAAGCCAGAGGATCCCGTGGTGAAGGTGTTCGTTTGCAGGCCCGTTTGCTCTTGGATGGGTGGTGCTCTTAGCCTTCATGTACCAGTCACCATGTCTGCTGCAGAAATTCTCAGTTTCATCCATCACTATGTGTTTAACCTTTGGGAACTCTTCCCTCATGAAGGTTCTCCGGGTCACAGCTCGGCAGGTGGCTTGTTGCCTGTAACCAGGAAGGAGAAAACAGGGTCTCAGGCATAGAAACAAAGAAAACGGGAGCTATCCATACTCTTTGAATTGGAAATAGAGGCTAATTCTCCTTTGCAGACCAATCCACTAACAGAGGAAGTACAACCAGAGCACTCTGCTTCCAAGGTGCCTGACAGAATGCAGAGTTTAGAGATTGTTTGGTTAAATAAATCTTTACTACAAAGTAATTAGATAGATAGTCTAGTGGGTTTTACCTATAATCCCATCACTCAGGAAGCTGGGGATCCTGAGTCCAAGACCAGCGTGGGCTACATAATGACTATAGGTCAAGCTGGTCTACATAGCAATACTTGATTCCCCCTCCCCCCAAAAAACAAAAAAAAAGGAAATCTAGTTATTTCTACTGGTCCAATTGTGATGCTTGGCATGCTAAAAGAAATCTGAAAAGCAACTCATGCATGTTCCTACTTCTTTAGCTTGCCCTTTTGGAATTAGGGAACCACCTCTTCCACCTTGCTGTGCCCTTTGCCTAACGGGGCCCTCCTCATCTCATTTACTTCTATTTGGTTTTTGATTGCTGGCTTGATCGCTTGTTCTCAGTTACTTTAGGCTGGTCTCTAACTCTCAATCCCCTTGTTCAATCTCTCAACGCTGGAATTACTCTCTCACAGCTGGCTCCCTAATGATTTAGGAGTCAAGTCTCCTTCCCTGGAGAGTGACCAGTCTCCAGATGTGTGAGGCAGGCCTTTATTATAATACCAATAACACAGCACTTGCATTGTTTATATTTAAAGTCTTTGTTGGTTTTGTTCCTCTGACATTATATTAACACCATCTAACATAAATGTTGCTGCTCAATAAGATTTTTTGAATAATTATAACCAAAAAATGTGAATTTGCCCTCTTTGGTAAATTGTACAATGTCCAACTTAATTGCTACACTGAGAGCTGGCAATATCAGTCATGTGGTTAAACGGTTTTTGCTGGATTTTTTTTTTTATATCTGGTGATATTTTATAAACTAAGTCAAATTGTATTTAAATTTAAATTCTTGCTAGATAGTGACTAACCAGACAACCAAAACACTAATTATCCAGCAAAAAGTTACTTAAAGTAAGACAAGTTCATTTCTACTTTCTTTAGATCTAAGGCCACAGACTGTGGGAAAATGTTTCTACTTCTATATAGAGTCTCAGATGGACCTGGAATCTCAATACTCAGGAAGCTGAGGCAGGAGGATTGAGTTTAAGGCCATCCTGAGCTGAGGAGAAAGTCTATCTCAAAAAACCAAAAATGTCAAGCGTCGTGGCGTGTTTGGGATTGACCATGATAAATTCCTATTCTAGACCTCAAGCACATCTGTGGTTAACTGAAGACTATGCTAACTTCCACAGTGAGAACGCATTGCAAAACCTTACACTCAAAACACAAATTACTCTTGTGACTAAAGAGACTTTTTTTTTTTAAAGTTTAGATGGTAAAATTCTCACATCACAAAATCCCTTAAGGAGTCATTTTCACAAACATAGAGGATCTCTTTTGGTTTGCAGTGGAACACATCCTTAATTTTCTCCACCATCTTTATGGCAAGAGCTGTCTTTCTGGTTCCCGGGAGGCAGTGGATGAACAGTTCCCGGGTTTCCTGGAGGTTCCTGGAGAGGGCGTTAGCTTGCTCTTCTATGCACTGCTTGAAGAACTCACAGCCCAGCTGGTCACTCAGCACGGATCTGGAGCACAGTGAGACCAGCACCAGGCCCTGTAGCAAATCCTCCACTTCCGCTCTGCTGGACAGCGCGTAGGGTCGGGGGTAGTACACAGGGGACTGATCAGGTCCAGACTCTCTGCTGGTCAGGTATATCACCCTTGGAATGACACATACTTTGCCCGTGTAGCCTCCAAGGGTTTGTAGCTGCCTCTTTAACTGAAGGGCAGTGTTTTGAGTATAGTCTGATCTTCCAATCCAACTGGGGTCTGTTAGGATTGTATAGAGCACCAGAGGGCTGCCGACTGCTACCAGGAGAGCATCACATAGGACCTTCTCATCTCTGGATAAACCAATATCTCCAGCCCAGCTTCTTGAAAATATCACAACGCCCTGAGAACAAGGGTGTGTGTGTGTCTTCAGTAAGTCTTCCAGTCCTTGGTGATCTGAGAACAGCTTCTTACAGAGGGATTCTGGCTGAAACTGTAGGTTTCCCTGTGTCACTGAAAATTGAGGGAATAGAAGTTACCAAAACTTTAAAAAGCACAGGGCTACTCCTGTAATCTGGTAGAAAAGGACGGCTCTAGCCTCGGAACCATGTTTTTCCTGTTGTGAAGAGAACATTCCTGAGGCAGTTACAACAGTTTCTCTGTCCTCACAACTCTAGCTCTAAGGGAAGTTGTCAGGGAGAGGTCTACACAGAACAGCTCCCGGAGCCCTTTCTGGTCCCAGATGTCCACAGCAGCCGGGAAAATGCTCCTTTTTTTCTCAGGGCCTTCTGTGAGGCTTGTGCTTTGGGAGAAGTGAGAATCTTCTTTTAGAATAGCAATTCTTAGCCAGAAGTCTGAAGACATTTTATTATGTGCATGCATGTGTATGTGCGCATGCGTGTGTGTGTGTGTGTGTGTGTTTGTGTGCGTGTGTTCAGTATATGTAGAGGTCAGAGGACAACTTCCAAAAGTAGGTTCTCTCCTTCCACCCTGTGGGACCCAGAGATTGAACTCAGGGTATCAAACCTGCTGGTAGGCTCCTTTACCCATCCAGCCATCTCACCAGCCAAGACAATGTAGGGAGACTTTCTGATTATTACAACCACCAGGAGGTTCCTGGCATCTAATGACGAGAAGCAAGGGATACATGCCTTTAATCCCAGTATAATTGACAGAACACTCCCTCTGTGATGTGATTCAAATGTGAGTAGTGCTGAAGCTGAAGAAAATGTACTTTAGAGTGCGTATGTGCACCTCTGATTCCCTCTGTATTAAAAAGGCGTGACAGTTCTCCTAGGATGGAGACCCAAGGAACTTCAGCACTTTACCTTTTGAAGAATAAAAGACGTAAGTGGTTAGAATTCAATGCATTTGGAATTGTAATAGAGATTGAGGACTAGGATTTAAGATATTTTTCTCTCTCCGTGTGTGTGTGTGTGTGTGTGTGTTGTACTTGGAGGACCATTATGTCTGCTAAGTCTTACATTTGACATTCCCTGAGGAAAATGATTTGGATTACATCCTATTCATTCCTTCCAGCCTAAGTGTCTTTTCCAATGCTCAGTATCACACTCAGGACCTGGTCCACGCTCTACCACAGAGCTATGCTTTATTTCATAAGATGAGCTCCTCAGCTGAAACGGAGAGGGAGTTCGTGAATCTGGGCTGGGTGACGAGACCCTGTCTTTTTTTTGTTTGTTTGTTTGTTTGTTTTTTGTTTGTTTGTTTTTCGAGACAGGGTTTCTCTGTGTAGTCCTGGCTGTCCTGGAACTCACTCTGTAGACCAGGCTGGCCTCGAACTCAGAAATGCGCCGGCCTCTGCCTCCCAAGTGCTGGGATTAAAGGCGTGCGCCACCACCGCCCGGCTAGACCCTGTCTTAAAAACCAAGTGAAAACAAAACAGAGATGTGCATACCTGGGAAGAAATGGCGCTGCAGGGTCTCCTTATGTCCCAGGACTTTTGTGAGATATGCTGGCCTTTTCGGTGCAGACAGAGCTGGTGACATCAGGTGAATGCCGTCATTGGTGGTGGGAAAGCCGAAAGGATCTAAACAAGCATACAGAAAGTGGAAAAAGTCAAAAGTGAAAGAACTCTACCATTGTTCTTTCTCCAGGCAGCAGGTGTGTGGTCCTGCACTACCACACACAGCTGTGCATGACAGCAAAGGATGCTGAGAACTGCTCTGTGGGTCTCAAGTATTTTACCTTCCTGGGTAATTCATTTCAAACAAGTGTCATTTCTATCTCTCATGAGGTGATGATTCCTGAGTTTACTTCCAACCCTAAATGTTGGATGCCAGGTTACCTGTAAGAAGAAAGAGAAGGGCGGGGTGGTGTTGGCACATGCCTTTAATCCCAGCACTGGGGAGGCAGAGGCAGGCACCTCCAGGAGAGATGGAGAAGAGGAGAAAGTTTTGGGGGCTGTAAGCAGCCATGTGGCCCAAGAGGGCAGCCCAGGCTGTAAGGATGGTTACAGTTGATTGTAGTCTTCATTCAAGGTAAGATGGAACTGAACAGGGAAGGATCTCACTGGGGAAACAGGAAATAGATCAAATTTCGGACAAGGCAAAGGATGATGCATGAAGTCTCTAATGACTGACATCACTGGGAGCATCTGATTCTGCAAGCAAGTCAGTGAGCGGATTTGTGAGTCTATTATTGGTTGACTAGGCATCACCAAGACTGACTCCAAACAAGATGTAAAACCACCAGCGACCCTCCTCCCTCAGAGTGGCCCCCTACCCCAGAGTACCTGCTTTTGCCCCATTTCTCCATGTTGTGAGGCCTCAGGACTGCAGTTTAAGACATTTGCTCCTAGATTTACTGAAATGGTCCAGATTTGTCACACACACATGCACACGCGCACGCACATACAGTTTCCCTGGAAACACATGGTTCAGTGTCATATTTACATGGTATTCTCTAAAGATTGTTTTTCCAGTGAAACTATTCTATTTAGACAAGGAAAATCAGCCAGTTTTTGTCAACAGGCTTTTATAGTGGGGGAAAAAAGGGAGCTAGCTAATTCATGGCTAATGATATATGATAACTTGCTCCCAAAAGATTGAAATCCATTCTTTTTTAATTTCAAAAAGATCAGATTCAGAGTCTTTGGAACTAAGCATATTAGAAAAAGAACACAGCTGTAAGAGAGTATTTATAAACAAAGCACATTTCTGGGGTTTTATTTTTGAACTAAACTAGATGATGGGATACCCTTGAAAGGAAACAAGAGGGCTGTTGCCCTCAACCTCAGCAATGCTTTCCCTCTCCTTTTACCTGACTGAATATCCAGCATCATCTCCACCCACTGTGGAACCTTCAGCCTTGTGACAGTATTGTTCTCCATGATCCAGGAATCTGGGTCCTCTGCAAACACGGCACAACAGAAGGGCTCTACTTGAACCACACAGACAAAACCATACAGGACCTCTTTTTGGTAAACTTTCAAAATTTTGGTTGTGAAATTCACCTTGGGCTTTTCACGACAGAAGTGGTATGTGGGCAACTTTTCTATGCAGTTTTTTATTTCTGTTTTTAGTGAGTCGGGGTTCACCTTTTCTTTCTTACATCCAAACACTTCTTTGCTCTTATCATCAACCCCAATGATTATGTATCCCCCCTGAGTATTGGCAAATGCAGAAACATAGTGAGCCAGTGTCTCTTTAATCCGAGGGACAATCTTTTTGGTGGTAAACCTTTTGAACTCAACATGTGTTGACTCTGTAAAGCTAAGCTTCTCCTTATAATTGAGTTTATCTTTTGTAAGAAATTCCAAGGCACACATCTTAATATCTTCCTCTTCCTGAATGGTTCTGCTGAGGATGTGGTCTTGAGAATGTAACCTAGGGGGACCTCTTTGGGCTCTAGACTCTTTCTCTCTAAGAAGCTCTAGGGCACTGCTGGCACACAAGTTGATGGCAGAGGTCACATCTCTCTGATATAAATTGGAGCGTAAGCTGCAAATCTTCAGTGGAAGGCTGGAGGCATCTGGGCTCCATGACTTCACAAAAATCAGGAGGTCATGGTTCTGTTGCATGTAGTCCAGGTGTTTCTGTGAACCCGATGGGAGGAGCTTTTGAAAGGAAGTTTCCAAATCCTGCCCCAGCCCATGGCATCTGTAACTATAGCTTTTGTCTCGGATCTCGGCTTTGATCACACCTCCCCCAGAATTCAGCAGTGCGCATACGGCCTGGATGATGCTCGAGTTCTCGTGCCTTTTCAAACAACTGTTGGTCATCTCCTTCCGGTTCTCTTCTCCCAACGTCACTTTGCCCAGATTCACGGTGATCTCCGCATAGGGCATTTTCTGTACTCCCAACAATTACAAGAAGGTGTTCCTAGAACTAACCGGGACAGACATGTTTTGGTATTAGTGAGGAGTTCAGAGCACAAAATATTTTCTTCAAGGATATACATTTTTGGAGATATATTTTAACATTAGACATAATCTTTTAAAAGATACGTAGGTGGCAACGGGAACTGGTCCTCCAGCCTTCCCCACGCTGGACAAGCGCTCCTCCACTGAGTCACATCCTCAGCCTTCTCCTTGCTCACGGTTTTCAGACGGGTCCTGCTGTCTCTGATTCCTGAGGCGTGGGATTTTGGGTCTTTCTCACTGGCCACCAGCTTTGGAAGTAACCTTCGCTAGCATTGTTTTTGGACAGTTTTGTCAAACAGACTTTTCAACAAGAAGAGCCATAGATTAAAACGGGAACACAATAGTTTCCATAATGGAAAAAAAAATACTGAAGATTCCATCCCATTTCCACTTAAAGTTGGGAAGCAGCAACACTGAGTCCAGATATAAGGGGGTGGGTTAGCACAGGAGCTAAGTGAGTTGTTAAAGGATGTGCAGAACTAGAAGCTGACATCAGTGACTCTATTCAAAATTCAAAGGGCTAAGAAAAGAAGTGGGAAACAGAGGAAGTAGAGTTTGGGGTTGTGTGTGGTAGGTCTTGCTATGAAAATAAACATCAAGGGCTGGAGAGATGGCTCAGTGGTTAAGAGCACTGCCTGCTCTTCCAGAGGACCTGAGTTCAATTCCCAACAACCACAAGGTGGCTCACAACCATCTGTAATGAGATCTGATGCCCTCTTCTGGTGTGTCTGAAGAGAGTAGCATTGTATTTACATAAGATATATAAATCTTTAAAAAGAAAGAAAGAAAGAAAGAAAGAAAAGAAACATTAAGCTGGGCATGGTAGCACAAGCCTATAATCCTGGCACTCAGGAGGCTGAGGCAGGAGGATTAAGACTTTGAGGCCAGATACATGGGTACACATTTGTAATCCCAACACTTGGGAGGTGGAGGCCAGAGGATGAGCAGCTCCGAGACATCCTTGGCTATAGTAAGTTCAGTGCCAGCCTTGACTACATAAGATCCTGTTTCAGATAAGCAAACAAAACAGGAAGTATATAAACTCATAATATATATATATATATATATATATATATATATATATATATATATTCTACTCTTAAAGGAATGCAATTAATAACCAAATGCAGACATTGCTTTAGCTCTTCTCACATCATCTATGTTCACAGACTGTGTGAATTTGTCACAGACACTGTGATATAAGGCAGGAATTTGCCTTTCTTTCTAGTTTTGCCTGGTACTATAGAGCCTCTAAGATTTGGAAAAGAGCCTAAGCCTTTGGGGCCTGTTTGCTAAATTGTGACCAACAGCCTTTTGTTTTAAGACTAGAGAACAGCCATCTAAATTAAAATTACAACTCTGAAAAAAATATTTCAGAAGGATCTCCTTTAACGGTTGGTTAACTGCAGAACAGAACTTTTGCTAACTAACTAAAGCCAACCGGGTTCCTTTGGGAAAGAGGACCCATGGGCTGTCTGCACGGAGAGGGTTGTGCTGTCTACACGGAGAGGGTTGTGCTGTCTGCATGGAGAGGGTTGTGCTGTCTGCATAGAGAGGGTCTGCAAAGCTTCTTTACAGTCAGAGGAGAAAGCTGCCTGCAGCTGGACCTGCACCCTGACCTGTCACCAGCTTCCTCTTCAGTAACCTTCCCTCAAGCATGCTAGCATCACCTGGGCTACTGGTTCTTAGTTTGGCAGCCTCTTACAGGGATACACATACATTTGCTGTTTGATGGCTCCTTAGGGAACATTCCCTATGTTACCTGTCCTCCACCCCCTCTCTCCCCGCCTCTCAAATTCATGGTCTTTCTTTGTTGTTTTACATATAGGATTTTTCTATGTAGCCCTGGCTGTCCTGGAACTAGCTCTATAATTCAGGGTCCACTTGAAATCACAGAGTTCCATCTGTCTCTGCCTCCCAAGTGCTGGTTGTGTGCCACCAACGCCCGGCTTAGAGGGGAATTTTAGAGACCTTCTTAATGCAAGGATCTTGCTGGCTCTAAAATCTCTTTGCAATATTCTCATGTCCAAAAACCTTCCCACCCAGCCCCTTGGCTCCCTCCAGTGACTAGTGATCTTCCAAAACAGTTCCATTCCCTGATCTCTGGCTCTGTTAGAAATGGCTTCTTCTTTTCTGTTTGCCTTCCTGCCGACCTTCATTGGTGAGACCTATACCACAAACCTAAGTGACTTTGGGCTAGCACAGTGTATGGTCTCATGGCTCCTGAGTCTCATAGATGTCACTGGGATGCTTATAGCTGCTATGAGACGACAGTGTTCTGGGGTTCTAGGCCCAGCACCCTTTCCACAAGTTTGGGAATGCCTCACTCGACTTCCTTAACAAAGTTCTCCTTGCTGTTATATACACCCAATCCTTCAAACTCTCCAACCTGAACGGTGCCCAAAATAGTGATGAAATTTAGAAAAACAGTTCTTTACCTGGTGCTCTTGTTTCCTCCGGGTGCTTCAGCTCCTCATCTGGCTCTGGGTAGGATGTTTGTCTTCTGTTGAGCGCCCTGCTGCCCTGTGATATCTGCCTGGGAGGAACTGGAACTCTGCCAGACTCCCTTAGCCTTCATAACATTGACCCACTGAGGAAGGCTGATAAGGACTCGAGAAGAGTCTATGTCATGGTCGATTAGCAAACTAAGGCGTCAGTGAATGAATCAGGTCCTTGGAGTGAGGGAACATGGGGGTTTTCAAACGAGCAGCCAGAGTTCAGTTTCCATCTTCTAAAAGGGATGAGCACCCCTTCCACACAGAACACAAGCATCTCTCTGTTAGTTAAAATTTGTTTGCAAAGCTCTGTGCTCATTTTATTTTAATTTTTTGAAACAGGGTCTCACTACACAGCCTGGGCTGGCCCAGAACTCTCTATGTAGACCAGGCCAGCCTCAGACTCACAGAGATTTTCCCTTGCTACTGTTTCCAGGGTGCTGGAATCAAAGGTCAAGCTGTATTCATTTTAAATTAGGCTATTCTGTAATGTTCATTGTGACCAATGCTAGCTTATTTCATTAACAATTCTTGTTGTATATTACTTACTTTTTAAAGGTTTTATACACATATATATTATATGTTGAACATAGTCGCTCCTTCTCCCTAGCCCCTTTTTTTTCTTGCCCCTCTACCTACCTGAAAGCTTTATTTCTACTTTCATATCATATGTACATAACTGATTTTATATATTTGTATATAACCTAGGAACCAAGAATGAGAGAAAACATATCATATTTGTCTGAGATTGGCTTAATTTGCTTAAAAGGATTATCTCCAATTGTATCCATTTTCCTGCAAGTTATATAATGTTGTTCTTTATGAACCCAAAAAAAAATCCACTGTATCTATACACTACACTTTCTTTTTAATTTTTTAATTAAAATATAACTACATCATTTCTCCCTTCTCTCTCCCCTTCTAACTTTTCCCACATTACCCATCCCTTGCTCTCTCTCTCTCTCTCAAATTCATGACCTTTCTTTGTTTACATTCATACCCTCCTAAATATATAAGTACAACTTGATCAGTCCATATGATGTTACTTATACGTATATGATTTCAGCTCTGACCGCTTGGTACTGGATAACTAATTTGTAATCTCTTCCCTGGGGAAGGCTATTACTCTGGCTCTTGGTATTTCTTAGTTGTCTGTAATTTCTTCTCTATGGCTGAGGCTCCATGAGATTTCCCCTTCCGTATCAACATGTCTGTCCATGCTGTCCTTGTCCAGGCAACGTGCTGGCGAGACTCCAGAGGTAAAGCTCCTTTTACACTCTTGGAGATGCAGTCTTACATAAAACTTCCCATTCTTCTGATCCTTACGGTCTTTCTGCCCCATCTCTTCTGCTGTGACCCCTGAGCAGGAGTCAGGAGTTGTGTTGTAGATGTAGCAGTTGAAGCGTTATAGGTCGATAGCTCTTTGCAAACTGATCGTGGTTTTCTGAAATGATCGCCATCTGTTGCAAGGAGACATTTCTCTGACAAGTGAGACCTCTGCTTATCTGTGGGTATAAGGATAAATATTTAGAATGTAGTTAGGAATTATGTTAGTTTAGTAAAGTGGCAGTTGTAGGTTCTCTGCCAAGTTCAATGAATTAATTTGCCTTGTGTAGTTGGCTAAGTTTCTAGCACCAGGCATGGTTTCTCCTTTGATTTCAGTCTGGTGGAACTTCTGTTGAACCTCTTGCTATTTAAAAAAAAAAAAAAAAAAAAAGAGGGGGGAGACTGGAGAGATGATGGCTCAGCAGTTAAGGACACTTGACTGCTCTTCCAGAGGATCTGGGTTCAATTCCCAGCACCCATATGGCAGCTCACAACTGTCTGTACCTCTAGTTCCAGGGGCTCTAACACTCTCACACAGACACACATGTAGGCAAAATGTCCATGCACATAAAATAAAAATCAGTCATTTTTAAAAGTTTAAAAAAAAAAAAAAACAAGAAAGAAAAACTTATTGGGACTAGAGATGTGTCTTAGTGGTCGGGAGTATTTCAGTCCTTGAATCAGTCCCCAGATACCTACCAACTTGATGGTTCACCATCATCCATAACTCTAGTTCCAGGGAATCCAATACCTCCTTCTGACCTTTTCAGACATCACATATGAATGTGCTGCACAGGCATACATGTAACCAAAATACCCGTGCACATACAACAAAAACAAATCTTCAAAATAAAAATACTCCATACATTTTTGTCATTTAAACCACCAGGTCTGTGGTAATTTGTTATGGCAGGTGCAGGAAAATAAACCACATCCCTAAATTAAGTCAGTAAAGCAGGGGTGGTGGTGTACATCTATAATAGCAACATTTAGATGGTGGAGTAAGGATCACTACTCAAAGCCAGCTACAGCTACGCAGTGGGTTGAACGAGAATAACCTCTATAGACTCATAGATTTGAATACTTGGTCCCCAACTTCTGGAACTGTTTGAAAAGGATTAGGAGGTGTGGCTTTCTTGGAGGAGGTGTCAGTGGGATGGCCTTGAGGTTTCAAAAGACTCAAGCCATGCCCACTTAGCTCTCTCTGCTTCCTGCATGTGGATAGGGATAGAAGCTCTCAGCTGCTGCTCCAGCACCATGCCTGCCTGCCTGTCAGCTCCCATGCTCCATACCACGATGGTCATAGTCTCATCCTCTGAAAGTGTAAGCCCCTAGTACATTATTATTTCTACAACTTTTCTTAGTCATGGTGTTCTTTCACACCAGTAGAAAAGTAACCAAGACAGGCTATGTGAGACCATCTGAAAACAAAAATAAAAATTGAACTCAGTGAGCAATACTGTATCTCTGCTCCAATTCATTTTGATGAAATGGCATTCTGAAGGAGGTTTCTGGATACCCTTATATTACATTATTGTTGTTGTTGTTGCTTGAGGCTGCTAACCTGAGAACTTCTGATTGCTGATTACTCTTTGCCCATGTTTGTCTGGAGCTTCCAAGGAAAGAAACGGAAAGGATACCAAGCTACATGATCATCCCAGCAATAGTACGGTCTGCTCTCAGCTTGAATTTGAACTTCTTTTTACTCATTTCACTTTTTTTTTTTTTTTTTTTTTTTTTTTTTTTTTTTTTTTTTTTTTTGAGACAGGGTTTCTCTGTGTAGCCCTGGCTGTCCTGGAACTCACTCTGTAGACCAGGCTGGCCTCGAACTCAGAAATGCGCCTGCCTCTGCCTCCCAAGTGCTGGGATTAAAGGCGTGCGCCACCACCGCCCGGCACTCATTTCACTTCTAACTTCAGTCTTACCTTGGACCTACCATCTACCAATCTTAATTCCCAGCCTCACCTTCACACTGAAAAAAAAAAGCACTCTTACTTATCTCTAGTGAGATAAAAATTACCATTTTTTTTTTTTTACTGGAAATGTGTTTATTAAATGCTAGAGGCTGATTACTCTTTGCCCATGTTTGGCAAACTCTATATATCACTCAGAAACTGAGATTACATAACAAGAAACCAGGACTTAAAACCAGGTTCGTCTAAATTTAAATGATTTAACAACAATTCTGGGTCATTTGAGAGCTTTAAACATCAGAAGTCTTCTTTAGTACCTTCTTTTCCTTTCCATTAACAGAAGAATACTATTTTGGCAGGTTGCTAAGAACTGGGTGGGTTGTTGTCCCCTCACCCCCTTTTTAAAAGAATTATTTAGTTTATGTATATGAGTACATTGTAGCTGTCTTCAGACACCAGAAGAGGGCATCTGATCCTATTACAGATGGTTGTGAGCCACCACGTGGCTACTGGGAAACTGAACTCAGGACCTCTGGAAGAGCAGTCAGTGCTCTTAACCGATGAGCCATCTCTCCGGCCCCTGTTGTTCCCCTCTTACTCTTCTGCAATACACTATTGGTGGCAGGTGTGTGTGTGTGTTGTTGTTGTTGTTGTTGTTGTTGTTTCAAATCATTAGAAAGAGTAATAATGGAAGATAAATGAATGGGACTTTCTTTCCTTAAATCTCCTTAGTTTTAATTCTCCTGGATATAGTTTCTTAGACCAGGGAAGACCTCATATCTTGGCTTTTATCTCAGCAAATCAAATGTTTTTGATACAAAACAACTTGAAATCAGGGGCTTAGGAAGCATGTTTTTTTAGATGTTGAAAAAATTATCTGTTCGTGCTGGTGATAATTATCTAAGAACTAGAGTCCCCAGTTTATTCTCGATGTATTCCTCCTGAATTTCTGCTTATCAACAGTGGTAGTTATGGCACAGCCCACATGCACAGCAGACAGGGGGTCAGAGGACTCAGGAAGGAAAGGACTGGTGTCTTGAGCCCTCTGTCTCCACCTCACCCTCAGCTCTTTCAGAGATGTCTGGAAAGGAATAAATAGTCCAGTTATCAAGATCAATGGTCCTTGACATTACCTAACTCTGGGTGAGGTTTTTTTTTTGTTTTGTTTTTTGTTTTTTTTTGTTTTTTGTTTTTTTTTTACATTCATTCTTTCAGTCAATGAGCTACTCTGGGGGTACCTAGGGTGTTCAAATCCTAGCTCTGCCATATTCTGGTTAGTAGACTTTGGTTAAGCTTACCTAAGCCTCAGAACTGTCCTGTGCAAATCAAAGTTAACGTTGCCTTCTCTAATAAACGACAAAGAAGTGAGACGATACACATAAAGATTCATCCATGTATGGCCCTGGGCATCTAATGCCAACTTTAGTAATCAGCTATTGAACAACTGATTACTACGTTTCAAACACAGCAATCTTTTCGTGCTAAAATAAAAACTTCCAGTTAGTGACTGTCTTATTCAGGCCAGATATGCATCTTTTATTTTCTCATGCCATCCTAGTAACTTAAAAGACATGGTTTTTTTTTTTCATTGCCCTATAAATGGCAAAACAGTTCAACATGATGAAGCTCAAGGTTACCCATCCTTGGTAGAACTGAGCAGAACTTGGATTTGAGCATTGGCCTTTCTGAATTCACCTACTCTCACTCTGCTACACCGCCTTATGGTTAGCTGGGAGAATAACGCCTGTCCCATCTATAAGCTACAGAGAGAAATCACGTATTGACTCACAAACTTAATGAGCATACAAGGCAGTAGACATCGCCCCTCATTTATCTTATAACTGTTCTATGAGTTAGGCACTATTATTAACCTTTGTTTTTCTTTGCAGAAAGTTCATGTTTCTTAGTATTTCTCTAATCTTGTGTGTGCGCTCGGACAGGACTAATGTACCCAAGAGCCACTCCAGAGAGCTAGCTATGGATGCACTGCTCTGAGGAGAACCCTAAAATACACGATGTCTGAACTGGAGTCAAATTGAGAATGGAGACAGAAGAGAGAAGGATAGATAAATCAGACTCTTTGCTGTCCTTTAACTACAAGGGTTAAGGATGATCTTAGACCAGACTTGGATGGTGTGGTATAGGCAATGCTTTGTTCCATCCTACTCTCCCTTTCATTCCTTCAAGACCCTTTGCCCACACCCTATCAGCCAATCATCACAATCCTCATTTGCCACCTCTCCATTCCCACAGCCAATATCGATTAGGCTCTTCTCAGCCTAGAGGTCAATTTCGAGGGGTTTACTTTGTCCCACTCTGAACACATGTGCACACTGTTTCCTTAAATATTACTCTGGTCACTTCATTACTTGGCCTCTAAAATATTCAGTCTCTCACCACTCCAAGTATCCTGAAGTCTGCATCCAACCAGCTTGTGCTCCTAACAAAGTTTCAGCCTGTCTTTCTAATCCCCTACCATGTCAATAATACTAACACAGGAGTCCTTAAACTTTGCAGTGACTCAGAATTGTTCCTGGAGTGTTTACTAAAAATATCATCCTGGACTCAAAACTGAAGTATCCTATTGGGACAGTTTTGGGTCACAATCATTTTGGAGTTTTTACTGTTACTTTTTAATACTGGATGATGTCTGTATTGACAGGTCTTCATTTGTTTCTAAAATTCACAGAATTTTAAGAAGCACCTCAACAACTATGATTTTTAGCTTTGCCAACATTTGGGTCAAATTTTTTTTAAAAACAAATTTATTTATCTTATGTATTCTGTAGCTGTATGCTATACAATGTAGCTGTCTTTAGACACACCAGAAGAGGGCATCAGTTGTCATTACAGATGGTTGTGAGCCACCATGTCATTTCAGGGAGTTGAACTCAGGACCTCTGCAAGAGCAGTCAGTGCTCTTAACCACTGAACCATCTCTCCAGCACCTTTGCCAACATTTGGAAAACTAGATTTTTCAGCTGATTCATCTTGAGATTTAATAGTTTTCTCAACCTGTCTGTCTCTCTCCCCAGGGTCTCTCTCTATACTTCTGTCCTGGAGCTCCCTATAAGAATAGGGTGGTCTCAGCCGGGCCGGTGGTGTCGCACGCCTTTAATCCCAGCACTTGGGAGGCAGAGGCAGGCGGATTTCTGAGTTCGAGGCTAGCCTGGTCTACAGAGTGAGTTCCAGGACATCCAGGGCTACACAAAGAAACCCTGTCTCGAAAACCAAACCAACCAACCAACCAAACAAACAAAAATCTCCCCCCCCCCCCCAAAAAAAGATCAGGGTAGTCTCAAACTCACAGATAAGCTTCTGCCTCCTCCCAAGTACTGGGATTAAAGGAGTGCACCACCATGACAGGGGAAATCTAATTCTTAAGACTCTTCAAGACCTAAATTAAATGCCTCTTCTCCCAGGAAATCGTCCATGCTGGTCAGGGCACCTTAAACTATTTAGAATGGCCGGGCAGTGAGTTCCAGGACAGCCAAGGCTAACAGAGAAACCCTGTCTCGAAAAACAAAAAAACAAAACAAAACAAAACAAAACAAAAAAAAAATTTGAATAACCAGCACCAGGTCTTGATTACTGGCACCAACATGGCAGTCACAAACATCTGTAACTTCAGTTCCAGGAGATCTGACACCTGTTTCTGGCTTCTGCGGGTTCTACATTGGCATAGTGCACAGACATGAATGCAGGCAAAACACACATGTATAATAAATCTTCTTAAAAATCTGTTTTTTAAGTTGTTCGAGATAGGAGCCTCCCTCCTCTACCCATTCTCCATCAAAGCAATGGTAAAATCACTATGCCTAACAGTCGCCCAGAGTCCCGAGAGTAGAGAATTGTAGGAAGAAGAAAAACAGCATCACTTGCTGAGCAGAAACCACAGGCCTAAATCGCAGAGCACAGACCCGGCGGGACACCTAGAAACCCCGGAGAAGCAGCCTCCGCCTTTAGGCTTTCATCTCACCTTCCGATTGGCTATTCTCCATGCCGGCTCCGCCTTGCAGTTGCCACGTGACTCTCTGGCTGCCGGAGGATTGGCTGACTGGCGCGCGCGGGGCTGTGGGAAGTAGACCGGACGAGGCAGAGGGGAAAGGGCGCGGGAAGTACAGGACGCAGTGTCCTAGTGCTCAGTTGGGTCGGCTTCTGCAGCTCGGATTGTCCCGGTCCAAGACTGCGGAATGAAGAGTCAGGCTGGAAGCCGATTCAAGCCCCGACTTCGGCCTCAGTCCTCTTTCCCTACCAAGGATGGCTTCAGGCTTCCGAAGTTGGTGGGTTGGACTTTATCTCTTTTTTTGCTTTGAGAACCTGTGTGTAAACAAACCCTCGCTGCCCTGCAAAGGAATCTGTGCAGAGCGCCACCAACTCCGAGGTGGGGGAATAAGTGTTTGGAGATGCCTGAGGTATGGTCCTTACCCGCGTGACATGTGAAGGTAAGTTGGCGTTATAAATTGTGCTGATGTGTTTCTAATCAAAGGCCATGGGGCTTAGGCTTATTGAGATCATTTATTGAACCCCTATGTTCCAGGCTGGTAACACTTTGCCCCAGTTCTTTACGAGCGCAGTGAGATGGGGCTGGTGGGAGAGATGGGGGAAAACTCGTGAACTGGTGTGTAGTTGGCACGTGATGAGTGCTGTGAGGGAAGAGAGTGCTGTGGAGGTCGGAGACGAAGGTAGTTCAGGGTAATTGACAGAAAAAGTGACATTTGAGTAGCTCCGAAAGTATACCCAGGCTTTCTCCCATTGAGACAATCGAGGAGAGAAGCTTCATGGGGAGGGTACAGAGGCAGAGGACTAGGAAAATGTACCTGCTGGGCATGGCAGGAGCTTGGGTTCAGTTACTATGTCTGTCTGAATCTTTAAGTGGAATTGGTTTTACAAACTTTGCCTCCGTAATTCAGAGGGGGAGGCAGAGCCTTCCTGTGGGATTAATTGAGATTAGCCTTCAAACAAAAAATAGCAGTGTGGAGAGACAAACTGAAGAGGCAGAGCTTACGCGCTGGAAGGGTTTTTATGGGGCAGGGGAACACAAGCGCTAATCATAGATTTGAGAACTTTAGTAGTGTGGGTTAGGTGGTTTGTAAAATTCGTTAGGATTATGTTAACTAGTTAAGAGGTAAATGGGTAATTTTGGATTTTTTTTATTTTTAAGACAGGATCTGTATAGCTAGCCCACGATTGCCTCAAACTCAGGATTTTTCTGCTTCAGCCACCCAAAGCAGTAGGATTACAGTTGTACTTACCACTACACCTGGCTTGATTTTTGTTATTTGGGAGGTTGTTTTGTCGTGGTGGTTGGTGGTCGTTCTGGGAAATCCCTTGAATACCAAGCAAAGTAATTTGTATAGTATTTCCTGGACTCATGGGGAGAAAGTGGATGCCTGTAGTGGCTGAATCACATTTTTATAGGTTTAGAGTCAGCATATATATGTGATGGATCCCAGGGAAACCAGAGGCAGGAGTCCCACTGAATCACAATGTTGTGAAACAGATGAGCTTTAAGTCGGCTGTTGGTCCCCTGCAAGAGTAGTCAGTGCTCTGACTTACTGAGCCATCTCTCCAATGCCTGTAGTTTCTCCTATTAGTAAAGGGTAGGTGTTGAGAAGTTAGAGGTGGAAAAATAGAAACCTGGCATTCAGACCACAGTCCTCTTCCTAATTCTGCTATTAATTGGTATAAAGCCCTAGCCTCTCAGAGTTTTTGACTGAAATTAGGAGATTCTGGTAGAAAATTATGATATATAGCTTTGTTTGTTCACTGTACATTTTCCTGTGTTGCTCAGGACTCTTGGCTCCAGTCTTACCCTCTGGAGTAGCTGGAACTGCAAGCATGTCAGGTATAGTGACACCTGACATTGTGACTATATTTTTTATCTTCATTGGCAGTTGAATTCTATCTTTTCTACAGCTACTACTTTTTTGGGTTATATATGTCTCTTAAGAGATATCCCTAAGATTTTGTCAAAATAAATGGATTTTGGACTCATTTAAATAGCAACAAAATTTTTTGGTGTTTTGAGACAGGGTCTTGCTATGTAGCTCTGAGGGCTGTCCTGGATCTTACTATGTAGAACTCAAACTCACAGAAATCTTACAGCCTCTGCTTCCCAAGTGCTGAGACTAAAGATGTGCACCACTGTGCTTGGCTCTAAATACTTTGAGTGATAACTGCTTCTCTGTGTTGTGAAAACAAAAGACCCCCTACCCACAAAAACCAAAATCAAACTAAAAACTTAAGTGTTTATTTTTTTTATTTTTTGGTTTTTTTGAGACAGGGTTTCTCTGTGTAGTCCTGGCTGTCCTGGAACTCACTCTGTAGACCAGGCTGGCCTCGAACTCAGAAATCCACCTGCCTCTGCCTCCCAAGTGCTGGGATTAAAGGCGTGTGCCACCACTGCCCAGCTAATTGTTTATTTCTATATAGCAATTATTTACCACATAGTGGAAAGTATTGAAACTTCAAAGTTGGGGCTGGAGAGATGGCTCAGTGGTTAAGAGCACCGACTGCTCTTCCAGAGGTCCTGAGTTCAATTCCCAGCAACCACATGGTGGCTCACAACCATCTATAATGGGGTCTCCCTCTTCTGGCATGCAGGTGTACAGGCAGAGAGAGTACTCATATCCAGAATATAAATAAAAATAAATCTTTAAAAAAAAAAAAAAAAAAGAAAGAAAAGAAACTTCAAAGTTGAAGCGTCTAAGAGAATAGCTTTTTGGGGTATGTAAGCCTGCATATCCTGCATTTAATTTGATATGAATATAGGTAATCCTTAGGTAGTGCGGGGAGGTAAAATGGAGCCATGCAATGATGAGTGAAGTACAGTCTGACCTGGTATTGCCATTGCTTCGGCGCCGGCTCTGACCAGGGTGTGACCCCTTAATCTTCTCTCTGAGCTGATTTTGCTTACCACATGGGGTTATTTGAACCTATGTGGATCCTGGCTTATAATGTGTATAAGACTATTTCTTTTTTATCTTTTGAATGACTGATACTTTCATGTTTTCTTTCTTAGGTTCAAGTAGAAATCAGTGTTGAAAACTTCATGGAGGATTCATTATTTCTGCCCTGAATTGGAATTAATTCCTTATTGACTTATTATTACTGTACTAAAAGCGTTTTTAATTAACCATGGTATTTGTTTGGGTAAGACCTTTGTTTTGGTAAGGTTTTACAAGAGCTTATAAGTGATCATATACTCTTCTGGTATATGTAAGCGTTAATATTTTTAAGTCCACATGATAGATTATCTATTTTAAAACTTAGTAAAGCTGTGTCATCTCTATGGTCCCAGAGAATACGCTCAGTTGCCAGCGTGAGTCCCCGTATTACACCGGGCACTTGCACATTATTTTCATTCAGCCTGCATAAGTGATTTTTCAAAAGCTGTTTCTCCACCATCTTGTCCATCCAATGTCATAAATCTTCCTAAACAAGCAACTAAACTCTTGTTTCTGGCAAATGCTATTTCATACAAGGCGGTATCTGTGTTGTTAGAACAGGATTTTTGTTCTAATTATTGAATTTGTTTTTTTAAAAAATCAAAACTTTAATCAATACAGAAAAACTTCAAGAAGTCAATGGTGATCTGAATAAAAATTTATTTAAACCCTTGAAGTAATCTTTTGAGTTTCCACATAATCATGACAGCATGGAACAATTCTTTCCCAGAATCATGTATTGTTAAAATTTACTTAAATGTTTCATAGAAACTTTCATAATGCCTAGCATGATTCATATCAACTGAGCAAACTGCCAATTGAGCAAACTCATAAGAGCAAGCAGAAAGCTTTTGCTCCTCATTAAATCTTCATTAGGTAGGCATCAGGTAAACATTAGATAAGTATTTTACTGCATCTCACCTTTGCTAGCTTTCATTCACATCGAAATTTCCAGACTCCTCCCTATAAACAAACCCTTTCCTAAGGCAGACAGGTATGGATCATGAAGGAAATCTTCAAATGCTGATAACCTGTGGTAGATGTAAGTCATGATAGATGGAAGGGGCTTTTGTCTAAAGTGTTTCTAAGTATTTCTATAAAGAGAAACTCCATGTCAGATAAAGCCTCTACTTCAAAAGTGGAGAAATGTTTTCTAAAGAGAAGACCTGTTTTCCAAACCACTTGCTTTAAAGGTCTAACCTGAGGTTTCCCGTGCTATTTTATCCCTCTTAATCAGTCTCTGACTTTCATTGTACTTTTGACAGTCTCTCTATATTGGCCTTGAACTCAAAATCCTGATCTCTAGAGTGCTGATACTACACTACCACATCCAACTTAAAACCTTACTCAAGTGAGGTGGTCCTTTATAACCCACCTCCACATTGGCCCTCACACCACCTATAATCCTGATTCTCCTGCAGCTTGGTAGAGAGCAAACCAAAAGATTACAGTCAAGTGGATATATCCTTTTAAAGAAATCCATATAACTACTTAAAGTTAATGTAGTTATGAATCAGGGAGGTATCTTGTCTGCCATACTAAAACTATCTTGTGACATTCCAGTGTAGAACTTGAGCTGTGAGATAATACACTAATCTCTTTCAGTTCTCTGGAGAGTAGAGTTTAATTAGATGCTGGACTTCTGTTGGATACCCTGTAATGGGACAGGCTTGGTGACTCCTCACATAATTAAACACACAGCGGTAACAGAATACATAGCCAGAGGTGGCAAGAACTGTATCATTCACCCGAGTTTTACGACAGAGGGGGCACACTGTTTTCATTTTGGGTAAGAGGGGAGAATCAGAGTTGTAGTCTAGGTGTACAGGAGGTGGTGGAGTGGGCAGGGCAGTCAGTGATTTGATGGTCTCTTGGTTCTCAGAAGAATACCACCAGTCAAGAAACTGCAGGAAAAATACACCCACAGAAAGGCCAGTAGAGAGGGAGAAGGCAACGCCTCCCACAGCTTTCTTCAGAGCTGACTTTATCTTCTCACCAACGCTGTTGGAAAAGAAGAGAAGAGCAAGAGAAAAAGTTTATTTGTATTTGGCCACAGAGTAACTTCTATAGGTGCAGTTCCACACTTGATGTGCTGGAGGCTCTGTTGTGAGCCTGTGTATGGGGCTGGTTTTTAAAAGATTTATGTTTGTGTCTGCTTGTTTGTACACACACCATATGTATGCAGGTGCCATTTAGGCCAGATGATCTGAAGTTATAGGCAGTTGTGAACTGCCAAATATGGGTTCTGGGGATTGATCTCTGGTCCTCTGGAAGAGCAGTACATGCCATGCACATAACCACTGCCATTTTTCCAGCCCCCTACCCCCAAACTGTTTTTAACAACAAAAACTTAGGTTTTGATTTGAGAAAGGCATTAGATATTCAACTTAAGAGAATTTTTAAATGGAAGATAATCCATCCAGAAAAAGCAGTTTACTTAAAAAGTAACTTATCGACACTGAGATGCATACATGTTTGAACTTGTGGGAGAACAAGCACTCCATAAAGGTAATGTAACCTTGGTAAGAAGTCTTTAGAATTTTATCACTTTGCCTTCAATCTTTGCTCTGCCATCTTCTAGCTGTTGGTCCCCTCAACTGTTAAATGAAGCCATTGTGTTTAATTCAGGTTGTAATGAGGCGTAAGATAATGTACACAAAGCAAATACCTCCCATGGGGCCCTTACATATGCCAAGCATGCACAAAGGTGTGCCTATTATGATGAGAAAGGTCACCAGGATGGTGGTCCATGCTTTATGGATGTGAGGAATAACTCCTGTGATTTAATAAATAACTGGGGTAAACCGGATGACTGATACACAACTTTAAATTTTGTTAATAAAAGGGTTTTAGAAATGGCCTTACCTTCTGACAGGCTCCTGCAATGCACTGGCTTCAACCAGTCTATGTTCTATAGCTTGCATGTCCTGAGCTGTCAGTCGACCTAGCCGAACTCCAGCCAGTTTCAGCAGGGGAGAGTGATGCTCAGCTTTTCCCAAGATGTAACGAAGTTGCTGTGTAAGGAACCAGCCTTCCCAGGCCATGTTAACAAACGGGTAGGCCGCCAGGAAGGCTCTGTAGAATCGTTTCCAGTGAGAAGAAGGGGGGTGAATAGAGTATTCGTCTTCTTCTCTCAAGCTAGAAGCCAGCTTCTCCAGCTTCACTTTCAGATAGGGAAGAAGAACAAGGAACATAGCAGATTTCCAGAGGTGCTCCTTGGGAAGACCAGCACTGGCTGGTCTCTGAAGCTGCGGCGAGCTCCCTGCTACAATCCGCTTTAAGCCATAAAAGTGTTCAGAAAATGAGGCACTAGTTCTAGAAAGATAATGCTGCTGGAGCAGAAAGTCTAGCAGAGTGAAGATTTCATCAAACCATCTCCAAAAGAAGCCATAGTGTGCAGGGTTTGATTCTGCAAGAACCTGAAGTAAAAACATTCGTTTTATTGCAGTCTTCAGTTTGTATTCCCACTAAGCCCTTTCCTCTTAAATTCAATACACCTGGCTTAAATAACTAGCTTTTGAGGTATAGCCTAAGCTCCTTGAGGTCCTAGGAATTGGGTACAGGACTCTTTGATGTCCATTAAGCCATGGATACTCGACACACATCCATCATTACAAACTCATGGTTAAAATGTTTGGAGTTTTTTCCAGTTGTCCCTGAAATCTTTCAGAGAAATAATACCTTACCTTGACCACATGCTGAAGAGCGGGTCTCACTGCTGCCATTAAACTGTCCTGTGCTACCACCTCAAAGATGGATGGCTGGTCGTCCGCCACCGAAGCAGTTGTGATGTGAGCCCCATGCTCAGCCATAGTGACCTGTGTGTACTGGGATTCACTTTTCCCACGAACACTCTAATGAGCATGAACTTGTTTTATATCAAACGGGTGCCGAGTCTTAGTCCTTCTGCATGGCACCTGGAACTCAAAATTTAATTTTACATGAGTAGAAAATCAACTGGGATAAATAAAAAAAGACTTATATAGAGGCGGAGGGGAGGGAGTCTCAAAGTTAAGGACTGTTAACTCCAGAGCTGGGGACATGGCATGTGGGGACTGGGGAATGACTTGTCAAATGCTGCACCTCACAGGGCGGAGCGTGCCTGGAGACAGGTGTGGGCCAAGAAAGGTGTCGCTCTAGCTGCAGTCCCGGAGCTGCGAGGCCCGGCTCCGGCGGCTGGCTGGGAAGCGCCCGTCCTTGCTTTCTGACCTCGGACACGGAGCAGAGGGCCCGTGACGCCACCTGCAAAAGGAGGTCTCGGCTTTGTGACAGAAACCGTACCCGGAAACAGAAGCTCCGAGGACCTCCACACGGCGGGCGGAAGACAGGCGCTCTAGCATCGAATGTAGTCCTGGGCCGGAACTCGGGAACTCTATGACCAACTGGGACTTCCGCTTCCGCCCCCTGACTACGAGGCGACGGGTTAGTGTAGTGGGTGGATTCTGTTCCTTGTTAGTTCTGAGAGAAGCTTCTTGGATCGCCATACTGTGCGGAGCTGGTCCCCCTGCCTGATACCGGTTGCCACGGGAGATCAAGCCAGGTCCTTTATGCGCAGGTGGTGTTTGGCTCAAATTCGGCCACCTTCCCGAGTATTATAGTTATCAGCAAGTTTTACTAAAATGACATTCTCCTTGCCCACCAGAACTTAGGACGGTCTACTTTTCATACAGGCAGATAGCTTGTCTTCCATGTGTAAAATTAAGTTATAGCTCTAGGCACATTTTGCTAGATGAGATTGATTCCTACCCTACAGCTCAGTAGATATGTCATATTAGCGATACCAATACAGTGCAGGACTCCTTATGATCCTCGAACTTAGTATTCACTGCTCTAGAGTGTAGACTTTTACACCCTGGGGTGGTGTAAAAGTAGGCAGTTGGTTTATGTAATGAGAACCTTATAAAGGGATTGGTTTTAGTTGTTTCAACTTTGAAGTTTTGTTTATAGTTCTAAAATATTATCTATACTTTACTAAAATCGCTGTCAGAAGTGCAATTGTTGAATTTCTAAAAAGAATTAAGGGTTTTTGTTTTGTTTTAAGTAATGTTTGTTTCAGCTTAAGATTCTTGAGTTGTATGTACCTATCCTTGGCTAGCATTCAAGTTGGCTTTCATGCCCAGCCTTGAGTTTTAAGAACTAGAGAACTACATAAAGCATCTGGTAAATATCACATGCTGACCAAAAAAGATTTTCGGTGTGCAAGTGTTTTGCCTGCATGTATATGTATGTACCACGTGCATGCCTGGTAACTGCAAAGGTCAAAAGAGTGTATTTGATTCCCTGGAACTGGAGTTACAGACCGTGTGTGTGCTGGGAACGGAAGCCACGTCCTCTGCAAGAGTAACCAGTGCTATTAACCACTTACACCAACACAGGGCCATTTCTCTAGCCCTGTCTATGCAAAAATACACAACTAAGAAATAGCTAAAACAAGTGGAAAATTAAACATTTGCATCAGTTAAAGTTTTTCAGTTGCAAAGAACAGAAGCAGGCTATTTTAAAACAAAGGAACTTTAACTATAGGTGGGGAGGCTGGAGAGATGATGGACAGGTTGTTGCTCTTGCAAGGGACCTGAGTTCAGTTTCCAGCACATACATCCAGAGGCTCACAACTAACTGTAAGTCCAGCTCCAGGGATCCAGTGCTCTCTCTGGTCTCCACATGTACCTGCACATACTTGTACAGACACAACATTTAAATAAGTCTTTAAAAAATAGCTATGGAGTAGCTCACAAAATAAGATAGCTCAAAAAGAACAGGGCTCTATAACTCCATTAGAGTTCTCCAGCAGGAATTAGTTACATTTCATCCAAGTAACTTTGTTACAATGAATGCCAAGCTGTCACTGTGTCCACAAATCAGATTCTTTTGACAGAAGGTGCTGGCATATATATGTAATCTCAAGGAATGTGACATTGGGCTATCTGGCAGTTAGGAAAGGGAGAAAGGGGGAGAAAACAGGGGGAGTGGGAGAAATCCATTTCAGCAATCTTGGTTCAAAGTCTCATTTTATGCTTAGCCAGAGGGTCAAGATTTTCTGATTAATGGACCCATAAGATTACTCTATAAAAAGGAAACTGTAATTATTACATGAGAAAAGGAAAAGAGTTAAAAATAGTATGTCCTGGCTGGTTATATAACTCAGTGGTAGAGTATTTGCCCAACGTGCATGAAGCCCTAGGATTCTTCCCCGGTTCTGGAAAGAAAAAATAGTGTCAGTTTTTATTTCACTTTGGTAATGTGCCAGTTTTTAGTCACCAAATAATGCATCAAATCCCCCACTCTCAAATGTGTAGTCTAATAGAAGGCACATGGTTGACCTTTCTGTTTGAGGGCACTAAAGGCTAAGCCTTTAGTTTGGAGATCTTAAATATATGTTAAATATAAGTTACATAGGAAATTATATAATAAATGCTCAGTAAATAACTAACTTAATTGTAATTGGGTTAAGTCATCTGTTTTGTTTTTCAGAGACAGGATTTCTCTGTGTAACCCTCACCTGAAATTCACATTGTAGACCAGGCTGGCCTTGAACTTGCAAAGATCCACTATCTCTACCTTCTGAGTGCTGAGGTTAAAGGCTTGTGCCACCACACCCGGTTGCCTTGAGTTTTTTGTTTTATTTTTGTTTTGTTTTAATATATAAACATTTACTTATTTTTTATGTACACAAATACACTGTAGCTGTCTTCAGACACCAGAAGAGGGCATTGAATCCCATTACAGATGGTTGTGAGCCACCATGGGGTTGCTGAGAATTGAACTCAAGACTTCTGGAAGAGCAGCCAGTGCTCTTAACCACTGAGTTGTCTCTCCAGCCCTGCCATGAGGATTTTGGGTTTTTGTTTGTTTGTTTCAAATCTGGGGGGTGGAGACATGGCTCAGTGGGTAAGATCACTGGCTCCTCTTTCAAAGGACCTGGGTTTAGTTTCCAGCTCTCGCATAGCAGCTCACAACTGTCTGAAATTCCAGTTCCAGGGGAAAGAACACTCCAGATAGATACACGCATGCAGGAAAAACACCAATGCACATAAAAAAATAATTCAATAGTAGAGTGAGGGGAGCCCGGGTAGAAGAACCACGGAGCCTTAGAGTCAAGGTGTATAGATAGAGAGGTTCAAAGTGCTCTAGAGGCGGAAGCAAGAGGGGTTTAGTTTCAGGCTTGCCCGAGATACACAGCTCGACGCTGATTTTTCTTTCGAAGCTGGACATGGTAGCTAAACACTTGTAGTACCAGTTTAATTTCCTAACTAAACCTGTATCTATTAGGTGTTTTAGGTACCTTATACCACTCAAGCCTAAGGGCGAGGCGGGAAGGGGGCGCTAATAAGTTTCTCCAATCTTTTTCAGTGTAGGGATTCAATCTCAGAACTGAATGCTTCTTAGCATCTCTGAGTCGCTGTCTCCTAGTTCAGCTCCCCAACTGTAGTCCTGGTTTCTATCACCTCTATGGGCTCTGAACCTTACAGGCAAATTAGCTGAGGTTTGTGTTTAAGCAAATAGGGTATCTCATACAGGTTTAACAAAATTCTTGTTCACGGACATAAATCCCGAAAATATCTACTTATTGAAGATATCCTTTGGAAAAGCCACTGCGGGTCTCCTTACTGTGTAGGCAACTGCCCTAATCCTGAGAAAGGTAAACCTTTCCGTTGCTGAGGCGACAGACACAACCGGGCTGTTTGGTTCTCCCGCGCACCCGGATGACGTCAGCGGCGAGATTCTCTTACGCCAAAGCTTCCGGCCCACCATCTTTGTCCCTGGCAAATTGGGTTTTGCGCAGTGGCTTAGATCTAGAGAGAATCGTGACGGGCAGGAAACCATTACACCACCACCCCGGCTGTGCTCCCCGACTGCCGCCGCCACCCCGCCCTTGCCTCCGGTGAGTTCAAGGCGGCTGGCTTTGGGGTGTGTCCCTGGCTGACTATGGGTGGTTGTGAGGCAGGGGAACCCCAAGCCGGGTCGTAGGCGCAGGAGGAAAAGAGATCCGAGGAGCGTGACCGTTGAGGATAGAGGAGTCTTCGGGTGTGACCGTTGTGAGGGAAAAGCTTGGAGAAAGTATCTCCTTCGTGGTGACCGTGGTGGGTTGGGGTTGCGCTCCGGTGTAGCAGCGGTAGCTGGGGGCTTCGGAGCGAAGCAAGGTTCCGAAGACCAGCTTGGGGAGGGCTCAGGCCAGGGGTGTGGCCGCCGGAGGCCCAGGGAGAACCACCCTGCTTTCCCGTTTGACATCTGTTCATTGAGAAAGAAGCTCGGACGTGTCCAGCACGCCTAGAGAGAAGGGATTCCCGCGATCTTTTGGTCACTGAAACCTCTTTTGTCGTCCGTATTTGTTTAGAGGTATATCTCCTTACCTAGTGAAAATTGGACAGTTTTCTTGACCTGGGGTCTTGACCTGGGGAAATGGGTAAAGAGAATAGCAGACTAAATAATGTACTTCGAGGAAGGAAGGAGAAACCTGCATAATTGACTCCCTGTGTAAGAGGGGAAAGCCAGTGAAAGTAAATCTTAGCCTGGAATTTTGTTTTTCTTGGATTATTTTTCCCCCTTCCCTTTATTCCCTGGGGTTATCAGGAACAGTTTAGTTTGGGCAAGGCTGTTAATTCTACTAGAAGTGAAAAAAACCCTGGAATTTCCTGCTATTTCTTTATTCTTTGGATTCACAGGATGTATTAGCTTTTGAGCAGCACTCTATTTAGGGGAAGGCTCTTATTAAACTCAAGCAATTTAGTTCTGAAGCAGTGTGAATGTGTCATGGATGCCGCACTGAATTTTTTTACTTTTAGAAAGGAGAATTGGTTTGTTTGTTTGTTTGTTTGTGGTTTTTTTGTTTGTTTGTTTTTAGTGGCCAAACTCTTTTGCAACCTTTGTGGTTTAAAAGACAAAGGACACACTATAAGCTCAGCAAGGCAAGTTGACTAAGAAAGAAGGTGGTTTCAGAGAGGAACAATCTAAATTATTAACTGCTCTGCTTGGTCGGTCTACTGCTTAGCCTTAGGGTGCACTTACAAGGTAATAATAGAAGGTGGCAGGTGAAGTAGGTGCAGCCACCGGGGAACACATTCCAGCGATGACTAAGTGAGGCGGGCAGGCAGTAAAATGAGAACCCAGCAGGTGTCTTGCAGGGCAGACTCCCTGAGAAATCAAGGAGAGTGTGCTCTGCAGACAGCTCCCTCAAGTTGGGTGGTGAATTAATACACAGTGAACATTCTGACAAATTAAGACTGGAAGAAGTTCCTTGTGTCCTTTTTTTTTTTCTGTTAAAGATGACGGTTTTCGTCTTAAGGCGCATGGTTGAGCCTAGTTAGACAAGGAGCATTCAGAGGACATCATCCCCTTTCCATTCTTCTTTCCTCCTAGGCTTAAGTTTTCTAAAATTTCTTGGCATTTCGTAACAGCTGGGTGTAAAACTGTTGGGCTTCTTTCTTTACGTATAATACTATATTAATGAGTTAACTTGTGGTTATTTAAATAAAAGCCAGAGATGGATTTAGCTTTTAGATGTTTTATTTCTGATAAGCTAATTAATCTGAAGCTGCTATTGTCCTTGTGTTATGAACATTTGTCCAGAAATGGTCTTTCTACTGCTCACCCTTGTAAGCAAAGGTTCCTGGAATAACCCTTCTGCTTTACAGTTTACCAAACTCTGGTTAGTTATTGACTTTGTGTGCAAAGATGGGCACAGTGTCCTTGCCAATGCTAACATTGTCTGCCATTTCCCAGAGAACCATTTGAAATTAAGACTTTATTAATTTTTTTTCTAACTGTATTCTACCCAGTCTATTAATCTTGTTTCGCTGTTAAATTGCTCTTTTGGGGAATTGGAGGAAGGGAAGGCTGGAAGGAGAGAAAGGACTTTGACAACCTATATTTGTCAGAAACTAGGTTATGTTAATCTAGATATATAACCTTGTTCAGGGAGTCCTGTGAAAGTCAGTGGAACAATACTGTGGACTAGGACAAGTCCAAGGATCATGGCTTTGCCTGGTGGCTGCTCTGTCCTTTAACAATGTCCCTAGGCCACACCATAAGTCAGTCAGTGACCTTTCAGGTTTCATGTTGTATAAGGTTGTGTAAGTTCAAATTCCGTTATGGTTTGCTTATTTCTAGGGATTTCCTGAAAAACAAAAATTTGCCCCAATAGGATTTTGAGTTTTGAAGCACTAGGCAAGTTGAAGTTGTATTGTTTTCCAGTTCTATTCTGGCTTTGTGTGTGTGTGTGTGTGTGTGTGTGTGTGTGTGTGTGTGTGGCTTCTAGTATAGGCATCAGTTTGACACCCTAGATTGGAGGACTTAACTGTGTCTATCTGGCAAGTGTTTGTAGGGTTTTTATTAAAAAATAGTTATATGTAATTGTGAGTTGAAAGCCACAGGGACATTAAGGTCCACTGTCACCACCTTCTCATTTTGATTAAATTCTTAAAATTCATTCAAGTAATAATGTGTTTCGACCCAGGCACCCCCATCCCCGCCCTTCCTTTCTATGGTTGCTTTTTAGACTATTTTCACTTTTCCTTGTTTTCTCCCCACCCCCTTAAAGGACTGGATACCTTGTTTCTTTGCCTGTATGATGGCAATTATTTCATCACAATTATTGGCCATGGTGTCAGTTAAATGAGTGATAGATTTACCTGCTTATTTTTTTCCCTTCCCCCCCAACCCCCCACTTTTGATGATGGAGAGGTCTTATACCTGCTAGGTAAGCACTTGACCATTGAGCTATATCCCTGGTTCAAAATGCCACTGAAGGTTGAGCACAGGATTTCCCGTATATTAAGCAAACCCTCTACTACTGAGCCCTTTATTTATTTATTTATTTTATTTTGTATATGGGTGTTTTGACTGTACGTAGGTCTGTACACCACAGTGTGTATTCACTGGCCTCAGAGGCCAGAAGAGAGCATCTGATCCCCTGGAACTGGAGTTATAGATGATTATGAGTTGCCAAGTGCATGCCAGTAACAGAACCCGGGTCCTCTGGAAGAACAGCCAGTGCTCTTAACTGTTGCGCCATCTGCAGCCTTACTTTATTTTTAAGACAGACTCTCATTAAATTGTACAGACCTACCTCAGGTTCCCAAGTAGCTGGTTCTATCTCTTTATCTCTTTTTGTTAGAAAGCAGAGATTTTTAATTTAGGATATATATTGCAGGCTTTTTATTATTTTATTTTATGTATGGGTGTTATTCCAGTGTGTATGTGTCAGCATACTGTGTGTGTGTCCAAGGAGACCAGAAGAAGGTGTCTGATTCCCTGGAACTGAAGTTATAGACAGTGGTCTGTCTCCATGTTGGGTGCTAGGAATCAACACCCTAATCATGAACTGTGTAGGCTGCTGATAAAGACATGCCTTAAGGCGAGTGAACAGAGTATGTAGAGAATTCCTGTTAGAATTTCATGTTATCTAGGTATGGTGGCACAAGACAGAAACAGGAGGATCCCATGAGTAAGAAGCCAGCCTGGTCTTTATAGCAGGTTTCAAGCTTGCCAGGACAATATAGTGAAGATCCTATCTCAAAAGAAAAGAAAAAAAAATTATATATGTGTATGGGTAGATACGAGAGCTTTAGAAAACAATGCTTTTGTGCATTTTCCCCAAGTAAGTGGGTGAAAAACTTCCAAACAAATTTTGTTTTTAAATCTTAGGTTTGAAGTTTTGATGATTCCATGAGATTTAAAATGGTATGACAGCATTCTGTAGAAACAGTAATGGTTTTGAGACATAGCTGTGGTGCTCCTGCCAGTATATCAGTGTTTCTGTTTGTGTAAACTCACAGATAACTTAAGATTTATATCACAAGTCTTTAAGAAGTTTTGGTGTGCTTTGAAACAGGAAACAGGGTCTTACTATGTAGCTAGCCCTGGCTGGCTTGGAATTCATTATGTAGATCAAGCTGGCCTTGAACTCAGATCCACCTGTTAATGTGAAGAATTCCTAGCCAGGTGTGGTGGCTCACATCTGTAATCCCAGTACCTGGGAGGTAGAGACAGAAGAAACAGAATTAAAAGTCATCTTCAGCTACATAGCAAGTTTGAGACCATCTTGAGCTACATGAGACCTGTCTTAACAAACAAACAAACAAAAACCAGAAAGAACTATGTGTGATGGTATGTTTGTAAACCTAGCACTCTGGACAGAGACGGGGGGGGCGGGGAAGGGGGGACAGGGGACTTGCAAAGGGTCCAGTCTCTTTTACATGGAGTTCCAGGCCAGCCAGGGCTACACAGGGAGATGCTGTCTCAAAAAGCACAGGTATCCCAGGGGTTAAAAACACTTGCTGTTCTTTCAGAGGCCCAGTTTCAATTCCCAACACTTAGCTCAGGTGACTTACAACCATCTGTAACTCTAGCTTCAGGGATCCAACTTCTTCCTCGGGCCTTGGTACAGGGGCACACACAGGTGTACATACATACACATAAGTCAATAATAACAAATCTTTAAAAACAAAATGATTTGATTTGTCTACATTTTATTTAATTTATGCTGTGAATGGATTGATTATAGCATTCTCTGCTTTTTTGCTAGAAAGACATGAAAATTTTAATGCAAGCCTCTATGTGACAAATATCAAAACAATTTCTGTATTCTACATGGTATTCATGGTTTCTAACGCTTTCATTTCTTTTTGTTTTTGGGACAGGGTCTTTATGTCGTCCAGGTTCACCTCCAAGTCTCTGTGTAGCTATGTTTAGGAGGAGGATCTTGAACTCTTGGTCTTCCTGCCACTAACTCTGGTCTTTCTGCCTCTATTCCTGGTGCTGGGAGTAAGGAAGGCTTCTTATTTTTCTGAGAGCCTTTTTGTAAGCAGTATTTACTAGCTTGGCAAATTGTTCTGCTTTTGGGTTTAGGCTGCTTTGAAGTTCGTGCTGAGGCAGAGAAGTAATCAGACTTTCCTGATGAGAAATCTTTCAAACTAAACCTTTGTCTTAAATGTTTGAGTGAGTGACTAAGATGTATTTTTAAAGGTGTCAGGCCCATCCTTGGAGGCTACAGAGCCATAGGGGTTCAGATTATTGCTCTAGTCCATTGTCTTTCAGATTTTACCCCTAGAAGTTCCTGGAAGCAAATTGCAGTTCTTATTTCCTGTACAGCTTGAACCACAAATGGCAGTGGCAATAAGAAGCTACTCATTTTGTTAAAAAGCAGAAATTCTTAAATAGAGTGTTCTCAACAGTAGATGTCTTGCTGGATACATGTAATTGGATAACAGCATTCTTTATTTACTCTTACCCTAGGTTCACGCTAAAGATCCAGAATCATGACTGACTCCAAGTACTTCACAACCAATAAGAAGGGTAAGTGGGGGAACCTTGTGAGACCTTCAAGCTGTTCAGTTCAGTTGTTGGGTTAAACTCTCCAAGTAGAATGTTCTAGCGTTTTTACATGTGCATTTGCAGTCTTACTGGGAATCTGATGCTTCTACAATAATTATATTTTAGTAAGTTTATTGAAGTATAGGGGGTCTTACATTCTTGCTTTCTAGTGCTGGGGACCTAATCTAGGGCCTTGCATAGCTAGGTGGTGCTCTGCCATTGAGCTACACCTCTTGCTCTTGGCTCTATGACCTTTATCACCATTGTGGTCCGTAATATAATACTGGCTTTTACATGTGAGTGTGGGCTTATGAACTAAGGATTATTCTTGGGAAAATCTAACTTCCCAAATTGTTTCCAGATGGCTCATTTCTAGCTAGGTTAGTGTCATTGTCTTCAGCTTACTAAGCACCCAGCTGAGCTTGCTTTGCTTCTCAGAATCAGAAGTGTGTACTTTTGTACTCAGCAGGTCTTATATTTGCTGAAATATTCTGGACCTGGCACCAACTACTGTGGCGTTTATTACTCTTCTTTTTCAGTGTCTTGGCCTGTTTTTCTGGTTTGTGTCCTCTTCTCCAGTGGCTGACATGTGACAGCTTTTCTAGCATAGAATTTGTCTTTGTTTGCCTTGAAGTATTTCCTGGTGTGTTTGTCTTAAGACTTAGCCAAGTCTGAGTGTGTTTTGTGCACATTTTTTTTTTTTTTTTTGTCCCTTAACACCAGTGGAGTTACTGAATAAATACCCTAATTTTCACTCAAGTCAGAGTAGGTGCACAGGGTTCCTACTAGTCAATCTTGGTTTCTAAATGACATTCTTCAGCCAAGTGATAGTAACAAATGCCTTTAATCCTAGCAATTGGAGGCAGAGGCAGATGGGTCTCTGAGAGTTGGAGGCTAGCCTAGCCTACAAAGTTCCAGGACGGCCAGGGCTACACAGAGAAACCTTGTCTTAAAAAGGCCAAACCAAACAAAATGATCAGAGTAATAGATAATACCTAATGAATATAATCAATATATGTATAACTATATTTAGTATAAATTATAGTTTAGGCAAGAGTCATGATGCTAAAGTTAGTAAGTGGGAAGTTTGATAAGGAACAGGGCATTGATAGGGCTTCAGAGTATCTTTCAACAAATTACTAATTACAGAGATGAAAAATATTAGTTTTTTTTAAATTTCAAAATCTAACATTGAGGGAGCTGGAGAGATGGCTTAGTGACTAAGAGCACTTATTTGTGCAGAGGCCCTTGCTTTGATTCCCAGCATCCACACTGTAGTTCATAACCATTTATAACCCTGGTTCCAGGGAATCAGGCACCCTATTCTGACATCTGTGGGTACCAAGCAAAACACACACACGCACACACACAAAATCTTAAAAAAACAACAATAATGAAAACAGTATTTAGAACCTTAACCATATATTCATTCTTTACATCACCAAAACCAGTTAAAGTAGCACCACTTTCCTTTTGATGCATTGTTTTATGAAGTTAGCTTGGAAAAATTTATAACCTTATTGCAATTCAGGAAATCTGTGACAAACTGGAGGTGCTTTTCATAATAAGGGCCCTGTACTTAAAACATCTTATCATGACATAACACTTGGGAGGCAGGGTCGAGTGGATTACTGTGAATTCAGGGCCAGCCTGGTCTACATAGTTTCAGACCAGCCAGGGCTACATAGTAAGACCCTGTCTTAAAAACAGAAATATTATCATGAAAATAAATTGCTTCAGATTAATGACTAAAGAGACATGAGAGTAAGTGTAATACTTCTTTTTTTTTTTTTAGCATTTTTTATAGTTTATTCACTTTACAATCCCAATTGCAGACCCTCCTCTTTTCCCAGTTCCCTCCTCACATAGCCTCTCCTGGATTTCCCCTCCCCTTCTCCTGGCATATCAAGTCACTGTAGGGTTCTTAAGCTGAATGCTGCCCCAGAAGTGGGAATGGGATGGGAATCTATAAAGGGCATTGAACAGATGGTGGTGGTGGTGATATATTGCTATTTTAATATTAATTAATATTAATTACACTAATCATTATAATTATATTAAATATGGATTATTTATTAAACTATTTAATATTTTATTATTTTAATAATATAGTAATCAATTTAATAATTATAAAATCATCCCAATAATTTTAATATTTAATAATTTAATGAATTATTAATTATATTAAATAATAAATATAATTGTGTTAAATATTAATTATTATTAATATTAAAATAAGAAAAGTTCCTTATCCTTAAAAAACACAAGTTATATACTCAAGGCTAAAGAGGCATAATGTCTGCAACTTATAATGGTATATAAAAAAAGATCTGTGTGTATGTAGAGAATTATAAGGCAAATGTGACAAAATCTAACTGGGGAATAAATAAAGTTTGAAGATTGATTTTTTTTTTTTTAAGTGTGTGTGTGTGTGTTTGGTGCTTGCAAGGATGTAGAAGGCCCATAGTCGATACTAGGGGACCTCCCTTTAAATTTTTTTATTTATTATTTTATTTATTTAATGCATATGGGTAATTTACCTGCTTGTGTGTCTGTGTACCACATGCATTCCTTGGTGCTTATGAAGCCTGAAGAGGACACCAGATTCCTTGGGAAGTGCAGTTAAAGTTGGTTGTGAGCCTACCATGTCAGTATTGGGATCAAATTCAGGTCCTTTGGAAGAACAGCCAGTATTCTATCTTCTGAGCCATCTCTCCAGTCCTTGTTCTGACCTTTTCTATCTAATCTATTTTATTTAATGTTAGATTTATTTATTAGAGTCTATTTATTTAATAGACTATTTATTTATTTATAATCTATTTAGTTAATAGAGTCTTACCATTAATTTGCCAGGTTTTCTTAGAACTTGTGATCTACTCCAAGTTAGCGTGGAATTCACTCTCCTGGCATACTCTCAAGTGCTGGGATTACAAATATATATCACCATGCTAGGCTGAATATTGAATTTTTAAAAGCTCTACAGATTTTTTTTTTTAATGTGTAGCCAACACTGAAAATGATTTTTAGCTGCTAACAATGCTTGGTAGATTTGACTAGTGAAACGAGTGGGGTTGGGTAATAAAATGTGGCACATGCAAGATACTTTTTCCTAGTATCTGTCTTTAGATCCATCCAGTTTCTTCTCTGTCTTTATAGTTTACATCTCACAAAAACTATTAGCCTTCTTGTCATGGTGGCATATGCCTAGAATCTCTGCACTTACGCGGCAGTGGCAGGATGCTTGTAAGGCTAGATTGGGGCTACATAGCAAGATTCAGTCTCAGAATCAAGTGGCCACTAAAATGGCTCATCCAGTAAAGATGCTTACTGAGTAAGCCTGGCAACCTGAGTTTGAGCTCTGCAGCCCATGTAAAGGTGGAAAGGAAGAGCTAGCTCCACGAAGTTGTCCTCGGCCCTCCATACTCGCTCACCCACACATAGATCTCACATGCACTAATATGCACACATACACACTAATAAAAGCCACACAGAGAGAGCCATCAACTCCTTGTTAATTTATTTCAGCTAACTACTTAATCATTTGAATATGCATTTACATTTTCTTCTGCTAACACTTTATGTGCTTTGGTGACCAACATACTGTGTGTATAATGATATAGAAAGGATTTGTTATTGTTTTTGTTTTTTGAGACAGGGCTTCTCTGTGTAGTTCTGGGTGTCCTGGAAGATTTTTCTGCCTCTGCTTTCTCTCTCTCTCTCTCTCTCTCTCTCTCTCTCTCTCTCTCTCTCTCTCTCTTTTTGTCTTTTTTTCTTTTTTTTGTTTTTCAAGACAGGGTTTCTCTGTGTAGCTCTGGCTGTCCTGGAACTCACTCTGTAGACCAGGCTGGCCTCAAACTCTGAAATCCGCCTGCCTCTGCCTCCCAAGTGCTGGGATTAAAGGCGTGTGCCACCACTGCCCGGCGAATTAGGTGAGTTTTAAAACAACTTTTAGGGGGGGAAAAAAGCCAAGTGTATGTCGTTAATTCCAGCACTTAGAGGAAGTGGCAGTGGTGGCGCACGCCTTTAATCCCAGCACTTGGGAGGCAGAGGCAGGCAGATTTCTGAGTAGGCCAGCCTGGTCTACAGAGTGAGTTCCAGGACAGGCCAGGGCTACACAGAAAAACCCTGTCTCGAAAAACCAAAAAAAGAAAAAAAAAAAAAGAAAAAAAAAACAACTCACCTAATTCATCAAACCCTTTCTTTTAGAGGGTACAAATGACATTTATAAAAGTTTGATTCGTACGAACTGAGTCACTGCTAGCTAATATGTTTTTCAAAAACGGATAGACCATGTTCCTTTTGCTTCCCGCAACGCCCACCAGAACCGCCTCTGGAGCAGATTCTTTAAATTTATGCTTGGTTCTGGAATAATTTCAGTTACATCCTGTTTCGATTCTGCAGCTCTGGGTGCTGCTCTCAATGTGAGTCCCTGTTGTTTGCCCTTCACTGTTCCCGAAGTAAATGACAGGAGCCCTGAGAGCCACATTTGGCAGCACACTGCTCAGTAAAGAAGAGGATGGCTCTTTAAAGGCCTGGCCTTTTTGCCAGTGTTATTTTTGTAGTTGTCCATTAAATGGAATAGTGATTTTTAAAGCAATTTGCTTGCCTATTGGGGGTGGATATTGATAAAATAAGCTTTTATGTGTTCCATTTTAATGTCGATATACTTCCTGTCAGGGACTTCAGGGAGATCATATAGTGTGCAGAGTGGTAGATGACGTCAGGGTAAAATGATCTTAAAGAGCAGTCTGAAGGTGGCGGGCAAGGAGGCAGCAGTGTAGTCAGGCTTGACGTATAGATGAAGAGATGGGCGAAGTGATGACAAACCTGTAATCCCAGCAGTCTGAAAGAGAGGCAGGGCTGCCTGAGACAGGAGGCCAGCTTAGTCTACATTGTGAATCCCAGGCCAACCAGGGTTACATAGCAAGGCCCTATTGCAGACAAAACAACAAAAAGGAAGGGGTATCCACAAAAGGAGGAAATGAGAGTAGGCATGAACATGTATGTGCTGTGGGATAGCCTTCCTTTCATGTGCCCCTCCTCCTGTCTGATGAGAGTTGTTGCCTTTTTCTCATGAAGATGGTGGTGTGAGGTAGTCCTCCTTGCATTCTCCTCCTCCTCTGTCTGGTTAGGCCTTTTTCTTTTACCCCGTGTTCTAAAGGCAGATAGGTTAGAGATGGAGCCTTACAGTAGTGGTAACAGTCTTTGACACTTTCTGACTAGTTGTTCAAAACTCGGCCCTTAGAAATGACCCTAGTTTGTATCGTTTTAAGCTTCATTCTTCCTCTACCTTTTTTCTTGTTTTCTGAGATAGGATCTCATGTAGCCCTACTTGGCCTCAATCTTAGTAGGTAGACCAGGCTGGCCTTGAACTTATGGCAACCTACCTTCCTGCTTTTGCCTCCTGAATGCTAGGATTATAGACATGTGCCACTGTGCAGGACCACATTGACTTTCATGGGATTGATTGAGGCTAAGACCTTAAAGCCCAATAACTTATTAAACTACTCCTGGGGTAGTCGGTTTTTTCCCATATTTTTTTATATTCAGTGTATGCACTTGCAGACACACACACTCGTGCCATAGTATATGTAGAAGTCACATGACAACTTTCAGAGGTTGGTTCTGAAGCACCTTTAACTATTTAGCCATCTCACCAGCCCATATATATTTATTGAGAATTTTACATATACATAACTTGTTCATATATCCATATCCAGCCCCCACTTCCCTCTCCAGTTATTCCTATCATGCCCCCTCCCTTCATGGTCTTTAGTTACTTATTTTTAATAATCCACTGAATCCAATTAGTGCCTCCCTCATGCCCATTCGTATGAGACCATCTAAGAGCTTGGACAACCTGCCAGCGGCCACATCCCCAAAGAATAATGGCTCTCTCTCTCCCAGCTGCCATTACCTACCATGAGCTCCCAAACTAGGATCTGAGCCTTGTGAGCCCCTCTCCTATTCCTGCTTTAGGTTTTTTTTATTTTTTTTTTAAAGATTTATTTATTTTATGCATATGAGTACACCACCATTGCTTTTTTTCAGACACACCAGAAGAGGGCATCAGACCCCATTATGGATGGTTGTGAGCCACCATGTGGTTGCTGGGAATTGAACTCAGGACCTCTGGAAGAGCAGTCGGTGCTTCTAACTGCTGAGCCATCTCTCCAGCCCCTATGCTTTAATGTTGACTGGCTTATTGTTTGTGCACATAACCATAGGTACTACAAGCTAATGAATGCAATGGCCATCTCATGTACAGAAACAGCATTTCACAACCCCCCTTCCTGCACCCCAGCTCACACATTGTCTCCACCACCTCTTCCTCTGTGATGGTCTCTGAGACGTGGGGCAGGTGAGGTGCTTGATACAGATATTCCAGTTAGGACTGAGTCACTCACTTATTCTCAGCACTTTGAGTAATTTTGATTCTGCATTAACTACTGCCTAATTGGAACAAGCTTTTCTGATGGAGGTTGAGAACAACACTAATCTCTCAGTATAAATGTATACATGTAGAAAGCAGTTGTACAACAGGATCATTCAGCAAATAACAGTGATGGATTGCCCACCAGGGCCTATAACTTCCCGGCCATGAGCTCTTGACCAGGTTTCCAGTACTGTATTAGTTTCTTTTCTATTGCTGTGACAAAATAACATGACCAAGGCAACATATAGAAGGAGGGGTTTCTTTGGGGCTTATGGTTCCAGAGGGATAGGAATGCATCGCCGTCATGGCATGCAGACAGGTAGATGTGGCACATGTGCAGCAGCTGAGAGTTCACATCAAGAGCCACAAACAGGAAGCAGAGAGGGAACAGTGGAATGACACCTTTTGAAACCCCAAAGGCCCTCCCTGAGCGACACATTTCTGCCATCAAGACCATACGTCCTAAGCCCTCCCAAATAGTTCTACCAACTGAGGACTAAGTAGTCAAACAATTGAGTCTATGAGGACATTTTTACTGAAACCATCACAAGTACCAAGCGTAAGTTCTCTCCTGTGAATGGACTCCCAATCCTGTTAGAAAGGGGTTATTACCTCATACCAATCATGCTACTGTAGCACTAAACTGATAATTTCTTTTTCTTTTCTGACTTAACTGCTTGTACATTAGGATCACGTATGAACTAAGAGCTCTTGGCAATCCAATTCATTTTGATCAGACTGGAGTAAAGCATTGATAGTTTGATCATTTCTTCATCTGGTAAGATAGCTCAGTAGGAAAAATGTTTGCTATATAAGCCTGACCATCTAGGTTCTGCCCTTAGAACTCACATAGTATAGTTGGCTGTGGTGTTGTAGGCATACAGTAATCCCATTATTTCTACTTCAGCATGGGAGACAGACAGGAGAATCAGAGTATACAGCCCAGCCCAGAAACAAGACATCTTAACAAGGTGGAAGGAGAGAACCAACTCCCAGAAGTTGTCCTTTAAAGAAACTATTTTGATGTATATGAGTGTTTTTCCACATAGATAAATATGTACCTGGTGCCTGCAGAGGCAAGAGGGCATCCATCAGGTTTCCTGGAACTAGAGTTATGAACAGTTGTAAACTACCATATGGTGCTGGGAACTGAAGCCAGGAAGTGAGTGATGGGGCCTGGAGTCATGACTCAGCAGTTAAAAGCACTTGTTCTTGGAGAGGACCTGAGTTTAGCTCCCAGCACCCACATAGTGGCTCACAACTCTCCATAACTTTTCCAGGGCATTCAACACCCTCTTCTGCCCTCTGAGGGTACCAGGTATGCATGTGGTGCATAAACAGACATGCAGGCAAAAAAGTAAAACACGTAAAGTAAATAAATCTTGAGAGGGGTAGGGGAATACTAAGCCCGATTTTGTAAGCAATAGACTATGTGATTTTTGAGCCTAATTTATTAATCTGTAAAGTTGTGTCTCTTTTAGTTTGTAAACACTGATTTGCAAGCCAGCTCCCTCCCTTCATTAATTTTCTTAGTTCCTTAAACTTCTTCTGTTCCTAAAATACCCTTCCTAATGCTGTTGCAGTGAAGTTTACTTTTTCTTGCTCTTATGCTTTCTATCTTTTAAAAAATATTTATTTTTATTTTATGTACATTGGTGTGTTGATTGCATGTACATCTATGTAAGAGTGTTGGGTCCCTTGGAACAACAGTTAAGGACAGTTGCGAGCTGCCATATTAGTGCTGGGAATTGAACTCTGGACCTCTGGAAGAGCAGCCAGTGCTCTTAACCACTGAGCCATCTCTCCAGCCCCTTCTTGATCTATGCTTTCTAAAGTATGGTCTGTGTGCCTCTTAAAGGCCATGATTTAAGGGCTTTAAGAATTTATTGATGGAGTCTTTGTTGGTGGGTCAGCTAACATTCTGGGGCTTTGAGTTGCACATCTCTTATAATTTTAAAATAACCTGACTTCAGTGGCTGCCTTGGTATCCTGATGTTATTTTATATTGCAGTATTCTGCCCGTTCTGTAGTCCTGAGACCATCCCTGTTTGTTCTCATCTCTTTTAGGGGAAATCTTTGAATTAAAAGCTGAACTCAACAATGAAAAGAAAGAAAAGAGGAAGGAGGCTGTGAAGAAAGTGATTGCTGCTATGACCGTGGGGAAGGACGTGAGGTAGGGATGACTCCTCCTGTGGACAGCCAGACGCCATGTCGTAGCCCTTCCTGCTTTCCTAGAGTAGGCCCCTGAGGTAGAGTGCTGTGCGCCTATACTAAAGCCACTTGAGAGGCTGAGGCAGGAGGATCACTTGAGCCAGAGTTGGGCATCTACCATGGGCAACATAGCAACAATGTCTCAAAAAAAAAAAAAAAACCCAAACTTATAGAAGCTGTGAAAATGGGTTGTTGGCCCATTGCAAACAACACAGGGAAAAGTACACGCTTTTATATTAGCTCTGACCTAAGTGCTAAGTGCTTATTAGTTTGCTTTTTAAATTTTTGTTGCATGCAGGTTTAGCATAAAGCATCTCTAGTTCTGGCAGTTACAAATCCATTGCCTGAGGTAGATTTAAAAGATGATAAAGTATGCTGAGCTCACATACTCTCTAATTGGTTTAAGTCAGTGCTCTTAGCTTTATGACTTAACATTCTGTGGTTGGATTCAAGGTGGGAGCCAACACTACCACATTCCCGTGACCGTTGAGTTTTGCTTCTGTGATTAGTGAGCTGTTTAAAGTGCAGGCTCCACAGCCTTCTAAGGCCCTCTCATAAGTCCATGAAATAAAAGCTATTTTTATAATTCTTGATTCTCTTTGCCCTTTACCATTCTGAGCTTTTCCGTGATGGTAAGAACTGCCACCACCTTCCCGTGAATCCAGGCAGTATGCTGGATGGGACAGTCATTCTGTTTTTCACTCCAAGAAAAAAAGAAGTTATGAGAAAAAGAGCAGTTCATTCAGGACTCTTGTTCATGATGCAGTAAGATTGTATTTTATCAAATAGGTGTTTTGTTTATTTATGTACAAGTGTGCCTGCGGAAGTTAGAGGACAACTCTCTAGTCTGTTCTCTCCTGCCACCTGTGGAATCCGGCAGTAAGTCCAGGTCATCTGTCCCATGTGTAAGCACTCTACCTACTGAGCCATCCTGCCAGCACAGTTTTCCTTTCTTAAAAAAAAAAAATTGTGAAAATTGTGTGTGTACAGGCGCTTGTGTGTGCCTGCGTATGTGCCTGTGTCTGTCTGTCTCTCTTTCTCTCTCTCTCTCTCTCTCTCTCTCTCTCTCTCTCTCTCTCTCTCTCTCTGTGTGTGTGTGTATGTGCGTGTGTGTACTGAAGCTGTGTTTTTAATATACTGTGATTAGGGGACTAGAGAAATGTCTCAGTGGTTAAGAGTACTTGTTGCTCTTAAAAAGGACCTGGGTTCAGTTCCCAGCACCCAGGAGATCTAGCACCCTCAGCACCTTCATCTGACCTCCTCAGGCATCAGTCATACATGTAGTATACATACATGCATGCAAGCAAAACACTACTGTAAATAATATAAACACACACACATATAAAGAGATATATTTATTTTTAAAAGATACTAAATTATTTTTTCATTTTCTGAGTGCTGTATTTATATGAAGCTGTGTTTCTTCTTACACATCACATAAAATGTTCCCTAGCCGGGGTAGTGAGAATCCAGCTATTTCTATTTAAGAAGGTCTATAGAGACTTATGAGTGTGTAAACAAGGAGCTGATATGGTGGCTCAGTGGGTAAAGTCATTTGCTGCAGAGCCTAATGACATATTAGTTCCCCAGAACCCAGCAGAGAGGCACTTATGTCATCTCTGACCTCCTCCACATGTGCTCTGGCATGCACAAACAATAAATATAAAACACCGCCATCTTCCTCATTAATGAAAATAACACTCACT
The DNA here is from genome assembly GCF_011762505.2 of Arvicanthis niloticus. NCBI lineage: Eukaryota > Metazoa > Chordata > Mammalia > Rodentia > Muridae > Arvicanthis > Arvicanthis niloticus. The sequence goes on along the minus strand of NC_047663.1, from coordinate 38,734,229 downwards.
TTAAAATAACTTATAAAATAGGCTTTTATGATTTATTTTATCTTATCTTTGAGACAAAGTCTATTATGTAACCCTGGCTATCTTGGAACTCACTATGGAGACCAAGCTGGCTTTGAACTCATAGGGAAATGGTAAATTATGAAAAGATAGCTAGTACTTGGGAAGTGAACAGACCATTTATATTTGACTATGCTCCAGTTCGTAAATGCATAGTGCTTTTTAAAAGTAAATATAATAATAAATTCTACTAAAAGGAAATCAGAAATGATTGGAGAAATGACTGATTCCAGATCTTGATTAAGAATTTAAAACTTGAATATGTGAGAAAGCATAGAAACAGGCTCACATCACAAGGACGTGGGTCTTCCTGGTCAACAGTGGAAGAAAATGTGCATTAAACAGTGTAACTATTAGAATGCTTTGATACCACAGTGAATTGATGTGGAAATTGTTATTTTTAGAGGGTATTGATAAAGCTAATCATTTTTCTTAGAGTATGCCTAAATGATTATAGATGAAACAGTGTACTAGAAGCTGGCTGTAATGATGCACATTTGAAATCTCAGCACTTGGGAAGCTGAGATAGGAGTCTAGTGAGTTCAAGGTCTCTTGGCCTATGTAGTAAGTTTCGGGTCAGCATAAACTATACATAGCTTGACCCTGTCTGAGAGCCAAGTGCTAGGCTTGTAGCTCATAAGAATATACTTTGTATGATTTCTTTTAAAATAATCTTGGAAATATATCTCAGTGGCAGAGCACTTCCCTAGCATGTGTGAGACCCTGGGCTTTATCTCCATCATTGAAGAAAGAATGTAGAGCAGCCAGACAGGAGGTGGAATGTGATCTGAAGGAATGTGAGACAAGGCAGGGCTTGTGTCAGCATCTGTTGGGCTCATTCCATTGCTCTCAAATTTTTTATAACAGCTTTTTCCCTTTCACAAAAACTATTAAGAGGCCTGAAGATGTAGCTTAGTAGCAAAACACTTGCCTGCTGCACATAAGGCCCTGACCTGTATACATTACAAAACCAAACAATATTTAGAGACTTGGCAGCCAATAGTACTTTTTATTTTTTTAGTTACTCATTTCCATGAAAATGATTATCAACACTGAACCACTGTCTTCTTGTCAAATCATTCTGGAAGCCAAGATATCACTTTGTCATCTGTGTAACAGCTTAGCACTGATACTGCTTTACTCATTTCTGTTTTCCTCTCTGTCCTCAGCTCTCTCTTCCCAGATGTGGTGAACTGTATGCAGACTGACAATCTGGAACTAAAGAAGCTCGTGTACCTCTATCTGATGAACTATGCCAAGAGTCAGCCAGACATGGCCATCATGGCTGTCAACAGCTTTGTGAAGGTAGTTTCCCAAGGACTGAGTCTTCTCTATCTCACGTAACCTTTTCAGAGGTGACATTTGTAGCTGCCTGCAGCTATGGGAAACCGGGTTCTCCTGAGAGGAAGCCTGGGAATGAATGGGAATGGAGGGCGAGAGAAACGTGGGGCCAAGACAAAGTATTCTGATCAAGGCCTGAAGTTTAATAATTTGCTTTCACATATAAAGGGGAAGCCCCACCCCCAGAGTCTCTTCTCAGTGCAGCCCAGGGGCTGGGTAAGGAGATGGCAGTCCAGGAAGGTGTCAAAGCTAGCTCAGCAGGCAGTCCATTCTTAGCTCAGGTAGCAGGCTCCAAGGGGCCAAGGCTGGTAATGCAATGCATCTCAGGTCCTACTGTTGTTTGGTTTATCGTGATAAAAGACTTGCAGGCCTGCTCAGGCCTGGGGGAAGGGCACAACATTTGATGTGTCTTCTGTCTCTGCATTGCAGATAAGCAGCTTGTCTTTCAAGGGATGAAGTCCTGGTTGTGAGCAGCAATGTTTATGTTGTTAAGTATTCTTTACACTAGGGATACTGAAACCATATGGCAAGCCTTCTCTTGGTGGGGCTCAGTATGTCTGTCATTTCCAGATGCAACCTCATGTTTACCCTCCAAGGCTAACAGGTTGGGTATTTCAGCATATTATTCATTGCTTGCTGATACAGGGTGGACATACTGTCATACTGTTACCTGAGCAATTGTTTTGTTTTTGTGAAAGTTAGGAAGTGCTGCTGCTGCAGGAGGTACTACTTGTCTTTGGTTCAGCAGGCTTTACAGCAGTGAAACCAACATACGTGATTTATTTTGTTGTTTGTGTAGGTAGATGAGTGTAGAGGCCAGAAGACAAATCCTCTGGAGCTGGACTTACAGGTTTTAAACCTCTGACATGGGTGCTAGGAACTGAACCAGATCCTCTAGAAAAGCAGCAAGTGCTTTTAACTTCTGAGCGTCCTTTCAGCCTGTGAATAAGTATTTTTTATTATGGAAATTTAAAAATATTCACATAGTATAACAAATACTCATCTTATGATTTTTAAACAGTTGCTGATACATGGCCACTTGTTTAATTTATATTCCCTGTACATAAAACACTTCTGATCTCAGCCCCCTCTCTCAGCCTCAATTTCATGCTTGTGTTAGAATAAGATCCTTAGGATCTCAATCCCTTCCTCCTGCACTCCGCCCTCAAAGAGGGTCTTACTCTCTAGCCCAGGCTGACCCTGAATGCACAGTCCTTTGGCTTCTGCCTCTTCTCATTCTGCTCCAACCACCCATGTGTTAGACTTACAGACATGTGCTTCAACCCCCTGGCTAAGATCTGTCTTTAAAAAAACACCGACATATCACTACTGTGACATCTTTAAAAGCTGACAGAACCATGCTTAGTGACTTGAAGTCAACCTACTAACCTGAGACCCTGTCTAGAAAACCCAAATAAATAAGCACTGATCCAAAGTTCCCTTACTGAGTGGTCAGAGCTCTCTGTCAGCGGCTGTAGTGAGGCTGACAGTGGGCTGTTCATATTCATACTCCTTTCCATTTGAAACATACTCTGCCCTTAAAAAACATCAGACAATTTCAAAATTAACTTGTTTGAATTTTGAAAAATAACTGATATATTGTCTTTTTTGTAGGATTTTTTTTTTAAAGAGATTTTTTTTTCCTCTTCTTTTGAGACAAAGTTTCATTGTTCAGCCATGGCTAGCCTATAACTTGCTATATAGACCAGCTGGCCTCAAACTCACAGAGATCCATCTACCTCAGTCTCCATGGTGCTGGGATTAAAGGCATACACCACCACTGCTGGCTTGCTTTCTGAGTATCCTTCCTTCCTTCCTTCTTTCCTTCCTTCCTTCCTTCCTTCCTTCCTTCCTTCCTTCCTTCTTTTTTTTTTTTTTTAAAGATTTGTTGTTGTTGTTTTTGTTGTTTTGTTTGAGACAGGATCTCACTATTGTAGCCTTGGCTGTCCTGGAATTTACTATGTAGATCATGATGGCCTTCAATTCACAGAGATCCACCTGTCTCTGCTTCTTGAGTGCTGGGATTAAAGGCATGCACCACCATGTCCAGCCTAGATAAATTTTTGATATAGGTATTTTAAGAAAGTATTCTTTGTCAGTGTTGTATCTGTGCTGTATGTGTGTATATATATATATACACACATATATATATATAAATATATATATATATATATTTATATTTATATTTTTTTTTTTTTTTTTTTTTTCTTTCCTGATGAAGAGTAGAAGAAAAAGGTCTTTTCTGTTCTTAGGGCGAGTTCACTAGTTCTAGGGATGGCCATACCAATTTACTAGGCTTTTGTCTAGTCCAAGATCCAATCCTATTGGACTTTTCCTCATTGTATGTATACAGCACTTAAAAGATGTCTTTCTGGGGCTGCCGAGATAGCTTAGTGGTTAAAAGCACTTGCTGCTCTTGCAGAAGACCCAAGTTCTATTCCCAGCATCAACATGGGGTAATTTCTTGTAACTCCAGCTTCAGGGGTTCTGATACCCTTTTCTGGCCTCTGTGAACATGTGTACACAAGTAAGCAAATAACACCTACATACACTCATAAATCTTTTATTTAATGTGCATGTTTTGTTTGCATCTATGTCTATGCACTGTGTATATGCTTTGTGGTCATGGAGATCAGACGAGGGAATCAGATCCCCTAGAACTGGAGTTATAGGTGTTTATGAGCTGCTGTGTGGATGCTTGGAATGTCTTCAAGAACAAGTGCTCCTAACCTTTGAGCCACCTCTCTAGCTCTGATAAGTTTCTTTAAAAAAAAAATAAAATAAAATATATTTCCTTCTAGGTTCTTGAGTAAGCAACTAAGACCTTCAGGGAAGGAAGGAATAGCATGAGAGAGTGAATTCTCATGTAGAATATACTAGAAGCTTGTGGTTTATGTCAGCTGGAATGTTTACTTGTAATCACCTTGTTTCATGTGGTTGGCTTTTTTTTTTTTTTTTTTTTTGGTAGGATTGTGAAGATCCCAATCCTTTGATTCGAGCCTTGGCGGTTAGAACCATGGGATGCATCCGGGTGGACAAGATCACAGAGTATCTCTGTGAACCCCTCCGTAAGTGCTTGAAGGACGAAGACCCCTATGTTCGGAAAACAGCAGCAGTGTGCGTGGCAAAACTCCATGATATCAATGCCCAGATGGTGGAAGATCAGGGATTTCTGGATTCTCTGCGGGATCTCATAGCAGACTCAAACCCAATGGTAATACTTTGTGCTTTTACAAAGAGAGATGCATTTAAACAGAGCCCTTTCCAAGGCATGCTTAACACAAGCTTTGTCTTGGAGACACTGACTACAGGGTAGTTGTGAGAAATAGTTTCGTGTAATGTATAGATTATATACTTCATATCCTTAGGTGATTTTGTTTTGTTTTTAGGATTAGTTTTTTCAGGTAGTCATTTATGGTAATTTCTTCTGTGAAAATAAAACTGGATCAAAGTAGTTTTTATTGACCAACTAATTAAGAATTGGATAATTCATTACAAGAACTAGTTAAGCTCTTGTAATGAATTATCCAAGAACTCTAGGGTAGAACATGATTATGCTCTATGTACTTAGCAGCCAGAACATAACGCAATTTTTAGTTTTGCATTCATTTGGTTTTGTTGGTGCTGAGGATTAAACCCACAGCCTTTTGTAAGTACACTGTTTCTGAGCTACATTCCAGCTTCAGGGTGTGAGTTTATTTCCTTCTTGATATCTTAAAGTTTGTTCATATGATAAAAGGAGATTGGGTCCCAAATGATTACTAAATTAAACTCATTTTTAAATTGAGTGATTGGTACTGAGAACATGGAGGATTATTGCTCACTTTCTCTCACATCCATCCCCCAACATCCTGTCTCTGTGTGTTGAAATAAAGTTTCATGTATTTAGTTAGTTAGATGGCTTCTAACTTGTTATGTAGCTGGCCTTGAACTATTTTCTTGCCCCGTTTCTCAAGTGCTGGGATTATAGGCATATGCCACCACTTGACTTCTTTGACTTTTTTTTTTTTGAGACAAGGTTTTGCTGTCTTGCCTCAGCATAGGCATGGGTCACCACACCGTGCTAAGTAATTTTTGTCCGATACAATATTTCTTTGAAAATAAATTATACTAAGAGATAGTGAGTAACATTAAATTATTTTTTGTTGAATTTTTATAAATAGAGTTAGAATTTGTATCATCTTTGCCTGGCAAAAAGTCTACTCAAATAAGTGTTGCTTGTTCATCTTTCCATGGCTTTCACTTTATTATCTTTCTAGTATAGCAGAAAGTCAAAAGTTGAAGCTTATATCTTATACTTGTAAGGGTACAGGCTGTGCTGAGCCAGGAATTTTTAGCAACTTTGTAGGATTAGACAAAGATGTAAAGGGACAGTGGCTTCTGATAAAGTATCATCAGATGGATTAGAAGATACCCCCCTCCCTTTTTAATTTTTCAAGACAGGGTTTCTCTGTGTAGCCCTGGTTGTCCTGACTCGAGTTGTAGACCAGGCTGGCCTCACAGTCACAGAGATCCACCTGCCTCTTCTGAGATTAAAGGTGTGCACCACCACACCCAGCCACTGGGTTTTGTTTTTGTTTTTGGTGAATTTTATTTTTTGTTTACTCACCCAAGCAGCACTACCTGGCACCTTTTTAAAAAGATTCCCTATAATTGAGGCTATATGGCAATACTAATTTTTGCTTTTTTAGTTGATTAATTAATTTGGGGAGGGGTGTGTAAATATGTGTGTTGAGGTGTGTGTGCACATGTGCACATGAATGTGTGTGTTTTGAGGTGTGTGTGCATGCATGCCTGTGTGTGTTTGTGTAAATTGAGGTACATGTATGCCATGGTGTGCTGTGGGTCTCTTCTTCCTCCATGTGAGTTCCAAGGATCAAGCACCTGCCATCTAAGCACCAACTAAGTAGGCAGAATATCATGTACCTTAAGGGAACCTATTAAATATTCAGTGGAGCTAAGAATGGGTTGAGGCAAAAAATAATTTTAACTCCTACAAGTAATTCTAGGAGAAGGGGAAAAGGAACATCTATACTCATGTAAATTCTTCCTTATGAAATCTCTTAGACTTGAGGGTGTAAGGACTGGAAGCACAGCCGTCAGGTTTTTTTGTTTGTTGTTTTTTTGTTTGTTGTTTTTGGGAGTGGTGGGGCAGGGTTTGAAATCTGGGTAACCCTGGAAGATCTCTGTCAGATCATCTAAGAGCATGCATGCCTAGCTTGCCTGCTCTGTTCTAAGCTTCCTCTGCAGAGGAAAGGTCTCATGTTTTTATGCAGAGCATAATATTCTTTCAGCAAATACAATAATGGACTTTATTTATCATTGCCATTCAATAACTTATCAGTATATTCTTTTTTTTTTTTTTTTTTTTTTTTGGTTTTTTGAGACAGGGTTTCACTGTGTAGCCCTGGCTGTCCTGTCCTGGAACTCTGTAGACCAGGCTGGCCTCGAACTCAGAAATCCGCCTGCCTCTGCCTCCCAAGTGCTGGGATTAAAGCGTGCACCACCACCGCCCGGCTTATCAGTATATTCTAATCCTACTTGTTTCCCCTCCGTTGCCTGGCATTGAAGGCATTGCTGGATGGTTTCCATTCAGGTTTTAATATATCATTATGTATAGCAAACCGATGTTCCTGAGAATTGTTGTCGTTTGTTTTCACTGCACAGTCGGATTGTGTTGGAATTTTCTATGTGGGCTAGGTCAGCTGTGAACTGTCAGTCTCTCTGTGTCGGCCTCGTGAATGCTGCAATTGCTATCACTGTTGACTGTTGGTCACACTTTTTTTTTTTGGTTTTTCAAGACAGTGTTTCTCTGTGTAGCCCTGGCTGTCCTGGAACTCACTCTGTAGACCAGGCTGGCCTCAAACTCAAAAATCCACCTGCCTCTGCCTCCCAAGTGCTGGGATTAAAGGTGTGCACCACCACTGCCTGGCATGGTCACACTTTTTAACTTGTTTTTATAACAACAAATCTGACCTGGAGAGATTTTAAAAATATTTTTGAGGAGATTTATAGAAAAAAAAATTATGGTTACTTGGTAGGTTTCTGAGAAACTTGAAACATGCTGGGTGCTCTCTCTCCCACTGGGACTTTTATCCTCATGACCCACTAGACCATTTTACTGTCTGTTTATTGAAACCTTACCTAGAGTATGTGTCAGCATTAGAGACCAAATGTGGCAACTCCTTGCTAAACAGAAACCTGCCTTCTTGGGAGACATCTCAGTAGTAATGCCCTTTTCTCTGGTGTTGTTCAGGTTACCGATGCAGAGGAGCCCAGAGTGCAGAGTTGAAAGAGGCATCCTTAGGTAGCTAGTAAACACACACAGGTGCCGCCTTCTGATCTGTAACCCCTACTGTTTACCCTACATGTATCCTCTACTTTTTAATCTTAAACACAGTCTTAAAATTACTGAAAAGTAACCTTAAGTAAAATGCTAGAATTGGCACCGTAGTTTTCCCCTTATGGTGAGATCAGATGCCGATAACAGGTCGACCAAGTGCACGAGTGGCCAGTAACATCAGAGGTCCAGTGTCAGAGTGCTCACGTACCAGCTCAACACTACAGAAGCTTCAGCTTGGAAAGAGAAATTTAATTTGTAATGCCTGTATGTTAAGCATAATGATAGATGCTTTTCTGTAAAATAATTTCACTTAGTTTTCACGTCTGAAGTAGAAGCTGTTCCATGTTACAGTTTAAGACTCAGCTGTCTCAGTATGATGCAGCTAGTTGTGCCACACTCAGGATTCCAGCCTGGTTCTGAGTCCCAACCCTTTTCATGACCACTACCTTCATGGATATATGTAAAGAATTAAATGTAAGTGTGTGCATACCCCACACACTTATGTCTGTTTCACTTTTATTTTTTTAAAATAGTACAGATTTTGAATACATAAAAGTTTTTAATTATTTGTACACTGTTACTATGAAGTATCTGTCTTTTTTCTCTAAAGATGGGTATGAGTTCTTATTTGTTGCTTGAGTGATTTTGTTTTGCTTTTTCTCAGGCTGTCCCACAAGGTGGCAGCACTGCACTGACAGCCGATGTCTTAAGGACTTGAGTACTTTGAGGGATCGATCCTACCACAGTGTTCTTATAGTCCTCAGTTCAGAAAGGCTTCCTAGAGAGGAAGCAGCACAACATTTGCAGAAGTGACTTCAGAATCTTCTGATATGAGAATAAAATGTCAGTCAAGAGTGTGCCTTCCTACAAGTAATAACAGGACTTCTTTTTCTCTTCTGTCATTTTTGGGGTTACTACTCACCTCATTTTCCTGTAGTTAGTTTCACTGCTGTATTTAAAGCTGATTTTCAGTGTCTTAGTTGACACTGAGGAAAGGCTAGCTTTGAGCTAAAAGTCCCTTGTCTGTTTAATATTGGCTCTGTGCTAATGCTGCTTAATCTTCCTGGTTCCTCTTCTGGAAATGAGTGACGATGCCTTCAAGAGATGAGCGTGTACAGGCTAGAGGGTGCTCAGTGCTTAAGAGTGTGTACTGTTCTTCCAAGTTCAGCAGCGTCTACGTCAGAACTGCTTGTAACTCCAGCTTAGGGACTCCCATACCCCATTCTTGCTTCTGAGGACCCCTGACACACACATACACACACATACACACACACACTTAAAAATAAAACAAAATTTTTATATAAAAAAAATTAGACCAGGCCTGGTTAATGCTCATCTTTAATCTAAGCACTTAGGAAGCAGAGATAGGTAGACGTCCGAGTTTGTAACCACCTTCATCTGTGTAGACAGTTCCAGGACAGCCACAGCTACATAGAAAGACACTTTTGTTTTGTTTTGTTTTGTTTTGTTTTGTTTTGTTTTGTTTTGTTTAAGACAGAATTTGTGTGTGTGTGTGTAGCCTTGAATGGCCTGGAATTCACTCTTTAGACCAGGCTGGCCTTGAGCTCACAGGGATCTGCCTGCCTCTGCCTCCACGTGTGCTCCCCTCTGTGTGTGTGTATGTGTGTGTGTGTGTGTGTGTGTGTGTGTATGTTTGTACGTTCGTGCACACTCTTGCAGGACAAAAGAAGGTGTGATTGTGAACACCCTTCTGAGTGCTGGCAATCTAACCCAGGTTCTCTGAAAGAGCAGCTCATTAACTGCTGAGCCGACTTTCCAGCCCTAGATGCCAATGTTTTATAAATCAGTTTGTGTATCAAGAAAGCTCAGTTTCCCAGTTTATAAGTTTTCTTTCCTTTCCTACTCTGTTTTTTGTTTGTTTGTTTGTTTGTTTTTTGTTTTTTTTGTTTTTTAAGACAAGGGCTCCTTAAGGCCAGCTCCGAATTTCTGGTTTTCTTGCCCTTATATCATAAATGCTGGGATTACAGGTGTATATTACCACACTTGGCTATAAATTTACTATTTGAGAAACTTCCTTAAGGTCTTTTTTTTAATATGCTCTAGTTTTCTGAGATTATAGTAGTGATCCTAAGATAAAGGACAATTCCTAGGGAGGAAATATTGGACTTGTCTTAACAGTTCTGACTCACGGTGAGACTGTGAGGGAGGGAGCACCTTTGCCTCACTGTTGGCTTGCTAGCGTGTTTGCTGCCAGGATTGAGCTTGCTCCTGGAGCCTTTTCCCTAAGTCCCTACACTGATGTATTATTCTTTGGAGAAGGTTCTTTGGGAAGAAGGAAACTCTTAACCACTTTATCTTTAAATTTTATTTTCCAAAACAGGCACCATTGTACAAAATTTCAAAGAAATACAGATAGAAACTTTGACAAGAAAGAGTCCTGGTGAACACCAGCTGCCCATTTGCCTAGATGCAGCATAACTGACTTCAAGTTCATCACAGTGTGGGAAGTACAATTTACCAACCATGAGAATATAAAACACTCCATCTTGGGCCTGCCTTGGGTGATTTCTGGAAACCCAAGAGACTGAATTGCTTAGAACATGACAGTGGAGGGGTAGAAGCAGCCTTGGGGAGCTTTAGAGGACAAGAATTCTGCTGCAGGGTAGGAAAGTGAGTGGCTCATCTGGTGACTTGACCAGTGGTATCTTCCTCCCTCAGGCTGTGTTCAACAGGGTCCTCTGATCTGATCTTTCTGTATATTATTAGACTGCTCTTGAGTATTTGCTGTCTTGTTTAACATGATGACAATTACACATTGCCTGTTTAAGCATCAGAGCTTACACTTCATTAGCTGCATTACACACTTGCTTTAATTTCTAATCGCCTGTAATGGTAACAGGGGATTCTAAATCCTCAGTGTGTTTGATGTCCTTTTGTTCTTTCTGTGTCTTTAGTTCCTGTTTTGTTTGCTTTTTGAGACAGGGTTTCTCTGTGTGGCCCTGGCTGTCCTGGAACTCACTCTGTAGACCAGGCTGGCCTCGAACTCAGAAATCCGCCTGCCTCTGCCTCCCAAGTACTGGGATTAAAGGAGTGTGCCACCACTGCCTGGCTAGTGCTCATGTTTTCTATATTTTCTATTACCAAACTTGTATTTAACTTTAAGCAGCACACACACACACACACACGGACACACACACACACACACGGACACACGGACACACATTAACAGAAATGGTTATAATGGAGGAAGGTTTGTTTTAGACTGATAACCAAGATTGGATGCTTTGACAGAGCTGTCAAAATAAGCAGTCGACTTACGGACATTTTGATTTTTTTTTTTTTTAATTCTAAAATAAGGTTAATCAAGCATGCAATGCATGGGAAATAAAATGTTTCCCCTGCCTGTGAAGTATCTAGGAATGATTATTTTTGTTTGGGGGCTGCTGCTGTTTGTTTTCAGACAGGGTCTCGTACCCCAGAATAGCCTCAAACTTCTTACATGACTGAAGGTGACTTTGAACCACTGATCCTTCTGCTTCTGCCTCCTGTGCTGGGGTCACAGGCATTGTTTTATTCCTTATGCATTCTAGTGTTACTGAAGCTCATGCATGATTATGGAGTGAGCAAAGGCATTTGAGAAGAAGCTCATGTGTATTGTCACACATGATATAGTAGGTCTGATTTGTTTTGTGGCAACGTAGTGTTTAATAATATTTTTTAATAATTAATTTTATTTTATGTGCATTTATGTGAGGGTGTCAGGTCCCCCAGGGCTAGAGTTACAGATAGTTGTGAGCTGCTCTGTGGGTATTGGGAAATGAATCTGAACCTGGGTTTTCTGAAAGAGCAGCCAGTGTTCTTAAACCACTGAGCCATCTCTTCCCATGCCACTGCCCCAAATAAAGATTTCTTAATGCATAACATTATTGGACTTGTACTCTCAAGCTAAAATTAATCTAAGAAGTAAATTAAAATTCCTCTGGTTTTTCAGATGAGCAAACTGCATGCATGGTACAAAGATTATGTGTTCCCGTAGCATTGTGTACTAAAGAATTCTGGTTTCAAGTTCATTTACCTTACTCTGTGCTATGCAATAATACTGAATAATTGAGTTTTGCCTCCCTGTTGTCTACATGCATGTATAATTTGGCCTAGATTTTTCTGTCACATAATGCAAAGTATTTATTGAGATATTACTTTTAATGTTTTTGTCTTTTTGTGAGTTCTCACTCTATATTCCAGGCTGGTCTGGAGCTTACTTTGTAGTTAGTCCATGAAAGCCCTAAACTTGAAAGGACCTGGGATTAGAGGTATGAGCTAGCACCCAGTTAAACTTCATTTTTTATAGCTGTTGATGTGTCTTGATTTTAGTGACATGATAGTTTTGAGTGTTGCTGCAGTGGTGAATGTTTCAGATGTGAATCGTCTGTGAATCGTGCTGCTAATACATGAATTCCTTTAATTCTGGAGTGCCTGACGACTTGGAAGCTGTTCATGCTATCATCGCTGGCTCGGTACCTGTGTTGAAAGCAGCCCATCTATTTCTGTTTAACTGGGTAAAATGCTCAAGAGTGACTTGAGATCTGTGAAGTGATCCTAGAAGGTTGGTTGTGTCTCAGAATTTGGTTTTTCTGAGTATATCAACGTTATTCTCTGTTTCTTTCCCAGGTGGTGGCTAATGCTGTAGCAGCATTGTCTGAGATCAGTGAGTCTCACCCAAACAGCAACTTACTTGATCTGAACCCTCAGAATATCAATAAGCTGCTCACAGCCCTGAATGAGTGCACTGAATGGGGCCAGATTTTCATCCTGGACTGCCTGTCTAATTACAACCCTAAAGATGACCGGGAAGCTCAGAGGTCAGTCTGTCTATGTGGGTATCAGCTAATGGTCTTGCCTGACCAAATAATGTTCAATGTCTGCTCTTAGTATAAGAGGCTGTCAGATTGAGGAAGGCAGACATTTAGAGGGACATTGTCATCCCTACTATAGTTTCTCACTGGACTTAGGATCACTAACTGCTAAACCACATAGAAAATACTTGAGTTGTTTCTTTTTCTTTTTTTTTTTTTTTCTTTTTTTTTTTTGAGTTGTTTCTATGAATATTTCTGCTAAAGCCTCCCTCATGTTGTTGCCCATCTCTCAAGTCCCAGTCATTTGGTGAACAAAAATTATGAGTATGTGTTTTTGTAATAACACACTGTCTATTCTGTTAGATTCGTCATACTAATTATTGAGCTGAACAATACATATAATTTACTACTAGGATAAGTATATTAAAGTCAACAGCATTTATATGTCTTGCCATTGCATATAGAAGTCATGTTAGACTACATTTAAGGCTTTTGAGAACATGTCTTATTTGTTCTGCTCAGCTCTCTACCACCTACATGTTGCAAATTTTCTTTGTCAGAACTTTATTATTGAGTGTCAGTAACACATATATACATAAGTACATTTCACTTTTACAAAGCTGGGGTTCCCACCAATTTTTAAATTGAGCATGTTGTATTTAAAAGCACTTTACTAGGGAAAGTACTTCTGAAGAATTGCTGGCTCTTCATTAAGTTGACATATTTTAATTATGGTAGATAAGGACCTTCCTTGCCTGGCTGAAGCTGATTTCCAAGCTACTAAAATGTAAGTTCTCTTCACTTGTCTGGGAAGTAATTCTTTCTGGACTTACCTAATGCTGCTAGTAGTTTCTTTCCACCACTGAAAGTACATTTATATTCTGGAGAGAACTTTACCAAGAATTTTATTTTCTCTTGGCCATTGATATTATACTCATAAATTCACTAAATTGATAATTAATTCAGCAAATATTTCTTAAGCCCATTCTATGTCCTAGGCTCTGTCCTAGGCTGGGGTTGAACAGTGAACAGACAAAAATTATGGTCCTCCTGCATCATTTATTCTAAAGAGTGGGAGTAGGGTATATACAATATGGACATTCAATAAAATATATAATAGGCCATATTTCATTACTGCTAACAGCTAATGTAAGGCTCTAAGAAATGGCAAATATTATAGAGTTAGATTATAAAGAGAATGCCCTCCATCCCATAGTTTTTGTTTATTTTGAATCAGGGTCTGCTGTGTAGCATGAGCTGGCCATAAACTTGTGATCCTCCTGCCTCTGTATTTGTTTGTTTGTTTGTTCATCGAGACACAATCTCACTATGTAACTGTGGCTGGCCTCAAACTATTAGTATTTTATGTCCTCTAACTCAGATCCTTCTGCCACTGCTTCCTGTGAGCTAGAATTGGAGCTGTGTATATCACACCCAGCAAGATTTCACTTTATTTTTTGAAATTATACTTCTTAAAAAAGCAGTAATCAAGAAGTCCTCTGTAAGAGTGTGGACCTTGTTTTAAAGGCCTGGCAGAAGTCAGGAGTCAGCCATGGGGCCAGAGGAAGAGAGTAAGCAGCCATTTATCTTGTATCCTTAACTTGGGATGTTGCCCAAGAGCTAGCAAAGTTAGGTTGATTTCAGAGAACACTGCGTGTGTGAACGAGAGTCTAAGCTTGGGTAGTAGGGACTAGAAGACGAAGAATTGGGTGAACATTGCAATAATATTCTGATACTAAAAACCAAACCTAAACAAAGGCGAACCTTCATCTGTTTCTGAGTCTTTCTTATTAACCTGAAAGCAGAGGTTGTGTAGCTTTTCCTGCCGTCCTATTTCTTTCCCAAGTCCCAGGTGGTTGATACCTTTTGCCATGATTAATTTTTAGGATGCTTGATTTGACTTTCTATAGGTTGGGTAGAGATGAGCTGTAAGGCAGGGGGCTCTAACATGTGGGGAGACAGAAGACCAAAAAGAAGACGGAAACTGGGGTGAGTGTAGGTGTCAGGGATTACTAGTTTCCTTCTGGTTTGGATTTTCCTGTTGCTGGCTTCTAGAGTCTACTGAGGCCCCTGCTCAGCCTGTAGTTTGCTGGGCATGAAGCTTCTGCGGTGTTGGGTCCCATTTGACCTAAGCATGGAACTTTGACTTTTCTAACCGAATCTTTGGTTTGTCAGTACTCGGCCCATGGAACTCTGGAGCATTACTTGATAGAATGAATCAAGCAAATGTACCATAATCCTGGATGCTGATTTTCCCTTTCTGCCCTCAGCATCTGTGAGCGAGTAACTCCTCGGCTATCCCATGCCAACTCTGCAGTGGTGCTTTCAGCAGTAAAAGTCCTAATGAAGTTTCTAGAATTGTTACCCAAGGACTCTGACTACTACAATATGCTGCTAAAGAAGTTAGCGCCTCCACTTGTCACTTTGCTGTCTGGGGAGCCTGAAGTACAGTATGTCGCCCTGAGGAACATCAACCTAATTGTCCAGAAAAGGTGGGAACTAGTGAGCTGGTGGTTTTAAAATGTTGGTGATCTTCAGATTAAGCTTCATATAAATACTCCATAGACTGGTACTCTTTTGTTCTTTACCGTGTGAAAGCGAAATGTTAGATAGTAGCACTTGCCCAGTCATAGCCTTTTATAGCTATTACTGTTCTTTCCATAGTAACTGTTGTGTGTTACAGTTCAGGGCTGTTTTGTTTTCACTTGTTTTTTGTTTTTTTGAAACAAACTCTCACTATGTAGACTAGGCTGACCTCCATCTCACAGAAATCCTCCTGCTCCTACCTCCCAAGTGCTGGGATCAAAGGTGGCAGCACTGCTTCCAGCCAGCTTGCTCTTTTAAAGTGCTTCTTTTGAATGTACTCCCCATGGAGAGTTGTAGTTGAGAACTGGGTTGTTCTTCCTCAGCAGTTCTCCTTGGTAACACATACACTCTCATACTTAGAAAGGGTGCAAACCAGATGCCAAATGGACTTGATGAGAGTAGATGGGCTGAGAGTGTAGCTCATGACAGAACACTTGTCTAGAATGTGCTAAGCGCTGAGCTTGACACTCAACTTTTCTCTGTGGAAACAAAAATGTTACATAGTAGTGTGACTGCTATAACGACTGCTATAACTGCTGTGGGAGGGAGGCACAATAGAGGCTTAGGCAGGACATGAGGGTTTCCCCCCCTGAAGAGGGCAGGCAGAAAGACTGACTTGATTTTAACACAGGCTGAGGAGGATATGCCAGTAAATACATTCCATCACCTTCCTTTCTTGTGTTTGTGTATCACAGGCCTGAAATCTTGAAGCAGGAAATCAAAGTCTTCTTTGTGAAGTACAATGATCCTATCTATGTTAAACTAGAGAAGTTAGACATCATGATTCGTCTTGCATCCCAAGCCAACATTGCTCAGGTCAGACCTTAAGCCGTCCTAAGTTTGTGCTGGCTTAGAGTTTAAGCTCTGGCATTCAGAAGGCTGTTGAATCCCTGTTGAAACTCTTTAAAGTTTATCCACTGCTTGGATATTTGACAGGTTCTGGCGGAGCTGAAGGAATATGCCACTGAAGTTGATGTGGACTTTGTTCGCAAAGCTGTGAGGGCCATTGGACGGTGTGCCATCAAAGTAGAGGTAAGGCTGGCTCCACAGGAGATGAGATCACACATAGGAGATTCTGAGTGTTCATTATTTTACAGTGTGTATACATTGAAGTTTATCAAAATAATAAAGCATATACTTAATGAGTTAAATAATTTTAAAAAATTAATGTATGTGGATGTTTTGTCTGCATTATGTCAACACCTTGTGTGTACTAACTACCTGTGTAGGCCAGAAGGGGGTTTCGTCCCCCTGCCCCAGAACTAGAGTTCAGGTGATAGATTATAAAGCACCATGTGGGTGCTAGGACTCTAACCCGGGTCCTCTGGAAGAGCAGCCATTGCGCTTAGTCTCTAAGCCTTCTCAGGCTCAGATAAAGAATTTCTAACAAAACATCACTGTCCCTTCTTTACCTATACCCACTTCCCAAAAAGTATGACTTTTAACTTTTTTGTATTTGATTTTTCTTTTGATACTTCCATATCTATAAATAATTTTATTATTATTTATTGACTTTTTTGTTATAGATTTTTATCTTTCCAACATGTCCCCTTTCCCCTAAGTATTTTGTGGTGCTTGCTGGTTTTACTTTTTTTTTCTGGGGGCTGGTTTTACTTTTTAAGACAGGGTCTTACTGTATGGCCCCAAACTCACATTCCCTTGGCCTCAGTCTCTCAAATGTAGAATTCCAGGTATGAGCTGCTATACTTGGCTTTTATTTTGTTTTATTTTCTATACGTTGCTTTTGGTTAATATGTGTCCTTATGTGTTGTATTTTGTTTTGATTTTAACTTTTTTGATGCTACCTATTTATTTATTTTTTATATTTATATATGTATTATTTGAAGAGGCAGCATGCCAAGGTGCATATGTGGAGGTCAGAGGACAGTTTGTAGGAATTGATTCTCTCCTTTCACCATGAGGCTCCTGGGGATCAATCTCAGGTCATTAGGCCTGGTGGCCAGGGCCTTTATCTGATGATCCATCTGGCTGGCCCTAATACAGTACCACTTATTGATTTCTTTTTTAGAGTTATAGACTTTCTCAGAGTCTAGATTGGACTTGTATCTTAGTGATTCTACTTATCTCACATCTTCATTCCTTTTAGATGACTAAATCTGGAGGCTTGTGAGAGTCAAAAGTCTTAGATGATGTTGTGTGCTTCCTTTTGAATCCTGACAAGAGACACATGATTTAATTGTTTAGACTTATTGAAATTTGGGGACTTTTCTCACAATCCCATCCTTTAAAAAAGTATCACAGTATCAAGAAATCTATTTTTATCAGTTTGTATTATATATTCAATTAATAAAAGATGAATAGAAGCCAGATTTGGTGGCTCATGCCTTTAATTTAAACTTGGGAAGCAGAGGTAGACAGATCTCTGAGTCTGAGGCCAGCCTTTTCTACAGAGCAAGTAGTTCCAGGACAGCCAGGACTACACAGAAAAACCCTGTCTCAAAAAAACAAACAAACAAACTCTTCTAGGATATTTTGAGCCATAGATAACTGAAAAAAAAATTTGTATTTGTAAATCCATACAAAATTTATAGGAGATTTAAAAACACACTGTGCAGGGGTCTAGAGAGACAACTCAGTGGTTAAGAGTGTTTGCTAATCTTTCATAAGAACCGGAGCTCAGATTTCAGCACCCATGTCAGGGGTGTGCGCACACACACACACACACACACACACACACACACACACACACACAGCACAGAGAGGAATGAGAGGGAGGAAGGGAGACCAGTAAAGAAACACCCAAACCACCCTATTCACTCTCTGTTCACATAAGAATTCCAGTAAGGATCCCCAATTTTAATGTGTTCTTTAATTACCTTTCTTTCCTCATACCCTCCCTGGCTTTTTTTTTTTTTTTTTTTTTTTTTTTTCTAGTTGTCCAGATTAATGTTTACTAATTTAACAGAATTATGTGGAAAATAGAGATATAGCTCAATGGTAGAGCTCTTGACTAGCCTGTGGAAGCCCTAGGTTTGCTTCTAGCAAAACACACAAATCCAAACCCAGAACCTTTTTCAGTATGTTTTTTAATGAATAAAATCTGGTATATTCCTAGAATTTTTAGTGTTGATGTACATTGTATAATTTAGCCTCTCATACTCTCGTAGCTTTAGCAGAGATCTGACTTAGTCAATGTATTTGAATGATTCCTTTTTCTTTTTTGTGTTGAGATAGTGTTATTGCATTGACTTAAGTTTTGATGTTTCTCTCCCTAGCAATCAGCAGAACGCTGTGTAAGCACACTGCTTGATCTAATCCAGACCAAAGTAAATTATGTGGTCCAAGAGGCAATTGTTGTCATCAGGGACATCTTCCGAAAATACCCCAACAAGTATGTCAAAATTCATGTAATCTTCTTTCTCAAATCATTTGGGAAATGTATAAGTAAGACACTTTGAAATTGATTCAGTAAGAATTATTAATTTTAATATAACTGGTCATAGTAGATCTTTTTAATGAAAAGTCAAAGATACATAAGTGGGTAGCAAACAGACACTAAAAACTTGTTGTTTAAAGATGGGAATGGAGTTTTACAGTTGGCCACATGTGCTGGAAGTACATGCACGAGCCACCATATGCAGCTGCTTTATTCTTTTTGTAGAAATGAGTCTCAGCGTAAGCATCTGCTGCCTATGGGCAGAGAGGAAATCAAACACACAAGATTGTTTGTTTTCAGAGGCGCCGTTTATTTATTTATTCTTAGTTGTCTGGACACACTTGCTTTATGGCACACAAATGATTGTGTACTTTATCCTCTCAGAATAACATGATAGATGACTCATGAGACCACTCTTCTTTTAAAAAAAAAAAAAAAAGGCAGGGCACCAACAGCCATGCTGTTTACTTTACATGGCCCCACTGCCTTGTGGGAAACAGCAGAATGTATTAAGTTAGTCCCTCTGGCCTCTGCTGAAGTGTTGTAACTTCTCCCACAAGAGTAGTTTTACATCACAAAGTTTTCAGATTGTAGCCTCTTAGTTTACAAAACAAAAATACTTTGATTCTGAGACGCACAGTCCAGAATTCATGTGGGATTTGGGGTTTTGTTGTGAGGTTTTTTGTTTTGTTTTGAGAAATGTTATTTTTAGAAAGAGGACCACCACCTTTTACTGAACTTCCTCCAAAAGTGAAGGATTGGGTTTCTAAACTGTTTTGTTATAGGTTAAGAAAAAAAATATGATCAATAGAGAAATGTGTAAAACTTGTGTAACCAGGGGGTTATGACAGTTTAATTTCAAGAAAATAGTCAAAAGCCTGGCTTAATAAGTAGGAATAGGGCAGATACTTGGCCTAGTATACTAGTTATCCACATTAATTTATTCTGTTTCAGTCTAATGTGTAAAGTCCCATTAGCCAGCTGGATCTGGTGACATAGGCCTATAATCTCAGCTCTTCAGGAGGCCAAAGCAGGACAAGTACAAGTTCAAGCCAACCTTTGCAACCTAGCAACCCCCCCCCCCCTTTTTTTTTTAACTACTCATTTTTTATTTATATGAGTACACTATAGCTGTCTTCAGACACACCAGAAGAGGGCATCGAATTCCATTACAGATGGGTGTGAGCCACCATATAGCTGCTGGGAGCTGAACTCAGGACTTCTGGAAGAGCAGTCAGTGCTCTTAACCACTGAGCCATCTCTCCAGCCCAATCCTGTTTTAAAATCAGAAGAAAACAGTAGGCTGAGGGTACTGCTCATGGGGAAAGGGTTGCCTAGCATGTAATCCTAGGTTCAGTCTTCAGTAATGAAAAACAAAAGTTTAAATTCTGTTAGTGAAGGACAGAAATTCAGCATGATGAACATGTAGTTATTAGAAAAATTGATTTTAGATGCAAGATAATAGTATTTTCTTATACCACAGGTTAATTTTTTTCCCTTGTGAAAGTCTGTCTCATGAACTTTTGTAAAAGTTTAAAGCTTAGTTACTAAAACATAATTGAGCTGGTTTTGGTGGCACACACCTTTAGTACCAGCATTCAGGAGGAAGAGGCAGGTAGATCTCTGTGAGTTCAAAGCCAGCCTGATCTACAGAGTGAATTATAGGACAGCAAGGGCTACAAAGAGAGTCCCTGTCTCAAAAACAAAATAAACAAACAACACACAACAAACCATAATTAAAGAACAGTGGTTCACAGTCTTCTGTAACTCCACTCCCAGGGGATTCATTACCTTCTTCTGAACTCTGCAGGTACCAGGCCTTCATGTGATGCACACACACACATGCAAGCTAAACCCTCATATATGCAAAGTTATAAAATTGTAAATAAAAAATATTTTAAAGCATATTTGAAGAAAAATTGAAGCCATACATTTTTGACTTACTACTTTTGACTGTAAAATCCTCTGTGGCTTGGAGTCCCTTGGGTATGGTTTTTACTTTAGCTTCTACTGTTAAATACAGTTCTTAGTTTTGGCCTTAATAACTGTAGTCCATTTGTTGTAACAGGTATGAAAGTATTATTGCCACGCTGTGTGAGAACTTGGACTCCCTGGATGAACCCGATGCCCGAGCAGCTATGATTTGGATTGTAGGCGAATATGCTGAAAGAATCGATAATGCAGATGAATTATTAGAGAGCTTCCTGGAGGGTTTTCATGATGAAAGCACCCAGGTAAGTCTCTTCCATCCCATGTTCTAGATCTCTTCAGAACCTAGAGTAAAATGTTAGCTAGTTTCTTTTGTGTGTTTGTTTGTCATGGTTTCGTTGTCTCAAAAGGGATGATCCTTTTGGTCAGTTTTCTAGATCGTAGAGCTTAGAGCAGTGGGTCACAGACTGAAATGGGTGTTGGAACATTTGAGGGTTGTTGAAACACAGGTTGGTGAGCCTGCACTCCCAGAGAGTGAGAAGCACCCACATAGTCAGTTCTTACTGCTGCGGGTGCTGCTCCTGGAGTGAGTGAGCTTCCCTGCAGTGATGGCGAGCACTAGTCAGCTTTTTATTTTCTGTCACTTAAGGACAATTACACATTGTCCTTGGTATTTGTTGTTGCTCAACACAGTGCAGGATGTCCAGGTTTGAAAAGATACTTCATAGATGATTAGACTTCTCCCCATCTGTCCCTCTCCCCTACTAAAACTAGAGTCAAAGGCCCAGAGAGGCAGTCAGGTTAGTAAGCCCTTTCTTCCTGGAATTTGTCCTCATCACAAATAGAAGTTTGTGCATGCAATTCACTATAGTAATTTAATAGACTTAATATTAATAGTGGCACAGCAGGCTTCCTCTAATTGGCTGTCATCTGACACAATTCTGTTTGGCTCTTATCCCAGTATGACAGAGGATTTCATGAGTCCTTCAGGCTTGTAGGCTTTGGCCAAAGTAAATAGTACACAGTTTGATCAAGAGCCAGTCTTACTACTTTATGTGTGTACTTTAAAAAATAGATTTAAAGGCTGGTTCAGAGGACAAGCCTGGCATCCGGAGTTTGGTCCCTGGAACTGATGTAAAGGTGGAAGGAGAGAACTGACTCCACAAAGTTGTCCTTGACCTCCGTGTGTTTACTGGAACACATGCACTCACACATCATACATCCAGACACAGCATCATCATCATCATTTTTTTTTTTATTAAAAAGAAACAACAGTTGAATATCTGGCCCAGAAACAAGCCATTTTTTGACCAAAAAAAAAAATGCAACTGGAAAGTAAGAGGCTAGCACATGGTCAGTGATTGCTTTGTACTTCCGAGACGGCTTTTGGCTGCTGCTTGTTGCACTGGCTGAGCTTCAGCCTTCCGTCCTGTAACCAGCATCAGTGACTGGTAGTTGAGAAAATAGGAATTAGAGATGATGTTGAATTTTGTTTTTTAGGTGCAGCTCACACTGCTTACTGCCATAGTGAAGCTGTTTCTTAAGAAGCCGTCAGAAACACAGGAGCTGGTCCAACAGGTCTTGAGCTTGGCCACACAGGTGAGAGATCTGAGAGCATCCGCAAAGCCAATTTGTGGTGCTCCTGATGGTTAGACTTGATGGTACTTCTTGTCTCATTCAAGGCTGCTGTTGCTGTGGTGAGCTCCACAATGAAGAACAACATGGAGAGAAAAGGCTTTATTGGTTGCATATCCTGAACCATAGTCCATTGAGGGAAGCCAACACTGGAACTCAAACCCAGCAGGAACCTGGAGGCATGGAGTAGTGCTGCTTATATAAAAGGCTGCTCCTTGTGGCTTGCTCAGCCTGCCTTCTTATAGAACCCAGGACCACTGACCCCAGGATGGCCTTTTTCATAATAGGCTGGGCCTTCTCCCACCAATCAGTAATTAAGAAAATCCTTGCCTACAGTCTGGTCTTGTGTAGGCATTTTCTCAACTGAGTTTCTCTCTCAAATGACTCTAGTTTGTGTCAAGTTGAAGTAAAACTAGCCAAGACACTTCCCAAGAAGGTTCATTAGAGGCAGGGTTTAGTTGTGAAAATACTAAAATGATGCTTCTTAACAGATTCTGTAAATTATATCTGGCACATGTGCTGCTCGGTTCCCTTTCTCCATCTGTATCACCAGGACCCCACAGTAGTTAAAATGGGTCTTTTACGTATGTCCGTATTATAATGGATATAACTACACCTCTCCTCCCAGCATGCCCAGAGCCCTATCTCCCAGGTAATTCTATAGACTATCAAGTTAACAGTTAACCCTAACCATCACATTACATATTTCTGGACAGAAGAAAAAAGTTCAAGTGGATTCTCATTTGGGAATGTGGCCATTGACCTTATATATAACAAGTCACATGTGACCAGACCTGGTGGCACAGGCCTGAAATCTCAACTGCTGGGGAAGCTAAGTCAGGAGGACAACAAGTTCAAGGTCTGTCTGGGAAACTTAGTGAGACCCTGTTTCAAAATAAATTTTAAAAAATTATTAAAGTGCTAGGAAATATACCCAGTCATATAGCACTTGCCTATGACACACAGGGTCCTATATTCAATTTTTAGCACAGAAAAAAATCATGACACTATTCAGATTCATAAAAATCAAAATAATTTTTTTATTTGTAGTGTAACTAATATGATGATGAGTCCATCCAATTTAGTAATGTCTTGAATTGAATTTGAGAACAGGCTGGCTTTAACATAATTGTTAGGATGTGTATCTACACATGGAATCTGATTCATGGATTAACCATTTTTCTGTCTATTTCTTCTGTTTCTAATATATTTCATAATATATTATGAAATTTTTAACCCCTTCTATAATACTTTGCCAATTCTGAGCAGTCATTTTTTCTATTCCTAATTACTTCTTAAAAATTCACTTATAAGTGCTCTTAGAGAAGTATTTTAGAATTTTATTTTATTTTTTATTATGTGTGTGAATGTGTATAAAAGTAGCTTATAGAGCAATGTGTATAATATGAGACTGGCTCCTGTGCCAAAAGCATGTGTACTCATCACGACAGGCACATACAGCCTGCTAGTCATGGTTATTGCGAGTGCAGAGTGGCCATTAGGAAGGGATTGGATAATTACCAAAGATTTTCTTTTTTATTGTACAGCTTTAAAAATCTTGGTGTGGCATGATTATAATTTGTTTGCTTGCTTTTGTTTTTCTTTCCAGGACAGGGTCTCATTTCAGTATGTAGACTAGGCTGGCCTCGACCTCAGTGAACTCTGCCTGTTTCTGCCTCTTGGATTAAAGGTGTGTGCCACTACACTGAGCAGATTATAATTTTTTTAAACCATGAATATGTATAAAATTATTTTAAAACTAGAACAAAAAGAGCACTAAATTTAAGTGTTAATTCTTTTGAAAGCACATACATTTATATATTCTTTAATACTTCTTTGTTGGGCCTTTTGGGGTTGCTGTTCTAATTTGTTGTACCTTTATGAGCCCTTGAGTCAGGCACTGTGTGTAGTCTCTTTCTATTACTGGGACTTACCCAGTGTCTCCATGGGAGGTGCATATAGGTGTTTGAATCAAGAAGGAAGTTATAAGGCTAGAGAGATGGCTCAGTGGTTAAGAGCAGTTGCTGCTTTTGTAAAAGAACTAGGTTCAAGTCCTAGTACCTGCATGGGGTTCACAATGTCTGTAACTCCAGTTCCAGGGAATCTGATACAACCTTCTGGTTTCCGTGGGCTCTGTACACATATGGTACATATATAGGCAAATAGACACATACTCTTAAGTAAAACATTTTTAAAATTTTTAAGGAATGTATGAGGAAAACAGATGTAAGATATAATATGTGCCAAGAAAATTCCTGCCAATATTCATGGCCATATTTATTAATTTGTATTAATTAGTTAATTTAGAGAGGGTATCTTGCTATGTAGCCCTAACTGGCTCAGTACTCAGTCCATATCCTAGGCTGTCCTCAAATTCATGCAATCCTTCTGCCTCAGTATCCTGAGTGTGGGAATTAGAGGTGTATACCTCCACATATGACTTATGTAGCAATTTTGGTGTTTTGTTTTAGCTTACACATGAGAGCTAGGGAGATGACTCAGTGGTTAAGAGTACTTACCGTTCTTGCAAATGACCAGAGTTCATTTCCAGCGCCAACATAGTTGCTTATGGCCATCTGTAATTCTAGTTCCAGGGGCTTTGACATCCTCCTCTAATCTCTGTGGGTACTGCATATACATAGTGCACTTAAATATATGTAAGTAGAACATTGTTACAAAGTAAAATAAGAAATATTCTTTTTAAGGCTCACACATTTTATTTATCCATGGCTGTTCATACACAACAATGTGTGCTTATAGAAGTCAGTTGACAACTTGTAGGGAGTTAGTATTCTCTCCTGTCCTAGGTCGCAGAGGTTGGACTCAGCTTACAAGGCCCAACACAAGGCCTATCAGCATCTGCCTTACCCACTGAGCTATCTCGTCATACCTCAATGTAATTATTTAAAATACTATTTTTATTTCCCAAGGCCATTTAACTGTGGTTTTTTTTGTTTTTTTTTTTTTTCTTCTCTTCTTGCTTTGGAATTTGGGTCTGGGCCCATCTCAATATATGTTTAAGTTCCTTGAAACATCAGGTATATAGAATTATTTGCCATTATTAATTCTCAGTAACATATCATTTTAGTAGCTAATCTGCAAAGGTTACTACAACAGTGCCTTGACAGTAAGTCTGGCACCTTGGTATCTCTGTAGAGAACAAATCCATCTAAATCACCTTGCCTTTGCTTTTCTTTAGGATTCTGATAATCCTGACCTTCGAGATCGGGGTTATATTTATTGGCGCCTTCTTTCAACTGACCCTGTGACAGCCAAAGAAGTAGTGTTGTCTGAGAAGCCATTGATCTCTGAAGAGACAGACCTCATTGAGCCTACCCTCCTGGATGAGCTCATCTGCCACATTGGTTCTTTGGCCTCTGTGTACCATAAACCTCCAAATGCTTTTGTCGAAGGGAGTCATGGGATTCATCGCAAACACTTGCCAATTCATCATGGGAGGTAAGCAGGTGGGGGTCTCTTCAGCGAGAAGTCACTTGCTGTGTAGGCAGTTTGTCTTCTTCTGCCCTGTACTGGAAAAGAGCTTGCTGTGCTTCCTACAGTCTTGCTGCTCTGAAGAGCTTCTTTTCTCTGAGTTCCAGTCTAGGAGTACAATAAAACTATAGACAGTTACTGTGATTATTATCTGTATTAATAAAGTTTGAAAGTTGCTTAAGTCCCTGGTAACGTGTTAGATACTGGGGCTGAGGACATAGCTCAGTTGGTAAAGTGAATTTGATCTCCAGAAGTCAAGTGAAAAAAAGCTAGGCCTGGTAGTTAGTGAGTGCCTGTAGTGAGCAGTGGACATGAGACTGGGAAGTTGTTGGGGCTCACTGCCTAGCCAAACTAATCAATAAGCTACAGGTCTCAATGAGAGATGCTGTCTCAAAAAGCAAGGCAGTGTGGACTGGAAAGACAGCTCAGTGGCTCAGCATTGTTTGTGCTCTCCAGAGGACTAAAGTTCAGTCCACAGTGTCACTGAGTGACTTAACAGCCACTTGTAACTCAGATCAGCATCTGGTCTCCTTGGATATGGAACACATGCAGCAGACACTTAAATACAGACAGATACACATAAATGAAAAGAAAAATATCTTTCAAAAAAAGCAAACATGGCACCTGAGAAACAACACCTCAAACTGTCCTCTATCCTGCATGGGTTGGCACATGCCCATTTACACAGAGAAACGTTATCAAGACACTATTTCTCTTATATAAATGACTATGGGAAAACTATTAACAAAAGACTTTGGCAGGATTGAGATGTATAATAAACCACTAGAGTCTACACATAGATACAGCTTTCCATTCTGTATGCCTAGTTTGTGTTGTCGTCACCAAATTAGGTTAATGAGATCAGTAAGAAAAGTATATTTGGAGCAGAGCACACGAAACATGCAACTTTCTATCTCCCTTAATTTTATAATCAGGGAAGAGGAACATGAATAAACTCTTTTTGCTTTTGTTTTTCTAAGACACGGTGTTATGTGCTTGAGGCTGGCCAGAACTCGTTGTACAGCCTAGAAGCTTCCCATGAAGCTAAGATTGCAGGCCAGCTTGGGCAACAGGGTCTGGCTTTATACATAGCTCCTTATCAAAGCCCCTTATCCATTCATACTTATTTTTGTCTTTAAAAACTGATACAAGAGAAGTACCCTTTGGTATAAATGGGGATGATGGCTTAGGAATACACTTCAATGGTAGAGTGCTTGTCTAGCACCTATAAGGCCCTTATGTTGAATCCGCAGCACCCCAACCCATCCAAAACTAAAAGGGGTGTGTGTGTGTGTGTGTGTGTGTGTGTGTGTGTGTGTGTGGTGAATTGTTGAAAATGATGTTTGTACAGTCCTTCCCTAATTCCTCTGCAACAAAAGTTAGTGCTGTACTTGTGACATGAAATAAGGCCTGCCTCTTGCAGAGGTTCAGAGGTGGCATCGCTAGGCCTTTCAGAATCATTTGGCTAAGAGTGAAGTGTTGTCTACCTAAGTGCTAATTGTGCTCAACATTTGCCAGCTGCTCTGTAAACGTGATGTGGTAAAGAGCTGTCTGATTTAAGGCAAGTTAAGGTTTGAGAGTTTCTTTGATGACATTTGTGCAGTTACTTTACATGACTTCACAATGGGAAACACTGGATATTGAATTTCTTGGGTATATACCCATGATTTGTCTTCTTCCAT
The DNA here is from genome assembly GCF_011762505.2 of Arvicanthis niloticus. Taxonomy (NCBI): domain Eukaryota; kingdom Metazoa; phylum Chordata; class Mammalia; order Rodentia; family Muridae; genus Arvicanthis; species Arvicanthis niloticus. The sequence continues at coordinate 38,706,953 of NC_047663.1, read as the reverse complement.
ATTTCTCTTGAATCTCCATGTTTCTCTTGAATCTTATACTCTGACTGTATGTAACCTCTTAGAATATTCTTTCATTGTAGTAAGGAAAATTACGCATTTTTACCTTCTATTTTGAGGTACTAATAAATGCACATATTGTGTCATATTTCTTGGATGGCTCATGTTGTAAGTTGGTGGAAGCTCACATGCAAAGATTAGCTTATATGTTCATGTATTTCTTACATCTGTACTTCTGCCCTTATTTGTCCCTTCTTGACATGGCTTTATTGATTCTTCTCCTCAGGCATCTTTCTTTCATAGAGTCTCTTTAATCTCTGAAATCCCATGTTGTTTCAGTTAGTTTTCATGTGATAACTTCTGGCAGAAATACCTTCAAGGAGGAAGCAAGTAGAAGGGATCTCCTCACTAAGGAACTGTCCTTCCATCCCTGTGCAGTATGTTATTTGGCCTTAGGTTTCAGAGGGCTTTGCTCTATTCATGGTAGTAGGAGCGTGAGGCAGCTGTTTGCTCATGTGGTAGCAGATGAAGCAGAGAAGAGCAGGCTAGTACTAGAGGCAAATGTAACTTTACATTGTGGAAACAAACCTCAGGGCATGTCTGTGGAGATTATCTGGATTGGGTAATTTAGTTGGGAAGGCCCACCCAAAATGTGGGCTGTACTGACACAGACTGCAGTCCACAACTGAATAAAAAGGAGAAAGTAAGCTGAGCACACTTGTTCATTGCTCTGTGCTTCCTGATTGGACAGAGTGTGACTGGCCATCTCTTGCTCTTGCCACCATACTTTTTCTGCCATGGTGAGCCAGTCTTCCAGCTGTGAGCCAGAGACATTCTTAATGGCTTCTATCAGAGATTTTGTTACAGCAGTGAGACAAGTAACTAGCACATTTATCTTACTACTGTGGCAAAATAGGTGACAGAAACAAGAGGGTAGGGTTTCCATAGGCCCACGGTCTCCAGGGTTTTCTCTGTCATAGCAGAGAAGTCATGGAGACAGGGATACTCCTATTCATGGCATCAGGAGTGTGAGGCAGCAGCTTGTTCTCATAGAAGCAAACAGGAAGCAGGTATAACTTTCAAAAGCTGCCTCTAGTGATCTACTCTGCCTGCCACGCCCTACCTGTATCCCCTGAATACTCTCCACACTGTCAGAATAGTGTGACAAGTGAGGGACTGCATATTCAAACTGTGAGCCTGTGGGGGACATTCCAGGTTCAAGTCATAATACCTGTTCCTTCTCTTCTCTGACTGAAAGTCTTGGTTAATTCAGAAGGTCTGTCTGAACATTTCCAGTGCTTCTCTTCATACTCCCTACTTCATACTTAGGGAATTTATGAGCCAACCATAGTCACTGCTGATACGATACAAGACTCCACCACTTAACATCATGCTTTCGTTGGAGCCTCACTTTGGTAGCCTGACTTGGGTGATATTGTTTACATTTGCTTGACTAAGAAACTTGGTCATAGAGTTGTTACCTATAGTTAACACTATGTGAAGCCTACACTTGATCTTGGATGTCTGATTTTTAGATCCCCTGCTCTTACCAACACAACTTCTGCTGGCTATTTACCTGAGCTGTGTGTATAAATTTTTGTCCAGATTTTTTTGTCTAGCTTTGACGGCCAGTCACTTGTCTTTAGTTGACTGCTGGCATCTGTAGTTATTTGTCTTAACACATAACAGAATTAAGCATCTTGAAGCTGTGGTTGTAGAATGTGTTTTTAAGCAGCAAAACAAAACCAGACCAAACCTAAGTGTCTTCTGTTTCTCTTTTCCCTTCCCCATTAGCAGCCTCACTCATCCTTTTCTTAATGCTTGTTTACTGCTATTCTCCTTACTCCTCTGTGTTCCAGTCTTTTCAAAGGTTCCTTAGGTGTTTTGTTTTAACATGTATTTGTTTGCTGCGTGTGTGTGTGTGCACATGTCTCACAGAAGACAGTTTGTGGGAGAGACTTCCCTCCTTCCATGTGTAGATTCTGGGGATTAATCTTAATAGCAAGAACTTTTACCAGTGGAGCTGTCTCGGCCCTGGTTAATCCCTTGATTGCATTTTTAATGTTTTGTAATTAGACCCATGACAGTCACTGCTTTGTTGCATTGTGCATGAAGATGTTTTTTCTCATTCTTCCTCTGTGTTTGATTGCAGCACTGATGCAGGTGATAGCCCTGTTGGCACCACCACTGCAACCAACCTGGAACAGCCTCAGGTCATCCCCTCTCAAGGTGACCTTCTGGGGGATCTTTTAAATCTTGACCTGGGTCCCCCAGTGAATGTCCCTCAAGTGTCCTCCATGCAGATGGGAGCAGTGGATCTTTTAGGAGGAGGACTGGATAGCCTGGTAAGCATCTTTGTTTCTCTTGCTTATTTTTAGTTCATGGTAGACTAGAGAACTTGATTTGGCTTTCCTTGATGAGCAGAAATGTTCTTTGTAAAGGACAGAACTATCTGTCTTTAGAGAGTTCATTACTATTCTGTTCATTGCAGTGCAGTATGTCTGCACGTGTATAGGTTTATCATGTTGGCCTGCTTATAAATAGAACTTCTGGTATTTAGCCAACATGTTATTTGGCAATCTTAATTATTAATGTCCTTACCAGAGTACATTATTTTTCTTAGCTTCTTACAAGTTTTTCTTTGGTCCTGAATATCATTAAAGTGACTTCCTAATGGTCACCCTCTTTCAGGCTTTTAAGCCTCTGCCTTAAGCCTCTGGGTGTGGTGGCACATACTGTAGTCCCATCACTTGAGAGGACAGGCAGGAGTTCAAGGTCAACCTCAGCTATAAAGTGAGTTTGAGGCAGACCTGAGCTAAATGAGACTCTGCTTCAACATTCACATACCCTAAAAAATACCCTCTATCTTTTAAATATTTATCGGTTTGTGCCTTTTCTACATGAGGCAGTTATTTTGAGCATTTTGTCTAAAATGTACCTTTGTTACAATTGGAAAGAGCTGCTCGACTTTTTCCCCTTCTCCTCACTTCTTCTACCTTTATCATACTTCCAATTTAATTAGCTTCCAGGATTCTAATAATAAAAGGCTCTAAAGTCCAGAATGTCTGTGGACATGTGCTACCAGCTTCGTTGTCGTACAAGATGGAGAAATAGCAAATGCAAGTGTCAGTGTTTGGGGAAAAGGCTAGGAAAATGATAGGTCGCACGGCTCCCTGCAGATTTGGAACTATAGTGTAGGTGTCTGATACTCTGATGACTGTCCAGATGCCTGACAAGTTGATATGGTTCCCAGCAACATAGAAAAACACACACATTATGTAGAAAATACGATTTCAGAGATAGAAAAGAAACAAAGTCCCTGTTCTCTTCTGTATATAACGGTGTTTTCTCATAAGCTTTATGAAGACTGTAGTGTCTGTGGGTTATCCATGTCAGTATAGGTGCATTTAAGCTTTGGCAGAGAATCAATCCACTAAGGTACAGTCAGACCTCTGTGAGTTGTGCAGTGTCTTCAGAGTCTAGTCACAGACTATACAGGGGACTCCAGCTTGTTGAACACCCCTATTGTGTTTCTTTTGAATATAGCATTTGGGCCTGACTGGTTGTAGAAGGAGAGTGGTATCTTGATGATGTCAGTCTACATTGCTGTATATATAGCCTCTTCAGACTAAAGGTAGACAATATCATGGAGCTGCCCAAGAAATAGAAATAGCTCTTGTTATAGTGACATATCATCTACAGGTTGAACATTGTATTCTCAGGTTTATGCTTTAACTTCCTTACTGCTTTCCCTGGTCTCATTGAACCTAAGAACGCAAACACATTTACAAATGGAGATGGAAAGAGGGCCCTGATTTTGATATTTCCAGGGCCACAATTCTAATAGGTAGGTAGATAGATAAGTAGTTCATAAGGATGAGACTCTGTAAATACTGCTTCAAGTTAAAAGGCTGCTGGAGGAACTGGGGAGATAGCTAAGTCTTAAAGCATGAGAACCTGAGTTTGGTTCCCACCACCCACATAAAAAAAACAGGTGCTGGCTGGGCAGTGGTAGTGAACCACTATAATCCCAGCATTTGGAAGGCAGAGGAAGGCAGATCTCTTAAGTTTCTGGACAGCTTGCTTTGCAGAGTGAGTTTCAGGAGAGCCAGGACTACAAAGAAAAATTCTGTCTCAGGGGAGGGGGAAAAGAAAAAGAAAACAAAAACAACCAACCAACTAAAAAACAGGTAATGGTAGTGGTAGTACATGTTTGTAAGCACAGTACTCACAGGCATAGACAGGTGGATCCCTGGGGCTTCCTGGCTTGAGTGTAAATGCTCTAAGAATTTGTTTGAGATTAGGCGTAGTGGCCTTTAATCCTAGCATTTAGGAGTCAGAGGCAGGGGGATCTCTGTAGTTTGTGGCCAGCCTGGTCTTCATAGGAAATTCCAGGCCAGCTAGAGCTATAACATAAGACCCTTGTTGGGGGCGGGGGGGTGCGCATCATACTTTGTAGTTAATTAATTGCTGCTTATGGGTGCTTTGTCTTCATTTTATGTGTATGTAACACATTCATGCTTAGAGACCCAAAGAGGGCATTGTATCTTCTAGGACTGGAGTTACAGCTGGTTGTGAGCCACCATGTGGGTGCTAACAGCCTTTACTTTTACTTTGGATCTGTACGTAGTTTAATGCATTCACTCAGAGAACCTAAATTTCTTTTACAAGAATATCACAAGAGAAGCCTAAATCTGGCTGTGTGAACATGATGTTCAGGCATCAGTGGACTGGGCCACTTTTAAAATTCCTTTTCAGGTTATCTAAAGAAGAAAAATAATTTCAGTTTGTCTTATAATTTGTATAAATAGTGACATTTCTTAAATGAATCCTTGCTTTATAGAAGCATTTCACAAAACTATATAATAATGTGTATAAATATCTTGTACGAGAGAGATCCTGATATAGTAAAACCTAGTAGTCTGTGTTTGGGGTTTTTGTGTTTTGTTTTGGTTGTGTTTGTTTCTTACATCTTACATTCACATGTGTGGATGTTAGCAATTGCTTGTGTGTAGATGTTAGGGGATGACCTTAGGTGTTGGTCCTTGCCTTCTGACTTGTTTTTCTGGCAGGGCTTTTGATGGTTTTTTTGCATTTTGTTTTGGACAGGTTCTTCATATGTAGCCCAAGCTAGCCTCAGATTGATGATTCTCCTGCCTCACCTCCCTAATTCGGAGATTGCAGGCATGTGTCACAAGGCCCAGTGTTAGTGTTGGGTTTTAACTAAACCTCAACTGGTGGTCAGTGCTTTAGCCTGCCATTATGGTTCTCATTCTAGCTGCATAGTTAACCTTAGTTCCTTCTAAAAATACTAGCAATACTATTTATATATAGTAAGAAGAGCAATTAAACAAAATGTCTGCAAAACAGGATCTTTTTTGAGACAGTCTCCCTAGCTGGCTTGGGAACTCAATTTATAGAACAGGCTGGCCTTGAACTTAGACATCTGCTTGCCTTTGCCTCCCAACTGCTGGGATTAAAAGCATGCACCACCAAGCCTAGCCCCCAAATACTCTGTTTTTATGTTTGTTTGCTTTGCTTTGTTCTGTTTTTAAGTCGTTGAAGCTATTTTAATTTTAAAGCCAGGATTGAGAACATTGAGCCACATAAAATTCCAAATAGAATTAGGTAGCTGATCTCATATGCAAAGCAGTGGCTTGGCATAACAAACAAACAAAATACAAAAAAAGTTTTCTGAGAAGCCTATTTGACACTTCTTACAGAAACAGATGTCTTGGGCTAGTGAAGACCTGAGCTCAGTCCCTAGTGTCCAGGGTGAAAGGAGAGAACAACTTTTCAGGGTTGTTGTTTGATCTCTGCATACTAATGTACACTAACAAAGTAAATATAAAATCAATTTTAAAAATTAGACACCTTGAGTTTGCCTTTGTTTTTTTTTCTTTCCATTGTGATTGGTTTTTGTTTTGTTTTGTTTTGTTTTTTTGTATTGTTTTCCTTTTTGAGTGGTTTGGTTGGTTGGTCTGTCGGTTGGTTGGTTGTTTTTTTGAGACAGGGATTCTCTGTATAGCAACTCTCCTGGAACTCGCCATGTAGACCAGACTGGCTTAGAACTCACAAGAGATCATTCACCTGTCTTTGCCTCTCAAGTGCTGGTATCAAAATCGAGTACCACCACTTTCTGGTGTCCATTGTGATTTTAAGAGATTCAGTCTATTTTGGCTAGAAGTTAACTTTGATCAAATATTACAGATATTGGAGACTGAAACAACTAAGTTTTCATATTTTATATTTGAGGTTGCTTGCCTTTTTAGTCAAGATCTCATTGTATCCCTGTTTGTCCTCAGCCCCTGCAGGCAGGGCTCACAGGTGTGGACCACATGCCCAGTTCCCATGGCTCATTTCTTTTGTAAGTTTATATTCACTACCAGGTATTTTCAGGCTTTTTTTTTTTTTTTTTTTTTTTTAGATCCTCTAGTCCTCCAGTTTGCCTTCTTTCATCTCTATATTTGAGAAATTTTTCAATTCAGTGACCTTTTTCTAGAACTGCCACATTAGGAAATACTAATTAATTTACTAATCACACCTGAATAAAGCTTTTTTCCATTAATGAGAGTGATTGAGAATCTGAGATTCATGCAGCAAAAATAGGCTGGGGATGTTGCTGTGATACCAAGAAGCAGCTGCACCATGCTCCCGAAGCTTGGGTTATATTTTCTTTTAAGGGGGCAGCCACCTTTGAAAAAAGAGGGAATCAAGCTGTTTTAGAAATGGAGTGCCTTTTTAGTGCAAAACTTGAATCAAAACGACTCCCTAGCCGTTCTAGAGTCTCACAGTCACTTCTATTTTTATTGCCCTTCAGCATTCTTCTTTTGCTTGTACTCTACAGATAATGTCTTGCTTCTGTTACTGTAAACTCAACTGTCAGCTTGTGGAGAATTCATGTAAAATGTAACTAAGCACTTCATCTGTTCAACATGCAAAGCTTGATGCATTCAGTCTAGGGTAGGCTCACATAGGAGTTACCTGGGCTTCTCATTTCTTTGAATTAGAATCCATGTTAATGGCATTCATAATCAATTTATAAAACTGCTTGTTCTGGGCTAGGTGTGATTTTTGTCACAGTGTATATCCTTCTGGTTTCATGTAATATAGGAGATGACCTGAGGATCTCATGTGTAACTCTTGCCTGTGTGTTATAGTATATCCTCAAGAGGCTGACTGTGGAAGTAACCATTGAATCTCAATTATTTGTTGCCTTTACTTTAATCTGTCAACAGAGGCCTTGGCTGAATTGGTGGTTTGTTCCCTCTAAGATGTTGTGTGCTATTCTGTTTAAATGGTGCTATTGAATACCAACAGTTATAAAGAAAATATTATTTCAAGTGTCCTTTATGCAGAGGAAGGACTATATACTAAAGAGATATTCTGTCCCTAGTTGGAGTCAGAGCATCATCTAGGAGAAGCTGCATTTTGAAACTCCTAGCGTATGCTTTCAAAGCTTCCCATGCTGTTCCCTGCCTTTCTTTACCTTATGGTTTGTTTGTCATGTGCTACTTTATTAGTGTTTTGCGTGCTTAGCCCACAGAAAATTCTGCATGAATTCTAGTTTTGTCATTTTTCCTTTGCAGTGACTTAAGAGCTGGGTTTTAAGTTTATTGTGTGGAGAAATCTTTGTAAGTTCTTGTCCCATTTTGCCCATTACATTTTTTTCAGTGTAAAGCCCTTTGTCAGTGCAAATGTTTTCTGCCCTCACCTTTGCTTGTCACCTTTATCACTACAAGCAAACCCCAAGATACTCAACCTGTGAAGAGAAGGGTTTATCTTGGCTCATACTTTTGGTGGCCTTAGATCATGAATACTTAGTTCTGTTGCTTTGGTGTCTTTGGTTGGCTAATCTTGATTGTTAACTTGACTAATCTGGAATTAACTAAAATCCGAGATGCTGGGCATGCCTGTGAAGGTGGTTCTTAATCTGATTATTTGAGGCAGGATGACCCACCCCAAATCTGGCCCACACTATCTGGTGGTAGCCCAGATAAAGAAACAGGGAAGGTGAAAGGAAAGCAAGGACATTTTGCTTTTCATCTGCTCGACCTCACACTTGTTGGCAAGTTCATCCATGCTGTTGATATTAAATCCTACTTCTTCAAGATCCCAGTAGAGACTGAAAACAAGCCCCTCTCCAGGAATCCTGTAGGCCTCTAGCACCAGATTGGGACTGCATAGACAACACCTATGGTGAGGTGGCACAGGATGTAGCAAGAGTTCATGGTGGACCAAATCCACTTTGTTTGTGCCTGGGAAGTAACATGTGAGGAGGGTCACAGGGGCCCATCTTATTAAAAGATTCTTTCTTAGTGACCAGGATGATTCTCCTTGAGCTTCTGCTGCTTCTTATACAACCTTAGTCTGGACCAGACCTTTAACACGTGGACAGTTTGGAGACACCCAAACTATAGCAGGCAATTTAGAAAAGATTTACCAACTTTTTTACTGTTAGTCCTTGTGCTAGGACTTGTATAATGTCTAATCCTCACAGTTTATCACCATCTATGATTCCTTTGATTTGTTTGTAATGACCATTTTCTAGAATAGAGTTTAAATGTTTTCCTCTCAAGATCCCCTTTCACTCAATAAATTTTCATGCAACCCTCAATATATATTTACATAAAATAAGTATACAAATCAACCATTTTCTGACAATACATTATAAATTTATTTTAAATCAATTACTTGATTTAAAATTACATATAATTGCAGCATTAAAAATTATTTATTTATTTTTATGTTTTACATATATGATTTGCCTGAATAAATATAAATGCACTGTTGTACATACCTGCAGAGGCCAGAAGAGGGCTCTGGATCCCAGAACTAGAGACATAGATGGTTATAAGTACAGGTACTGGGTTCCAAACCTGAATCCTCTCAAAGTACAACAAAGTCTTAACTGCTGGCACCTCTCCAGCTCTGCTTTTACCATTTCTTAATGATCAAAGCCAATTCACAAGATAATGAGATGGATATTGTTTATTTTTACATAAAATATTACTCTTGGTAGAATATTTGATACTTCAGTTTTACTGCTTTTCAGAATTGATAATTACTTAATATTTTATAGTTGTTAATGCTCAGAAGATTGTTTTGTCATAAATACATAGCACAAAAATGGCAGAAGTGTGTTTGGGAGGGGGCAGCTACTCCATTGTTGGAAATTCTGTCTTAATTCTAAGCCAAAATTTAATGATTTTTAAAATAGAACTCAGTGCAGCAACTCACACTTTTTTAAAAAAGCAATTTTAAAAAACAGACATTCTAACACAATACAGAAATATATTAATTTGTAGTAAAGAAGCAGGTGGGAAAATGTTAAACTTTTTATTTTGTGTAATTAAGCTATGAGGTTTCAGTAGGAGCAGGAAAGTGTAGAGTTCAGAGCAAACAGTAATATCCAATCTGAGCCAAGTGCTCTCGGGAGCATGAAACAGTTCAGGTATTGTGAAGGAGCAGTACAAAGTTCAGGTCTTGCTTTTTCAGAACCAGAACTTTAGTGAAGTCACATGGTATAACATAGATTCATTACAAGTTTGGTTATGATTTAATTGTTAGTCATTGAGTGTTCAGAAAACTTTTACTGCTTCCAAAACTTACATGATTATATATTCAATTACATGATTCAAAATTTGTGTTCCAGAGTAGAGTCCAGTCTTATTTGGTTGATGCCCTGTGGACTACCCAGGACATGGGTGATAAGGCTGATTTCTCATCTTGCAGTGTCAGTCTTGCTTAATGGTGATTAGTGAAAGCCTAGAACAAACTACATGCTAGAGCACAATGTAAATTACGTGACTGCTTGAGACAAAACATAGGCTGACTTTTCTAAGATAGCTCTATGCTGCATCTCTTCTGTTCTGTGGACATCTGTGTTATTAATGTGTGCATAAACATTGGAGAATGGGAAAACTATTCATTTGTGAAAATAAAAAAAAAAAATGGCTAAGGTCATTGACCTTCCTTACATGGAAGAATTAAGATTGCTTCTCTTTGGCTCTTTTAGGAGGTGACAAAATCCCACCTTTTCATCTGCTTGGCATTGATTCATGGTAAAGTATAGATGCCTTCCAAGCAGCTAAATGACACGCAGGCACTCTTCTATACCAAAATCACACATGTGTGAGCTGGGAGAGGCTGAGGTAGGAGGGCCATTGGTTTGAGGCTAGCCTGAGTTATGATAGCAAGTAAATGGCCATCTGCATCTACATATCAACACTCTTTCTCAAAAACAAACACAGATAAACAAAAGTATGCAGATAGTATCTTCCTAGCAAGGTGTTCAGCCTGGAGAGTTCATTTCACAATATGTGCTGACAGTATTGATGTTGGCAATGGCTCTAGGCCAGTTAGTAGCTAGTTTGTTGGCTTCCGTTCTTTTGGTGATTATTTTCTCCACTAAAATGATTTGTTGCAAAATTGACTCCTAAGAACTATTGCCAGTAGATGTACTTACATGGTCACTAGAACACTGATTCATTTAATAAATACATATTGAATGCTTACCATATATCAGGCTTTATTCCAGGTACTAAGAATAAAGATGTGAGGAAGCCAGTTCTTACAAGCTTCTCCTCTAATGGAGGGAAATGTAGTGAGTTTCACGTCAAGAGGCAATACTGCTGTGAAGAACAGTGGGGCAGAATGCAGTTTCTTGTGTGAACTTACAGTATTCAGTGTATGGCTTCCGTCTCTGACTTGTAGGTCCTATAGTGGGCTTTGAGGGAACTTATAAACTCCTTATCAGGAAGCAGTAAAGCTCCCTGCTTTCCTTTTTAAGGAAGCTGTGAGCAGTCTATGTGTTCTCAGCTATCAGTTTGTTTCTTGGCTTATTATGTGCTCACAGAATCTCCTTGTGTATTTTACTGGTTATGTTTAATGATACTTCTTTGCATAGCTTTGAATGTTCATGTTTTCTACCCAACAGTTGAAAACCATAGTTTGACCTTGTGATTAGAGTTGTTGTGAGGAATAGAGCTGTTGGCAATCTGTATGGGTTGATGTATTCCTTAGAATCATTTCCCAAATCATTGCATAGAAGAGATGAGGGTCTAGACAGAAGTGTAAGAATGTTGAGCTTAAGGTCTGCTCCTATGATTAAGAAAATACCTTCAGGTACCTAGACAGCTCCAGTTTTAGAAGCAGGTATATGTACTTTTAGACTGGCCACAAAAGGGGCCCAACCTACACCAGTCACTAATACTGTGTGGAATTTTTTCCTTTAAGTCAGTGGTCATCTCTGTTAATATTATTTTGTTATGCTTTTCTTTTCCCTTAGAGTTGGGCAGATTTGTTCTTTAATAGAATTTCTTTTTTCAGTTCTCTCTCTGTGTTACTCTTTTATAGTACGAGGCCATTCATGCTGAGCTGGCATTTACCTTTACTATCTGGAGCTCATCTGGAGCTTACTTGTGGCTCAGACTTCTAGCCTTGCCTGGTTCTGCTTCGGAGCTCATGTCATGTACCTAAATCTGCTCGGCTCATAAGTTAGAGCGGTCACCATGGAATCACTGCTTTCTGTCCAGTTCCTAGATTAGTTCTGCAGTGACCTATCACTGTGTAATCCAATGATAATCTCAGTGCTCTCGTTAAACATTACTTTAGATGTGGTGGAGTTACCACTCTTTGACGGTAGCCAAATGTTAGTACCATTTAATGTAAGTACCATTTAATGGCAGTGAATCTTGTGATTTAGATTGGAATAGGGAATTACACTACTTATTGAAAGTATCAGCTCAATACCTTTAGAAAAATTCTTAGTTTTTAGCATTTGAAATATTCTTTTTCATAGCCATGCATGTTGGCTCATGCCTATAGTCCCAGGATACAGCAGAAGGATTATCAGTTCAAGACTATCCTAAGATATATAGCAAGGCTCTGTCTCAAAACAAAAGCTACCCCCCACCCACCCCCAAATTGACACCTCTCCTTCCTTCTTCCTGTATTCTGATTTAGGTGTCCTGTAGTTGACATTCTTTTCTTCATGAAGAAACTTTAGTAAGACAGTCCTGGGGATGGTAGGATGTGACATGTGAACACTTTGAAGGATTTAGATACCTAAGATTAGGACACAAGTTCCTTTTCACTCCCGCCTTTCATAGCGCACTGGATAGTAAACAAACACCTGAATTGTATAGGCCCTAGTGTGATTGATTTGGTATAGGATCCTGATAAGTGTGAGCTCTCAGAATACTCTCTCCTAGATAGACCTCATACCAGCAGTTGAACTGGAGATGGCTCGTTAAGACTGATACATAATGACTTTTCTAGGTATTTTTCTTAGTTATCTGCTGCATTACATTTGTCAGTGTGGTGGATAGCTAAGACCATGTATTAGGTTGCTTCTATCCTTGCTCATCTTACTCTTTCTATATTAGTCATTGCCTCTCACCAATATTTTGCTACTACATTGACATATTGTCAAAGTGGTGGGTGATCTCTCTCGAAATCTTCTGTAGTTAAGAGGAAAGATTCAAAATAAAGCCTGAATAAGCTACAGTCTAGTTTTGCTACCTGGGAAACATTGGCTTTATTCTTTTCCTTTACTTGGGCCATAGCCTTTATAGTTCTAACTGTGTCTCATATCCTTTGGGTCTTATGTGTGTCAGATTCTAGATGAGTTATGTGTTCTTGATTCTGAATTGTCACTAATATAAAAAAGGAGCATCGGGATTGTTTTTCTTTTCTTTTTAACATATATTTTAATTTACTTAATTTTATGTGCATGGGTATTTACCTGCATGTATGTCTATGCACCACATTCATGCTTGAAAGAAGGTACTAGATCCCCTGGGACTGGAGTTATAGACAATTGTGAGCCACCATGTGAGTGTTGGGAATTAAACCCTTGTTCTCTGGAAGAACACCCAGTGCTCTTAACCACTGGGCCATCTCTGCAACCCCAAGATTGTTTCTTCTGTGGTTTCAAATAAAATTGGTCAGTAGCATGGGGAAAGATTGTGTTTTGACATTTTCCAGCTGATACTCTCATAATATTCAAGAGATAAGAATAAAAATCTAAAGGAGAAGAAGGAACTAAAATGAGTTAGGCATGGTGGTGCACACCTTTACAACACTTGGGAGACAGAGGCAGATAGATCTCTATAATTCCAGGCCAACCTGGTATACATAGTGAGTTCTGGGCCAACCAGGGACCCTGAGACCCTGTCTCACAAGAACTAGGTTTCATGTGAATTCTCACATCATTGTGATAAATACAATATCTGTTTAGTCCATGGCAAGGAAAGCACAAAGAATTCATAGCAGCTGGAGTATGTGGTAGAGGCTCTCCTCCATTTTGATAGATCAGGAAGCAGAAAGCAGAACAGCACCACCAGCTAAAGACTCAAACATAGGAACCTAATAGGGACATTTCAGGCTAAGCCACAGTAGGTGTTACTTCCTTTAGTTTAAATAACACCAATAGCTCTGTGATTTTTATTGAATATTTAGTAAAACCGTTACTTTTTAAATGTTTTTCTTCTAAGCATATGTCATCCAGTTTGGTTTGTTTTTTTGTTTTTGTTTTTTTTAAAAAAGTGTATCTTTTAAGCTAGGGTTTCAAACCTGGCCAGAGGAGGGCCGTGTTCAAGAATGTAGAGGTAAGCCTAATAGGAAGTCACACACCACATTAGCAATAGGGTGAATGAGACGTTTTGTGGAGGTCCTTCCAGGGGGCTAGGGAGGAAGCAAATACAAGGCTGACTACAGACGTCACCCCACCAAGAAGTCTTTGTAAATAGTACCATTAGAGTGTGTGAATATGTGTGTGCACGTGCATGTGTGTCCTCATTGGTCTTGTCATGGAAGACAAATCTTCCTTCAGGGTGAGTTGTATTTGTTATCAGGCTCTAAGGGGAAAGAAACAAGGCTTAAGTAAGAGCCTGTGGAATTGTTTTCCTGACAAACTAACAGTCTAATTCTCTTCTTTTCCTCCTTTAAATGACGAGCCCCAAATAAATCACTGCAACTCTGTTTAGAGGTAGTGACTGTGGGAGGTGTGGAGCGTGCATGCTGACTTTCTGTATTAGCTGCTTTCCCCAAAGAGGATTCTCAACTGAAAAACCTTTATGTTCCACTGGTAATTTTTGAAGCTAGAAGTTGCCCCTCAATATTGGTTTGTTTTCCATCACTTCAGTAAGGCAGCAGGTTTTGTAGGCTAAAGCATTTTCAGTCTTCCTTTGCTTTTTTCCCCCAGCCTTCAGTTTCTTTGTGAAGGAAAAAATAATGCTGCTTGGGCATAGAGCTTCATAGAGAATACAAATACTTGTTTTTCTGTCAAATACAATAAGATTGTCAAAATCTTATTTGGATTTGTGCCAATGAATTGTGTAGACGAACAGGATCAGAAACCGTTGCTATGATATGCCAGCTCCATTTTCCAACTTTTTGCAAAGCTCTCCCACCCTTTCATTACCACCACTCGGTTCCCCTAGCATATGTTTCTTGGCAATTTAGAAGCCCTTAGGCTTTGGGAGACAAGTCAAATGGCATGCATTTCCAATGACTTGGTAGAACAATTTACAGAATCTATATGGGCATCTAGTACTTAGCTAAATGAACTCTACCTCTCTCTCCTCTCTCTCCTTTCTCTCTTTCAGCTTGGCAGTGACCTTGGCGGGGGCATTGGAGGAAGTCCGGCAGTAAGTGCCATCTGTTTTTTTCACCATGGGAAGCTCTGCCCTGTTTGATGCTTTCCTTCACACCCGTTGTCAGAGCCACCGCTGCTCTCCAGCACTGCATGCCACAAGCTCGGTAGCAGTGTATGAGGGTAGAGAGTGCAGGGTTCCTTGCAATCTTGGGGTCACATACCACATGTGGTCTAGGGACATCTTTAGGGAATGATGCTGTGGTGCCTGTATAGATCTTTGTGTTTCTAACATTAAACAGCTGACGGAAATGGAACCTCCAATCTTGACTACAGAATGCTTTTATGCCCTGGTGTCCAGAAAGACCTTGAGAGAGTTTGATGGATGCATAGAGACACTTTCCTCATAGATGAGTTCCTACGAAGTGTGAATATCAGCTCCCTCAGGAGAGCTTCCTACTAGATATTAATGCCCAAATGGGAAGTCAGACTTGGCCAAATCCAAGTGGAAGTGGAACTATTTTAGTTGAATGCTTCTCCCTTGTTCTATAGACACAAACTCCTCTTTTGTTAGGGTACCTGTAGGCCTTTTGCACAGAATCATGGAAGCTAAAATTGGAAACAAACAAGACAGAATCCTGGATCACTGTGTTCTTGCATCCTACCTGTGCCTTGACAAAGCCTCTAAAGCACATATACATTTATCAGTGGTGGGAAAAGTCATGGAGACATTATGCTGATTTGATTCTTGCAAGTACTGTAACTGCAGTGTTTTCTAATTGATTTACCAATGCTGTTAAAGTAACATTTTAAGGACAACTAATTTATTTCTCATCTCTTTCTGTTTTTTTTCCCTAAAGGTAGGACAATCCTTCATCCCGTCATCAGTGCCTGCAACCTTCGCTCCTTCACCTACTCCTGCTGTGGTCAGCAGTGGTCTGAATGACCTGTTTGAGCTTTCCACTGGGATAGGCATGGCACCTGGCGGATATGTGGCTCCTAAGGCGGTAAGTAGGTAGATAAGCAACTTTTTTTCAGTGGACAAACCCTAGATTGCTTCTAACAAGTTACTTCTACTAACACAGAGGATCCATGAGGAAGATAAAGGGTAGCTTCAAACTTAACCGTAGGAAACACCAGTAACATCCCCCTTAAACATTTAGATTTAAATTGGAAATATTAAATACTTAGAGTTTGGGCCTCATGTTTAGAGACATCCAATTTGTCAGCCCTCAAGTACAGTAAAAACCTGGTACATCATTTTATAATACATCAGCAAGAGACACACACAGTAGAGAAAAGTGGCGTGTTTGTTTGTTTGTTTGTTTTTAGTTTTTGTTTTTAAAACAACTTGTTTATTCCCCCTCCTCATTGGTACTAGATAAGGATTCTAGAGTAGTCTCTTAAATTTGACTTTCATAGGTTTCAGTACACCTCTTTTCTTTTGTAGCCTAAACTCCAATTCAAGGACCATTGTATCAGCTTCCTAGGTGCCAGTGTTCCATGTAGAGAATGACCTATGACAGCCACACTTGTGGTTTCAAAGAGTAAATGTATTAATATATAGCAGGCAGAAGTGAAAGAACAGATAAGAGCTGCAGATAGACAGCAGAGTGTCATCAGATCAGGTACTCACAAGCACCTTGTGGAGACAACTGGCATAAACCACATGGGAGAGCAACGAAAGAGCATCATCAAATCAGGTGCTCACGCCAGCAGAACTGGTTGGAGATCTGAGGCTGGACTTCCCGACTGAGAGCTCTCTAGGCAAGCAGAGAGTTTTCTCTGGATGAATTTTGCAAAGCAGATACTTTTAGCCAAAAGTAGACTCAGAACTGAGCCATAGTGTTTAGGTACAGATTTGTAGCTTTGATATAAAATCTCCCATGCTGGTATCCAGGGGGTGGGATTCTTTTAGTCTCTCTGTGTTTGTCTGTCTATCTGTCTCGACCTGCCCCCTCTTTTTGGCTCCCTCTCCCCACATTCCCTCTACCCCTGTCCTGGGAGCCCATCTGGGCCTACCTGATATCTCAGCCTAGCTCCCTTTCTGTGGGGGTTTGCCTGGCGTCAGATTGGTGGTTGTCTCAGGCTCACTTTTTTCAGAAATATTAGGCTACTGATCATTGAGATGTTCATAGGTCAGAACACTAAGCATAGACATAGCCTCTCTCCTCCCAGCCACCTACTGACGCGCATGTGATAAAGCACCCACACCTACAACTCCTCTACAGGCAGACTGGGATGCTTTTATAAGGTATCTATAGGGTAACTTTGCAATTGACTTCATTATTTCACATTTAAAACAGACATTACCAATCTGCCCTCTGAAAAGATGGTGTCAGATTGCTGCCCCCAAACCATAACGGATACCAAGTCTCCCATATTCTAACTTATTCCAGGTATTTTTTTGTTTGGTTGATTGGTTAGTTGGTTGGTTTGCTTTGCTTTTTGACTCTCAAAAGTAAAAAAACAGTATCTTATGTTTCTGGGTTTTTTTTTTTTTTTTTTAGTGTAACTGAGTAAATTATGATTATTCACTTTCCATAAACTCTTTAGCTAGTGGTTATAATGGCTCACAAACTTGCTTTATTGTTTCTAAGTAGCATGATAGGGATATCATAGATTCTGGGCCAAGGATACATCATCAATAATAATATAGAGAAAAAAGCATTGAGATTATCAATGTAATATATGGTCCTTTAATGGGGTCCTAGGAGTATTGAAACTGTCTTGAATGATTATAAACATGCTGTTTGCATTAGTAGATTCACCTTCTTCCATTCAAGTCTTTTATTTTTTTTTTTTCAGGCCTAACAGAAACATGGTAACTCTTCAGAATGTTTTTTCCTTGTATAAGCATTTGGCAACAGTACTTAAATTAGTAAAATGACCAAGTTGAACAGAAAATAGAAAAGAAGCCAGTTGCTCATAGACTTTTTTTTTTTTTTTCTAGGTTTTTCAAGACAGGGTTTTTCTGTATAGCCCTGACTGTGGCTGTCCTGGAACTCCCTCTGTAGACCAGACTGGCCTCAAACTCAGAAATCTGCCTGCCTCTGCCTCTCAAGTGCTGGCTCATAGACTTTTATTTTAAATTGGTTCTTAAATAATTGAGCATGATCTCAAAATTCAAAAAATACTTTATTTAGACATTTTCACACAGATTTAGTATTTGTTGTGCAAAAGTCACCATCATTTTCTGAAGAGATGTGCATTTCACTTTACATGTTGGAAAAGAGCAGCACAAGGGTAAATCTTCTCTCCTGGTCTTTGTGCTGTGTCTTATCAGGTCTGGCTGCCTGCAGTAAAGGCTAAAGGCTTGGAGATTTCGGGGACATTTACTCACCGCCAAGGGCACATCTATATGGAAATGAACTTCACCAACAAAGCTCTGCAGCATATGACAGACTTTGCCATCCAGTTTAATAAAAATAGGTAAGAAGCAACATGCTGAGTTTGATGTTGAGCAGTTGTGCGTCTTGTTCTGAATATGCTCCAATCAACATGGGGTAAAAATTCAAGCTGGCAAGTCCGGAATGTGGCGTAAGCCTAGCTCTTGTAAGTCTGTTGAGCTGTCAGCTTCGGCTCTGGAGAACAAGGGCAAAGTTAGGAGCTTGAGGTATAGCTCAATG
This sequence comes from Arvicanthis niloticus, assembly GCF_011762505.2. NCBI lineage: Eukaryota > Metazoa > Chordata > Mammalia > Rodentia > Muridae > Arvicanthis > Arvicanthis niloticus. The sequence continues at coordinate 38,688,728 of NC_047663.1, read as the reverse complement.
GAAGAACATTCACTTAGCATACACAGTGCCTTGGGCTAGATTTCCAGCTCTGCACACAGACAGACACACACAGAGACACATACAAACACAGGGGAGAGGAGAGAGAAAAGAAAAATGGTTTTTGTTATTGTTGTTTGGTGATTTCAGGACAAGATTTCCATCCTGGGTGTCCTGGAGTTTGTTTTGTAGACCAGGCTAGCCTCCAACTCAGAGATCCACCTGCCTCTGTCTCCCTAGTGCTGGGATTAAAGTCATGTTCCACCATTCCTGGCCAAAAATGGTTTTTGAAAATTAAGCTTGCAGTCAAATCAGGGCATCATGGCACATGCCTGTAATCCCTGTACTCATAAGATGGAGGTAGGAGAATCAGGAGTGCAAGATAATTCTTGACTACACACTAAATTCAAAGCCAGTCTAACTTACATGAAACCTTGCCTAACAAAACAAAATCAAAAACAACAAAAAAACCACTATTAAGTTAATAGGCTAATAAACTGACTGAACATACAGTTCTCCAAAGAAGAAACACAGTGACAAAAACAGTAATGTCCATTGAGAACAAGTAAATTAAAACCATTTCGAGAGTCTGTCTCATGCAATCAGAATGGCTATCCTATCGAGACAATGACAAATACTAGCAAAGAAAAGATGTCTTTTTCACTGTGCCTTGGGAGTAGAAACTCTTCCGTTTGGAACAATGAAAACAGTAAACTGTCACCTTTATACTGACCAGATAGGTTAGGAAGCTAGTGATATAACATTAATTTTTCATACTTTAGTTTACAAAGTGAACATTCCTTGTCATTCTCCTGTCTTAGACTCATAAGTGCTAGGCTTACTCACAGAGGAGAGATTCTTAAATCTTTCTCCAAAAGATTATTTACAGAAAAAAATTATTTATATAAATATAAATACATGCATATATAGAGTGGGAGGGAGAGGGATATGAAGACGGAGAGAGAGGGAGGGAGGGAAGGAAAAGAGAGAGAGAGAGAGAGAGAGAGAGAGAGAGAGAGAGAGATGCTCTGACCCTCCAAAAACATGATAATACAGAAGAATCTCTCAAAATCCTAGCATCAGCAATAGCTCCTGCCTGTGAACACCTCCTCTCTTCTACTCCATGTAACAGAAGTGGTCAAAAGTTTTGCCATAGCCAGTGTTGGAGAAGGCCAGTGCTCACACTGCTCCCTGCTGTTCCTTCTGTTTAGCTGTCTTTAGTTACTTCACTGGAGTAGGAGCCATGCAAACTCACAGGTGTGTGCCTCCTGCCTCTTGACGAGTGTCTGGCTGTTCTTCCTCCTCTCTCTAGCTTTGGTGTCATCCCGAGCACTCCCTTGGCCATACATACTCCACTGATGCCAAACCAGAGCATTGATGTCTCTCTGCCTCTCAATACCTTGGGCCCAGTCATGAAGATGGAACCGCTGAATAACTTGCAGGTCAGAGTTTTACTTCACTTGGAGTTGTGGTTAATGTGTTGCTGATGTCCCCTTATGTGTAAAGTGGTCCATCTGCAGTAGCTCGTTTTCCATTGCTATAACGCAATACCCATGTAAAGAGGCTTATTTAGCTTACAGTTTGGGAGGTGTACTACACTGTCTCAACACTTTGGCTTCCTTGTATCATGCATAGAATTGTGGTAGATAACCTGTGACAAGGAAAGATTATAATGGAAACATTGGGAAAAGGAGAGGTAGAAGCCAGGCAGTGGTGGTGCATGCCTTTAATCCCAGCACTTAGGAGGCAGAGGCAGGTGGATTTCTGAGTTCGAGGCCAGCCTGGTCTACAGAGTGAGTTCCAGGACAGCCAGGGCTACACAGAGAAACCTTGTCTCAAAAAAACAAACAAACAAAAAAGGAGAGGCAGAGGCAGTGATTCTTTTAAATAAAAACTTCCTGTTCTGGAACCAAGACAGACTCTCACAAGAACTACTGTATGTCTACAAAGGGCCAGCATTCCCAGTGACCTCATCACTTCCCACCAGGCCACTCCCCCATCTCAACTCCAGCATGCTACGGTCCCCTTGCCGCCCCTCCCCTCCGCTTGCCTGCCAGTACAACCTCTAAGGAAAAGTCTCTTTTCTAGTGATAAACTTGGTAACAAAATAGTTTGAAATAATTATAATGAAGTTTTTATTTGGTTTAACCCCCCCCCACCCAAAAAAAGAAGCTATGCAGTTACTTAGAGATACTTGCTTAATTAACATTTTAAAGCTTGTTTGTTTGTTTGTTTGTTTGTTTGTTGAGATGGTCTCATTTAACCTAACTTGACATCTCCCCAAGTAGCTGAGAATAACTTTGAACTTCTGGTCCTCCAGACCCTACCCCCTCTCAGTGTAGGAGTATAAGTGTGCACCACCATGCCTGGTTTAAGACTTCAGCTGAAGAAACTCAGCGGCTGTATTTATTTATTTATTTATTTATTTATTTAGGTTTTTTGAGGCAGGGTTTCTCTGTGTAGTCCTGGCTGTCCTGGAACTCACTCTGTAGACCAGGCTGGCCTCGAACTCAGAAATCCACCTGCCTCTGCCTCCCAAGTGCTGGGATTAAAGGCACATGCCACCACTGCCCGGCAGTGGCTATATTTAACAGAGGTCCAGGACTCAGTTCTCAGTCTGTAACTCCAGTTCCAGTGGATCAGACACCACCATCTTCTGACTTCTGTAGGCACTGCACACATGCTACACACACATACATGTATGCAGGCAAATGCTCATACATATAAAATAAAAGTAATAAATCTTAATTTAAAAAAAGGACTCCCATCTGAAAAGAAAATATGTTGATAATGAAATGAGCTTGTATTTGATCAAGATATAACAATAAGAAAAGAGAAAATAGGTAGGAATTAGCACAGGGTTATTGTTCCCTGCCTGGAAATTGAAATGATAGAATAGTGAATGAGGCTGTGAAGTATATTTAATGTGGTGACACAGAAATATTAACCATGTGCTTTCCAGTCCAGACAGCTAGAGCACATGGCTTGGTGTTCTAGAGATACCAGTGGGGGTTATGGCTGCTGATAAAACAAATACCGTGTTGATCTTAGAACTGAACATTTTTCAGTACTCTACATACCAGCACAATTGTCTGCCGCTTCACTGACTGCCTTGTTGCCACAGTGGTTAATTGCTGATTTTCTTAGCAATGAATAAGAATTTTTTAGACTAGACAAATGAGTCAGAGTGTACTTGGCTGAGACAAGAAAGAGAAAAGTGGGGTTACTCCGTAGATAGAACTGGCTGTTACTATGAGGAAAGTCCTGTGCTAAGGAGTGTTTCCGGCTCACAGCCTTCAAGTAACCAACCCAGATATGCATCTGTTCTCTTTTCTTGGAGGCTAACCTCCCATTGGCCCATTAAGCCCCAGGCATGATGTCTGGGATGGTCGGCATGGGTGCATGAATGTTTTCTTTCAGAAGTAGGAAGGATATTTGGGTCACAGAAACTAGGACAAGTTTTCAGTTCTTAAAACAAAACAAAGGAATGTTAGTTCACTTTCCTATTTGCATTTCTAGTTTACTGAATCCCAAAGAGGGACCTCTGAAGCCTTCCCTTGAAAATACTGATACAATATTGGGACTGATAAGTTATTTTTCTCACATGTACTCTTGTAAAAATCAATCTATAGGGGCTGGAGAGCTGGCTCAGCGGTTAAGAGCACTGGCTGTTTATAGAGGACCAGGTTCAATTCCCAGCACCCACATGGCAGCTCACAACCATCTGTAACTTGAGCTCCAGGGGAATCTGACATCTTCATGCCAATACACATAAAATAAAATTCAATACATTTTTTTTTTTTTTTAAGAAGCAGTCTGTAAAACATTGTGTCTGAAGAGATTGGCTATCACTTGCCTAGCAAGCACAACCTACCCCACCCCTAATTCCATCTGTAGTCAACTACTGATTCTTCAATTTCCTCTTGGGCTCTTTTCTCTCAGGGATAGCATAATCATGACTCTTTTATTAATTGACATTTCTCAGTGGTAAAGATAAACAAACCTTAAAAGGAGAAAAGCTTTTATTCTTCTGAACACTAAATTAATGTCTGCTGGGAGAAGGAAGCAAATAAATAGCTGAAGTGTGGGAAGGACTGCAGAGCTAAGCTTCCATCCCACCCGTGTCCCTGATGTGAGCAAGAGGCAAGATTTAACTTAGACTAGACTAGATAGGCCAAACGATAATATAATGCTGCTACAGAAGTTTTCATTAAAATGCATATTAAATTATCATTTATTATAGTATGAAATAGTATAAGTTAAAAATATACCACTACTCCTTCACATGTCTTTGTGCATGGTGGGTCTCTATATATGCATACATGTGTACATGTGGATATGGAGGCCAGTGGTTAGCATCTATCCACCTTATCTTTTGAGATAGGATCTTACCTGGAGTCTGGTCTGGTTGTCTAATGAGCTCCAGGTATCTCTCTTCTTTGCTTTCAAAATGCTGGAGTTAGATACATACCACCATAACTGGCTTTTTTATGTGGCTGGTAAGACTTACTTGGGGCCGGGCAGTGGTTGCACACACCTTTAATCCCAGCACTTGGGAGGCAGAGGCAGGAGGATTTCTGAGTTCAAGGCCAGCCTGGTCTACAGAGTGAGTTCCAGGACAGCCAAGGCTATATAGAGAAACCCTGTCTCGAAAAACCAAAAAGAAAAAGAAAAAAAAAAAAAAAAGAAAAAAAATAGGCTTACTTGGGTACTCATATATATCAGGTACTTTACCAACTGAGCCATCTCCTAGGCCTACTATTCCTGTATATGTGTCGGCCAGAGGTCAACCCCTGGTGTCTCAAAAGCCTACCTTGTTTTAGGACATGCTCTCTTGGACTGGAGTTCACCAAGCAGGCTAAGCTAGGTGACCAGCAAACCCTAGGGATCTGCCTGTCTTTGCCTGTCTCCCCACTGCTGATATTAAAAGCATTTTCCACCATTTTCGTTTTTGTTTATATAAGATCCTTATGCTCACAAAGCAAGCACTTTACTGACTGAGCTATCTCTTCAGCCCCAGTTACTTCTTAAAACAGGAACCAGATTATGCCACAGATACAGGAATGAAATCTCTAGTAGAGATTTGAATTTGTTGATCAGAGAAGCTTTTGTGAGGCTGTGGATATGACTTAGTGGCAAAGTGCTTGCCTACAGTATGTAAAGGTCTTGTAAGTCCAGCTTGTAAGTAGCATACAGAATAAAATTTGCTGCACTGTGGAATTATTTTTAGTTTATTCATATCAGATAATTATATTACTAAGAAAGGAAAATTATTCCCTCTATTTAAATAAAACAAAATCTTTAACAAGTATCTAAATAAATTTTCTCTAAATATGTTTGACTCCAATATCATTGTTTTCCATTTCATGTGTGTTAGTTGCTTAGAAACATTTTCTCAGAGTACTCACCGACAAATAACTGCTTCTTCAAGTCAGAGCCTGCACAGACAGTTGGGTTATGACATGTTCATGGGTTCCCGTAGGGGCATGCTTCCTTTTTCACTATTCTACACATAAAGAATATTGATACCGTTATCCTTCCAGGATACTTTTTACCAGGGATCTCTAAGTACAGCTTACAGAGTCAGCTGGGGTTGGGCATGATGTTTATAATCCCAGCACTGGTGACAGGCTTAGGCAAAAGGATTGCAGCAAGTATAAGACTAGCCTGGGCTACATAGTGAGCTTCAGCTTAGCTTGAGCCAAAGTGGTTTTGAATCCTACAGGAAAAACTCAGATCCAGCCTTCTCTTATAAAGAGTAATTCTATTTCCTTAAGCCTCTTTGCCGTGTTGTTTGTTGTGTTTAGGAGGTGATCAAACTGAGGAACATGTGCCATGCTAAGGTACTGCTGTAGGACAGAGCTACATCCCCAGCCCTCTTCAGTTGTACTGTTTAATATAGTATCCACTAGCCTACATGTGGCTATATAAACTGGAATTAATTAAAATTAGGTAAACATCTCCATTTCTCTACTACATGCAAAAACATATGGCTAATAGTTACTAGGCTGGGTGGTGTTTCTACAGCCTCCTGCCCGATCCATCCTCTGTCTCATACTCACATGACCTGGAACACAGAGAGCATCTGGAATCTGTGAGCTGATACTTTTCTCAAGTTTGGAAAAGTTCTGTCTTACTCTTTACTTTTCTCCAGCCCTGTTATGTCCCTTCCCTCCTAGAACTACAATTATGCCTTAGAGGTCATCTCTCAAGTCATCAAGGCTGCTGTTGCAGGAAGAGCTTGTCTTTTTCTGTTCTTAAAATGAGATAATTTCTATGGATTTATTTTAAAAACATCCTTTTTCTTGAACTTCTTGATTCTTTGTTAAAAGTTCTTAAATATGCTGAGTACTATAAAGACTCTGTCAGCCATTTGGAAGCTGGGAACTTGGGACAGGATAGAGAGAGAGTCTTAGCATTCAGTCTGTGTAAGGTCACTGAACCTACCAACCTTCAACTGCCTTATCCTCTCTGAAGGAAGTAATCTTCCGTTTTACACAGAGACTAGGGTCTCAGGTAACATCTACCAGTATGGAAAGGAATGGAAATCTGGGCCTATTAATAGCATCTTAATCCTTTTTCATTGTTGTTTGGTTTGGAGGGGGCATTGTTTTTGTTTTGATCTTTTGTTTTTGTTTTGTTTTTTGTTTGTTTGGTTTTGGTTCGGTTTGGTTTGGGTTTTTTTTGAGATAGGGTTTCTCTGTGTAGTCCTGGCTGTCCTGGAACTCATTCTGTATGCCAGGCTGGCCTCGAACTCAGAGATCCACCTGCTTCTGTCCCTAATGGGATTAAAAGCCTGTGCCACTTTTGCCCAGCATCCTCTTTTTTGTATTTAATAGAGCTTTGCTGTGAGTTGAATTCAGAGCCTTGCTCTTGCTAGGCAGACTGCATTCTACCCTCTCCACCCGTCTTCTCTTTAAATGGCTATACAAACCCAGAGTGCTGCAAGTCCTCAGCATTTAGGAGTCCTATGGTATTTTTGCCAGTCTGTGTATTTTCCATTATGATTTTATTGCTCTTATGTTTTCCCTTCCTTTGTGGATCTGTGGCTGTAAAGTGTTTTATTCTCCTTTAGTTATAGCAGTGTTCCTGTGTTTCAGGTTGGCTTCTAACTATGTAGCTGAAGATGACCTTGAACATCTGAATTTACAGGTTTATGCTACCACTTCTTTATGTGGTGCTAGGAATTGAACCTAGGGCTTTGTGAATTCGAGACAAGCACTCTGCCCACTCAACCACATCCTCAGCCTTAATGTGATTTATATTTCTGTCTTTGCTTCAAAGACTGGTAACACCTTCTTAAAAATTCTTTGTGAGCCAGCAAGATGGTTCAACAGTAAAGGTACTTGAAGCCTCCAGACAAACCTGAGTTCAGTCCTAGAACCCACCAAATGGAGAAGGGAACAAACTCCTGGGAATGCCTCTGACCTACACACACACACACACACACACACACACACACACACACACACACACACACAAAGAGAGAGAGTCAGACACACAGAGTGGTACATAGTCATAAATATGCACATATACAAAGACAAATAAGTAAATGAAATTTTTTTAAGTTCTTGTTTTCCTTCTATATAGACTCACCTTTGAGATGAATCTGTGGCTAAAGAACTAGTCCTTTCTGTTTACAGTTCTATCTTTTTACCTGTCGTCTCTTAATCTTAAATAAACTGATGGATAAGAGGCTAAAGCATTGATTAGGAAAAGAAATAGATGTGTGTCTCTTGATTCCTTTTGCTTGTGTGCCTGTTCTAAAATAAGACGGCATCCATTACTTGTGATGAGGGAAGAAAGTGAGGAACAGGAGCTAAAGAGGACACCACTTCTGACCCTTGTCCTGAAGACTGCATTAGCCGGAGGGTTTGTTACTGTATTGTCCTAAGAACACTTTGTCCCTTATCACTCCTGCATTGTAGTCGAAGCTTGTAAGACAGTCAGTTCAGATGGTGTCTGTCCCTGGTATTTCTTGTCTTCCATATATCCATTCGTACTCAGAAAGTCCACAGCTGTACCTGTTGTACCAGAAAAACCAGTGAGTGCTTCCAATGGAAGGTCTTTGCAGCAGCTTGCCTTGGATGGAGCAGGCTGGCCTGGCATTTTCAGCTTTTTTCCGACTGATGCATAGTGCAAACAAGTTCAGGGTTAAAGCTTCACTGGCTTTTCATGATCCATAGTTGGGGACTCTTATGTGGCCTTCATGGGTGCTGCTTGTTCCAAGTACTGTGTCCTTGGGAATGGCTAGCACAGGCACAGTGCATCCGCCCTGGTCACATAAATAGATACAATGCCATATACCCTCAAACAGTCCTAAAAAGTCTCAAAAGCATCATGTAAAGTAATGGAGTCTTAATTATGAGAAATTAAAGATACTTTCCTAACCAATAATAAATCGTTTCTGTGGCCATTTCAGTACATTTCTTCCTGTCACATCAGGATGATACGCAAGTTCTTCAGTTTCATCAAAGAAAGTTTGTGTCTTGAATCTTAGATATTCATTTTTTACTAGATTGTGTTTGATGACACTTAACTTTTTTGACAGGATAACTGAGATTGAGGTTAAAGATGGAATTTAGTGCTGTAATGCTTGTCTGATGTACATGGACTCTGGGCTTGATTCCTAGCGTCTACACTCACTTCTCAGAGAAGATAAACAGTGAACAGTCTTGTTTTTTTTCCCTAATCAATACCCCACTGCTAGATTGTTGTAAGACCATGTCTGTAGTTAGAATTTCTACTGTTGTTATAAAACACCATAATGAAAAGCAACTTGGGAGGAAAGGATTTATTTGAGCCTGCAGTTCTATAGCACAGGCCATCACTAGAACCTGAGGCAGGAGCTGAGAGAGAGGCCATGGAGGGCGCTGCTTATTGGCTTGTTCCTCATGACTTGCTCAGCCTGCTTTCTTATAGTAACCCAGAACACCAGCATAGAGGTGGCATTGCCCATTGTGAACTGAGATCTCCCATATCAATTATCAGTCAAGAAAATGCACCACAGGCTTGCCCATAAACCAGTCTGGTGGGAACATTTCCTTTCGATTGAGTTTCCTTTTTTTTTTTTTTCCAAAATGACCCTAGCTGTGGTAAGTTGACATAAAATTAAGCAGCATAGAGAAAAAAAGATTTATTTCAGCTTACAGTTCCTTATCACAGTTTGTCACTGAAAGAAGTCAGGGCAGAACCTAGAGGTGAGAACTAAAGCAAAAGCCCATGGTGGAAGGCTGCCTACTGGCTTCTTGCCTCATGCCTTGCTCACTGCTTTCTTTCCCGACATCACCGCTGACTCGTCGTTGTTGTCGTCCTCCTCCTTCTCTTCCTCTTCCTCCTCTTCCTCGTCCTCCTCCTTTTTTTCTTTCTTTTCTTTCTTTCCCTTTTTTTTTTTTTTTCTCCCTTGAGACAGAGTCTCACTATATAGCTCTGGCTGTCTGGAGCTCCGTAGTAGACAAGCAGTCTTGAATTCATAGAGATCCTCCCACATTCTGCCTTCCAGGTGCTGGGAGGTGCACATCACCACCTCTGGCCTATTAGCCTGATTTCTTATATCCCCAGGACCACCTGCCCAAGGATGGCATAACTCATAATGAGATGGGTTCTCCCACTTCAATCTCTAGCTAAGAAAATGCCACACTGGCCTGCCCACAGGCCACTCTTATGGAGGCATGTTCTTAACTGTTGTTCTCTCTTCTCAGATATGTCTAGGTTTGTGTCAAATTGACAAAACCCAAGCAGCACACCTGTTACAGCAATTGCCCCTCTGAATGACTGCATCTGAGCAATAGGCAATAACATTATGTTCTCATGAGTCCAGGCACTCTGCTAGATTAGAAATCTGCCAGCAGTGTCAGGAGACAGTTGTTGTTGAACATAGAAGAATACCAAGCTCATGCAGAGGATAAGGAATTTTTTTAAAATGTTAAAAATATCTGTAGTAATCTATAATTGACTTTTGTTTGTTAAAATCATACCATCTTCCATCATAACTATAAGTTATGAGTGAATGATAGAAAATGAAATCCAATTGAAGCTTCTAGTTTGTTGCATGGTTGGAAATAGCTTATACGATCTTTATGCATTTAGAGAACTTTGAAGTTTCAATATAGAACAGGTAACCTCTTTATGGTCCCTCTGTTCCCGTTATTCTGAAAAATGTTCACATAAAACTTTAATGTACACTAGAGGTTCGAAGAGAATGACGATGGGATTTTCCTGAGCTGGACTAAGTCTGTTTTAGAGTCAGAGTCACATTCACATTTGGATTTATTTACTCCACTCTCATGTTTTATAAGATAGGAATTGTTTTACTTTTTAAATACATGGCTTACACAGCCTGCATAATATGAAAGCCATTACATTTTGAAATAAAACTTGAAGACTTGGGGTATAGCCTATTGGTATAGCTCTGCCTATCTCATCTGAGACCTGGGATTAAATTTCCACCCCCTACAAATGAAGAAAAATAAAACATACACATAGAACAAGTAGCAATGATGCTTAGAAAAGCCCTATAAAGCCCCATGTTTAAAGACTGTACAGTCGTGGGGCTCAGACTGTGTCTCGGGAGCAGAGCTCTTAGCTAACATGCACAAAACCCAGGTTCCTTTGATAGCGAGAATATAACATCTTAGAGTTGGAGATAAATTCTCCTCATTACCCAGCCTAGCCTTGAACTCCCAGTCCTACCTGAGCTTCCTGAGTAGTTGGGGTTACAGTTGTACATCATCATACCTGGCTTTGTCACCCCTCTTGTTCCATTTCAGGAAAGTCTGGTTTAAGAGAAAGTGTTGATAAAGTTAGTCATCAGTCTTAGTATTTTAAGAAGAAAACCTAGTTACAACTGGGGTTTGCTGGTGAATATCACTAGAATCTATTATAGTTTGGAAAAAGAAAAATATTGATGAATCATTTTTGAAAGCTGTATGAATGAACATGGTCCTTGGCTTAATAGCTGCCTTTGTTTCCAGGAACTGTTCAAAGAATTGGAGGGTAAATACTCATAATATATTGCTTTCACTGACAATATCTGCCCCTTCTGTATATGACCTACTTCCATAATGGACTATGTAGAGACAACTTTCGTGCTTAGTGGCCTGTCCTGCCCAGCATCTCAGCAGCCATGTGGCTTTCTTTTGTCCACATAAAGTTGGATAACAGGCCAGTACACAGGCATGACTGTATCTCTAGTTGACTTCCAGTTTGCAGCTAATGAAGTTTTTACTAGGGCTTCTACAGCATACTAGTCTATGATGTGGGATGTTACTACCTTACTTGGTACAGTGTATATTAACTGTATTTTAAAGGGTCTTTTAAAATTATTTAGTGTGTGTGTGAGAGAGAGATATGGGGGTCTCTATGACCTCCATGGCCAGCAGAGTAACAGTCTGTGAGAGGCAAGAAAACAATTCAGTTCAAAGTGATTCATTAGCTGGTGTTGTTGAAACTTCTGAGTAGTTTATTTTAAGTATATTTAAGCACAGTACAATTTGGTGAAAACTTTGCTGGTGATAAATAACTCAATCCCATGTGCACAATTAAGCATACATAAATCTTGAGGAACAAAGTAAGCTAAATAAAGATCAAATAGGACTACATCAAAACTATATGTGACACTTTCTATGAAGATAGATTTTATAGATTCACTGGGAGAAAAAAGCTCCTGGTAAGGGTTGAGAAGGATCCAATATGGCCACACAGATAGCACAAAGGTCACCAGGCTATTAACTCTGTTGGCTCTCAGCCTTCTGGGCAGACAACAGGTTACACATCTCTTCCTTTGAAGGAACCTGTGTGTTTATCCTTTCTGGTTCTCCTGGTGCTTATCTGTCAGCCCAGGAACCTTTTTGCCTCCTATAGTGTGAGTGTGCACATGGAGGGGTCTGGAAACAATTTACACAAGTTGGTTATCTCATTTTACCATGTGGTTCCTGGAAACTTAACTCAGGTTGTGTATGGCAGGTGTCCCTACTAGCTGCACCATCTGCTAGCCTGTTTTAAAGTTTAACAGCAGCTGGAGGTATAGCTTATTGGCAGAACTCATGCCCAGCATGTATAAAGCCCCTGGCTTCAATTTCTTGAACTTCAGAAAATAAGGAAAGTTTAACAGTAAGCTCTCACAGCAGGCAGCAGGCAGCAGGCAGGAGGTTCCCTTCCTCCATCCCTGAGCATTAATGTTAGGATATTTAAGATGTGACAGCTGCAGTCTCCCAGTCTTGGCAGGGTATGGATAGCTGTCATTGAAAGGGAAGAGAGTGACACCTGTGGTGTGTTTGTTTGTTGTATAGGGTTTGCAGAACTGCTAGGGTAAGAGTTTAGCATTTGGAGGGTTGGAGAGATGGCTCAGTACTTAAAAGCACTGGAGAGATGGCTCAGTACTTAAAAGCAGTAGTGGCTCTTCCAAAGGACCTGAATTCAGTTCTCAGCATCCACTGGGCTCACAACAATTCATAACCTAGTTTCATGGAATCTGATGCCCTCCTCTGGCCTCTGTGGGTACCATGCACCCACGTGGTACACATCTATATGTGCAGGCAAAACATTCACACACATAGAATAAAAATAAATCATATTAAGTTTAGCATATGGAGAAGTGACCTTTCTTTAGACTGAAAGGCCTGGGAAATTATTGATGGCTAATTTTGGCCATGAGTACTATAATGGCCAAATGATACTATATAAAGGAATTTTATTAAAGGCAAACTAGAGAAGAAAAGAGTGAATGTTTGTAATAAAGGTGTCTGGAGAGGCACTGGGTTGGTCAGTGTAGTAGTTTCACTTGTTAGTCATATTTTGGCAGAAAAAGGTCACATAAGTTTCTATTTCGTTTTGCTTCCATAAAATGTTGTTGGGTTTTTGTTGTTGTTTTTTAAGTGAGGACATGGGGCTGAGTATATAGCTCAGTGGTGAAGCACAAGCCCTAGGTTTAATCTGCAGCACCACTATGGGGACAGGAGAGGGGAACTACTTGGAGCAAGAACAGAGACATATATCTTGACATTCTTTTCTCTTGACTGAAGTTCCTTGTAAGGCATGCAGCTCACAGGACTGAGCCTGCTGTGGTGAACATTGCTTGGCTGTTGGTAACCATAAACCCTCTTTCTTTAAACTCAAACTTCCAGTCTGAAAGAATGTATGTTCATAATTGTTGAAGCTGAAGTCCCGACAGACATATGTCCTAACCATGTCCTTCTCTCCTCTTACCCTTCAACTCCATCTGTTCCTCTGGCCCTTCGCCTACTGTAGGGCTGCCAGTAGGTCCGCTGCTCCTCTGAAGCCTTTAAATTGACCATTTTCTTGTTTGGAGTATGCCGTCTCAACTGCTATCTGCATGGCTTATTTGCTTCATTCAGGCCTCTGACAAAATAGATTCTTCTAAGTAAGGCCTCATTCTACCCTTCCCCCAGCCCCTTGATCTTTTTTCTTCCTATGCTACTTACTACATTTTGAATATATGTTTTTCATTCTAACCTCCTTCCCCACTGACCAGAGCAAACTGTAGAAGACCAGCAGTTACTGCCCCCACATTCACAAAACCTCAGTGCCTAGAACAGTGCCAAAGAACAGAGTAGTATATGTCTGTTATCACATGAGCCTTTTTCCATTTAGAAATGTCAGACTCTTCTAGTTCTTGAACAGCATCTAGCAAGATGAACGCTTTATCTTAGCAGGGTATCTGTCCCCCACCATAACCTCTGCCTGCTGTTGCTCAGTGGTCTGACAGCCAATTTTGGAGGGGAGGTAGGTATCCTAAGCCTAAATTTAATCTCAGATCAACAATCACAGGTTCCTTTCCTGTTTTCAAGCACATGAATGCTTCCCAAGATTGGAAGTAAGGAGACAAATAGGACATCTTCTTCTTCTAACATTTGGTGAAGTTCTGTCACTAACCTACACCCATACTTCTTTAGGATAAAATCAAACTGCCAGCCCTAAGTTATTCAACTGTGTTGCAAGAGCCCAAATGTTTCTACAGTAAGATTGGAAGCTCAAGCTTATGAATGAAAAAGTAAATGAAAAAGTTCAAGGATTCTTTCTAAGTGCCTTAGAGAAACCAAAATCATTTATATACCTGCAGGCAATACAGCTAAAGAAGACATTTTCACGGAGAGACCAGAATGTATCTTACTTGCCTTTCATAATCCAAATAAATGCAAAGATGTATGTGACAGAGACACATAGAGAGGTGGGGATATTAATAGAAAAATAAGATGGGCCTGATAGCTCTTGTTTGGTTGGGGTTTTTTGTTTTTTCGAGACAGGGTTTCTCTGTGTATCTCTGGCTGTCCTGGAACTCACTCTGTAGACCAGGCTGGCCTTGAACTCAGAAATCCGCCTGCCTCTGCCTCCCAAGTGCTGGGATTAAAGGTGTGAGCCGCCACCGCCCTGCCCTTTTTTGTTTGTTTGTTTGTTTGTTTGTTTTTTGTTGGGCCTGATAGCTCTTACCTGTAATCCCAGCACTTGAGGAGGCGGAAGCAGAGGACCAACGAGAGGCCACCCTGGACTACTCAGACCCCAGCTCTAAAACTAGGTCAAAATGACAAAATTGTTCACTTTATCTGCTCATTCATTTATTTGCTTTAAGGACAATTTGCTTGTAAGAATTTCAGAGCTGGGCATGGTGACATACTCCTTTAATCCTAGCACTTGGGGAACAGAGACAGGTGGATCACTATAAATTTGAAGCTGGCCTGGTCTACATAGTGAGTTCCAAGCCAGTTAGGGATGCATAGAAAAGAAAACTGTTTCTTCAGATAATAATCAAGCAGTCTACCTTTTGCCTTTAAAAGAAAAATTTTGATTTCAGGTTTGACCTTGTATGCAATCAGAAAGTTTACATTTGGTTAAAAAAATAGGTATGATTATAAATTAAGAGATAAGAGGTGCAAAGATTGAAATTTCTAAGCTGAACTTCACTTTGGGAATGAATTGTCACCTGCCTGGTTGTTCTTACACTACAGATTGTGTTGGGACTTTGAGGGTGTTAGTTTAGCCTGTTCCCTGCAGTTCAGAGAGCTTCTGTAATGGCTGTAGGTAGGCTACTTGGATCTGATTGAAATTGCACTAAGAATTGCAGAACTTGGCTAGAGAGACAGCTCAGAGATTAGGAGAGCTTGCCCTGCTTCTTCAGAGAACCAAAGTTTGGTTTCCAGGACCCAAACCAGGAGCTCTCAAACACCTGTAACTCTAGCTCCAGGGGATCCACCACTCTCTTGCAGGCCCAACAGGTACCTGTGTGCATGTGCACATGTACACATAGGTAAAAATTGAATCTCTAAAAGTTGTAGAACTTGATTGTAGCAGTTCTCAAGGCCCTGTGCTTTGCACTTCTTTCACAGACAGCCTTGGGTTCATCCTTGTGTGCTTCTATTCAAGTCAGAATTCTGACAGTTTAATTGTTTATTGAAACCAATGTCTGTCTACTCTACAACCTTAATAATCTACTCATTGGTGTTTTTTGGAATCTAATCTAACACATGGTCTAAATGACTTGAGAGCTTTTGAGAATAAATTAAGAAGCTCTTCTGGCAGAATGAGAACTTATAGGAATCACATTTCTGGTTTTATTTCCTCTTAAAACAAGGCCTAAAAAGAGATTGGCTCCTAGGAATTTGTGGTATTTCTAAAGTCCAGTAATAATTTGTCCTACTAGAGGATTTCAAGTTCTAGGAGTCATGAGAGCGGAGGTATGTATTCAAAGCTTTCCATTTCTGTCAAAACTACCAGCGCTGAAGTGCATGTTGTTGCCCACAGGGGCTTTTACCTAGGGACCTGTCTGTCAAGAGAGGAAGCTGACATACTTGCCCTGTGTGGGGTTCCTGTTCACACACTCTTGACAGTGGATAATGCCCCAACATCTCCAGAGAACCAACAAAGAGACTAAGTAGGACACCCAGCATTTGGTTTGAGCTCTACTCAGCTCACATGAATCCTCCTCACCTAGCAGATGGTCAAAGAAAGAATATAGAAGGAGAACTGTCTGCAGCTCAGCATTGGACTAAAGATTAATTGGTAAACTACTCTTTTCTGTGGAGAGTTTCATATTTCTGCTCTATTTTTTATTGTGCCCAGATACTGTCAAATGAGGCACATAGCTCTGTTTCATCAGGATTATCTCTGAGAATCCCCCATAATTGATTGATCAACAGGCTTTGAAATGGAAGGCAATATTTAAACTTAAGGTAGAAGATAATTTTGGCATTAAGAGTGAAGAAATCTGCAGGTCAGTTGAACTCCTGCAACTAACAGAAGGGCCATTTCTGCCTGAGTCTCAGATGCTGTATATCACACTTAGAGTCTGTGCATTAAAAACCTGTCACTCAGAGCCATTCCCCTAGGATCTGTTGACTAGGTTGTGTGGTACTTTAAAAACACATCTGAATCATCATTCCTCAGAAAACTGGAGATGGTTGGCGTCACTGCTTGGTCCTAACTTGGACCAGTCTGCAAATAATCTCTCCAAAAGCTAAATGCAGAAAAGGAATAAAAAGAGAAATTATTCTCCAGAGACTTGGAAAGGTCACTTGTGACATCATAGGAGAGTAAATGAGAGAATCTGGAAGGTGAGCCCTGTACTGCTCACTTGGTTTTGGTTTTAGTTGTGGCAGTGCTGCCTTTGGTTACCTGTGGTGAGGGGTATGGTAAGAGGCTTCATCTGCCAGAGTTCAGACTGAGTTCATTTCAGACCTTTTTATAGTGCTTTTAAATACACTGGAACACAGTTAGAATATTAATTTAGCCTGTTCATCTCCAGCTGTGCCACCATAAAGAGGCTACAGCTACTGCAGCAGGCTTCCTATACTAGGGAAAGAAAGTAATTGCTGGGTACAGGCTGACACTGACAGGCTACTCTTTCCCCAGCAGCCCCTGAAAGTAACTTTTAAAAACACTATTATTGTTATTGAGCATTTTTAGCTCACTTTTGTGTTTCAGAGAGCCTTATAATAATCATTTCTGTTTACTCTTCCTATTGATGTCCTGAGGAGGAAGCAGGTTCATAGTGTTATGGCCACATGTTGCACATTGTATATGCCAGAGCAGCAGGCAGCCCTCTCCTTGTACCATCTGTGATCTGCTTTGGGCAGCCTTGAGGCTGAAGCTGAAGCAGGCATTCTGTTCCTTTGTTCAATGAATCCATTTTTTTAAAAAACACTTTTATTTTGGAGTGTGTGTATCATACTCTTTTTTTAAACTGCATTAATTTTACATCATGTACATTTACATAGGTGAAATGAACATTAAATATTACTGCTTATGAGCTAAACAATGATATTTTCAGTTTTGTGTCTTACATCTTTTTAAGGCATAGTCTTGCTATGTAGCCCAAGGGCCTCCGGCCCTGTGATCCTTCTGCCTCTACCTCTTGAGAACTGGGATTATAGGCTCCATTATCTGTTTTTGACATTTTGAAGCTGGATCTTGCTATCTTTCTATTAAGTCTATAGTGGCCCCATACTTACCATCCTCCTGCCCCAGTACTCCAAATCCTGGGATTATAAACATGTGCCAGCATACATGGCCACAGTAATAACTTCCTGTTTTTATTTATATCTATTTTTTATGCCAGTTTCAACTCACACAACTTTAAGAACCACCAATTGGCCTTGTTAAAAATACTTGACTTTTGTTGTTGTTTTGTTTTTTTGAGACAGGGTCTTTCTATGTAGCCTTGGTTGTTCTGGATCTTGCTATGTTGGCCAATCCCTGCCACTGTCTCCTGAGTTTTAGGATTAAAGGTATGTATCACCATGCCTAGCACTTAGGGATACTTAAAGCTAAAGACTATACAATGGAAGTATTTAGGAATCAGAAACAAGCAGATCTCTCTGAATTCAAGGTCAATAAGTCTCAGGCCAGGCAAAGTTACACAGTGGGAGACTGCCTTAAAGACAAACGATGGCCTGGGCAGTGGTTGCGCACACCTTTGATCCCAGCACTTGGGAGGCAGAGGTAGGCGAATTTCTGAGTTCGAGGCCAGCCTGGTCTACAGAGTGAGTTCCAGGATAGCCAGGGCTACACAGAGAAACCCTGTCTCAAAAAACCAAAAAAAGAAAAAAAAGAAAAAAGAAAAAGAAAAAGCATGTGGGGGTAGGAAAGAGGACAGTGGGAAAATCAACTAATGCCATCTGTCTAATCAACTAATCTGTCCCTGGCTCCTGAGGCTATGAGTGATGATGTTACTATCATAATACTAGGTCTCGAAGACCTGCCTGCCTAAGATCAGCCATGATTAAAGCAGAGCCATGAGGAGGCAGTAAACCATGAAGATGTCAAGAGGAAGAGTATTCCACAGGAGAAACAGCAAGGGCAAAAGCACAGAATTAGATGTGTACCCTGAGCAAAGAACAGCCCCTGTATCAAGAACTGCCAGGGGCCGGCATCACAAAATGAATGGGAGCAGATTCTATAATCTGAATGGTTGAATTCTAAATGAGATGGGACCATTGAAGGTTTGAGCAGAGAAGTACTTGCCAGCCAATGTATGTCTTAATATCCTTCTGGCTGCTGTGTTGAGAATAAACTGGAAAAGCTAAATAAATGTGTGAAGGGGAGTCGCAGGCAGATGAGTGGAGACACATGCAGAAATAGGAATATGCGAAAAGGTTCTGTATTCCATTTATTGAGTTTGAAATGATAGCAGGGGCTGAAGAGCGAGCTCAGTAGAAAAGAGTGAGGTCTGCTCTTTCAGAAAACCCAGGTTTGATTCCCAACACCCATGTTAAGTGACTTACAACCTCTTCTACCCCCAGTTCCAGGGAACTGGAATGCCTCTGGCCATTATGAGCACACACACAAATGTGCACAAAATCACACACAGATACACATATGTACGTGAATTTTAAAATTATCTTTAAAAACAATAACATGAAGGTGGGCTTGAAAGTGATCCCAGCGCTTGGAAGGCAAGAGGTAAGAGGGCAGAGCAAGCTCCAGGATAACTTGGGCTACATAATTACCCACCCCACCCCCCCATCTTATATAAAGGTTTTGTTTTGATTTTGTTTAAATTGTAATGGATTATACCTGTTCCTGTAGGAGTCAGAGGTAGAAGGATCTGAACCACACAGCAGGATTCTGTTTTTAAAACAGTAAAGGCCTGGGGTGTAGCTCCATCCTGGAGCCTTTGCCTAGCATATGAAAGGCCCTGGATGCAGTGTCCAGCACCCTAAAGAAAAGGAAGTGAAAAAGATAGGTGCTCAGCAGTTAAGAGTATTTGTTGCTCCTGAAGCAGCACAGTGCCCAGCACTCACATGGTGACTCGCAACAGTTTGTAACTCCACTTCCAGGGGATCCATCTCCTTCTGCAGGCAGTAGACACTAACATGGCGCACAGACATGCATGCAGGTGAATAACCTCAAAGAGTGGACAGGTTCTGTTTACACTCAAAGTGGGTTGGCATATCCATGGGCATTTAGTTTGCTTTTTTGTTTGGTTGGTTGATTTTGTTATTTTTTAATTTGTTTGTTTGTTTTGATATAGGGTCCCACTATATAGCCTTGGCTGGCCTGAAACTCACTATGTGGACCAGGCTGACCTCAAATTCAGAGATGCCTCTCTGCCTCTCTGCCTCTCTGCCTCTCTGCCTCTCTGCCTCTCTGCCTCTCTGCCTCTCTGCCTCTGCCTCCCAGGTGTTAGAATTTAAGATGTGTCCTTTAGGATATAGTATACTACCTTAAAGTGCTAGATAATATTTTGGTTCTGATTTCAAACTGAAAAAAAAAAAAAAAAAAAAAAAAAAAAAAAACCCACCACCATCTAATCTGGATCCCTACCCCACACCTTGGGCTTCATTGGGAGTGTGTGTACCTGAGAGAGCTTTGTTCTGGAAATGAATGAAGGGCATAAAGGAGGGGGCCCAGTGAACAGACCAGTGCTGTGGTCCATCTGTGTACTGCCCTTCCCTTTCCATCTGTGTACTGCCCTTCCCTTAAGCCCATCCAGCAAAGATTGATGGACCCAGGCTGTGTGCTGGTCAAAGTGTACTCTCAACTCACTGTATCAGTAGTGGCCCTGTGTAAATAAGTTTGTATTCTACACTGTAATAGTAGTGTGTGCACTGGATGCTATCTATAAGGGCACTTTTAGAGCTTTGTGGAAATTCAAGACTGAGCTAGTCTTACAGTTCAATTAAACAAAGCTTAAAGAAAAGAATGTATCGAGTGGAAAGAATAGAAAGTGAAAAATGCAGAGCTGTGGGTTTCAAGATTGGGGAGCAAGAAGTGATATGAACATGGTAGAAAGGAAAGAGGTACCAGGAGAGGTGGGCAGGAAGCAGGTCCAAGAGAACACTGGCTCCTGAGATGGACACACTTCTACCCCATGGTAACAGTTTGAAAACTGCAAAACACATTTTGAAATCTAATATAAAAGAGATTAAAACAGTTCCCCTGAAAGTAACCTGTGCAGTTGCTCCCAAAAGATGGTCTCTTACCGAGCCACAGTTGAAAGAAGCATTTACCTTAAGCAAACAGTTTGCCAGTAAGCTTAGTAAGCTTTTTAAAATTCTGATCCCTATATAGCATAATAGTAATATTAAAATATTGGGTAATCCAATGTAGTTATCCTTAATCACTTAAAAAATCTCAATAAAAAAAATCAAAATAGAGCCGGGCAGTGGTGGCGCACGTCTTTGATCTCAGCACTTGGGAGACAGAGGCAGGCGGATTTCTGAGTTTGAATCTGACCTGGTCTACAGAGTAAGTTTTAGGACAGCCAGAGTTACACAGAGAAACCCTGTCTCAACACCCCCCCCCCCCAATAAAGAAAAAAAAAAGATCCCCCAAAAAATCAAAACAGGAGATGATATAGTGAAAGCGGTTTCTTATTGTCATGTGTTCACCATAGTGCTTGAGAGTTAGCATTCTGTGTGCTTAGCAAATATGAACTCATCTTTATGACAGCCCCATGAATAATGCCTCTGAACTCTTTGCAGACAGGAAATTAATCTGAATACTACTTGCCCCTAAAGTCACACAACAAGTAGATGTCAAAGTTAGAATTTGCCGGGCGGTGGTGGCACACGCCTTTAATCCCAGCACTAGGGAGGCAGAGGCAGGCGGATTTCTGAGTTCGAGGCCAGCCTGGTCTACAGAGTGAGTTCCAGGACAGCCAGGGCTACACAGAGAAACCCTGTCTCGAAAAACCAAAAAAAAAAAATTAGAATTTGAAATCAGTAGTTCTGGCTCCCAAGACTCTGCCAGCACTGTCTGCTGCCGTTGATTAGAGGCAGAATATTTCACATTCCAGAGCAGACATTTTGGGGCAGTCTTCAGGGAAGAGGAGAACCGTGTAACGTGTGTCACAGAGTGTCGGGGGATTCCTGGCTTTTTTTTTTTTTTTTAATAAGGTCCAGACTTTAGCCAGCTAAACTCCAGGAACATTCCATGGACTTTCATTGCTGCCAGCTGTGATGGAATAGGCATCTCAGAAAGACAAATGTTTATGGACTCACTCAGGCTTCTTGGAAGGCACTGCTGTACATTAGTGACCGTTCTAGATGCTGTTTCCAGATGAAGAGGTTGTAATTCTTTCCTGTAGAGTGTCTGTTGTAAAAAACCTGTCTAATGGTTCTGAGAAAAGCTTTTGGTTAAGAACCACCATCTCTGTGGAGATAAGCATCTTATTTTCTCTATTTTTAGTTTTATCACAAAAGCTTGGAATGTAGTGAGCACCAGTAAATGTTTAAACTGATGTCACGTTGTGAAATCTGACTGCTTTATATTCAGAATGAGGGTAATGATAGTCATTAGTATTCACGAAATCATCGGTGACCAGCCAATTCCATTCTCCCAGTTCTCACTTGGAAATGTCCTTTACAGAGCCAGGCACTAGAAGTTTCCTTTTCTCTAATTCTTCTGCTGGGAATCAGGTGAATATAAGTGTAGCTCTCTTCCAGAAGCCCCCAGCTGGTTTAATTCTCTGAAAGTGGTGCTTCAGCGGTGCTGTAGCGAGCCTCACATCCCTTCCCTGACATTACTTACCCTGCTTTAACCTACCAGTCTAGTCTCTGAGAATCTGGCAGTGTGCTGTAGGTCAGAAACTTCTGTAGGTGAGACTTGGAAGGCTAGAAGCACAACTAACAAGAAAGTATCTGAAGGGATTCTGAGAGATCAGAGAGACTGTTATCAAGGAGGCATACCCAGGAAATGGGGAGGAGGAAACAAAGGTGCTAGTTACCTTCAGAAAAATGAGCTGGTGGGAAATGTGGGGACTGCGAAGGAGTTTCCTCAATCACATAGCCACAGTTTTGATGAAGAGACAGGTACATAGTTGGATAGGAAACAAAGGAGGATGGATGATGAGTGCCTTCATCTGCCCACATCAGAGAACCTTTGTAAAGTAGATGGTAATTAAGAGAGCCACAGCCAGACAATGTGCAAAGAACAAGAGACTTTGGATCACTCTGTCCTAAATGGGATATCTCTGTCAAATCCCTCCCCTCAAGGTTCAGGGATCTATGTGGAAGAGGAGGCAGAATTGTAAGATCCAGCACTGGTGGATGACTAAGGAAATGGTGTCTTCCAGGACTGGTGCATGTATGAACTCACAGGATGTGGTATCATGCACAAGACTTGCACAGGCTCAAGCCATTGCTGGTCCCAGCACTTGAGGGTAAATGGACCAGAGTTGTTCTCCTAGCCAAAAGGCTATCTGCAAAGGGGAAAATTAGTTTTCTCCAGTGGAATGCCATTGGATGTATCAGCCACTCTCCAGTGCAGGCCCATGCTCCTGAGTAGTCAGTGGACATACAACTCTGGTATTTTTGTGGCCTTTTGCTTCATTTTGCTTTGTTTTGGCTTTTTTGTGTGTGGGTGGGTGGGGTCTTATTGGTTCTTCACTTATTTGTTTTGATTTTCATTTTTGTGGGGTTTTGTGTTTCTTGGCTTTTTGTTTTTTATTTTTGTTTCTTGCTTGTTTTGTTGTTTTGTTTTGTTTTTGAAAGTGAAAGAACAAAGTTGGGTAGGTTGGGAAGTTGGAAGGCTCTAGATACACACTTTGGGGGGGGAGGGGCTTTACTGTCTCATTTGTTTGGTTTTGGCTTTTGAGATAGAGTCACTGTGGCACCAGCTGGCTTGAACTCACAGCATCCCTTCTGCATCAGCACCCTGAGTGCAGGGTTATAGGCGTCAGCCACCTCCACATTATACTTTTAAGAGCAAAGTGAGAAGGAAATAGTCTTGGACAGTGATGATGGGCCTTGCCCAGAGGAGCACTTTGCTGCAATGCAGGGAAGGTGGTAAGGAGGTTGCTGAAGGTGGAGAGCAGTGGGAGGTTGGAGGAGCAGCCTCCTCTCTCCCCACTTCCATGCTCCGGCGGAGCCTGCTATAGGACTCAGCCTGTTCCCCATGCATTCATTGGTGTTGGCTCCCTAATGAAAGTATCTGCTGTAGCCTATTTAAACATGGTCTTACCACGGTGAGACCATAGCCCAGAAGTGTTATTGTGAGAAGAAAACTTATCGGTTATCTTTAAAGCTTTTCCTTGTAAACCACCAGGTTTACCAGTGCTTGAGCCAGTATGCTCTTTTTGTGGTAGGACCTGGGAAATAGGTTTATCAAACTCATCTCTTGGAAAAGTTAAGAAGCATCTTGTGACCTCTAGTTTTTGTGGAGGAAAAAAAAAAAACCATAATCAAGATTGATTGAAAAACAGACAAATTTGAGTTTGAATCCTGGCGTAGTCTTATGATCTGGGTGGTTTTTTTTCTTTAGTTTCCTTATCTATAAAACAAGAAGGGAATGATACCAACTTTGTTAGAATGGTTATGAAAAAGAATAGAAATGTCATTGCAGAGGAGAGCTGGAAGACCTGAATTTCATCCTCAGAGTCTAGGTAGAAACTCAAGGTGTTGTGGCACATACATCACAAAAGTGGAGACGGGGACCCGTGGGGGCTCATTGGGCAGCCAGCATAGCCTAATTAGTGAGCTCTAGATCAGTGAAAGACCCTGTCTCAAAGGCGGTAGACGGTATTTTGAGTATGATACCCAAAAGTTGCCCTCTGACCTCTACATATCATCATAATTTCCATGTGCACACAGAAGCACTCAAGAATTTAAAGTAGTTTTTTAAAGTTGAAAAGACACAACTACAGAGATTATCCTTTGTCTAGAGCAATATTTCTCAATCTTCCTAATACTGCAACCCTTTAATACAGTTCCTTATCACCCCAACCATAAAAGTATTTTTGTTGCTACTTCAGAACTGTTATTTTGCTACTCTTATGAACAGTAATGTAAAATTCTGTAAAAGGGTCATTCAACCTCCAAAGGGGTCGAGACCTACAGGTTGAAGATCGCTGGTCTAGAGAGGTATGCCATAGATATTCTTCCTGGAGAAAGATGTCTTACAAGCAGTCGCAGTTATGTGTTGGTGAGTGGGGAGGGATGTGCTTTACAGTCTGTAGGCTGTTGTGTGTTGATTGGGAGGCCTACATTGGCTGAAATAGGAAGTAGATTTCTAGACACACACCTGTTCTCTCCTCCTCCTATCTGGCTCCTCATTGATGTCCACATTTTTCCATTTTGCTTTTCTGCCAGGTGGCTGTTAAAAACAATATTGATGTCTTCTACTTCAGCTGCCTCATCCCACTCAATGTGCTTTTTGTAGAAGATGGCAAAATGGGTAAGTGTGTCCTCCTGTCCTGCTAAATATACCTGTGGCCATCATCTCAATGGCAGGCACAGCATAGCCCTAGAAATACAGACCGTTTTGAAACTTTAAAATGAGATTAGTATATTCTAGTGCCCCAGTAAATAGTTGATCATTGGTCGTTTGTCAGTCGCTGTTCTTACTCTGCCACCCCAAATCTCAGTACCACTTACTTACCTGACTGACTCAACCCCCTTGCCTGCACACAAGGTGAGAGGGTCAGCCTTGCCCTGTATTATCTGTGTGGTTGTGGACAAGATGCTTAGACTTTGTGTTTTAGTTTCTTCATTTGCAAAATGGAAGTTGTTTTTATAATGAATTAGTAAGATGGTGTGTACATTTAGAACTTATTCTACACTGAATTCATACTAAGATAAGTATTCAGTAATTTGTAGTAACCATTAGTCTCCTATCCTACTCCAAGGTAGCTATTGACTTTTCCCTTCCCTTGCTTAAGAAACCACCATCTAGCCAGGACACCTTTACAACCCTCGAGGCAAAGGTGGGCAGATCTCTCAGTTTGAGGCCAGCCTGGTGTACAGAACGAGTTCCAGGATAGCCAGGACTACACAGAGAAACTGTCTCAGAAAGGGAAAGAAGGAAGGAAGGAAGGAAGGCCGACTGGCCGGCCAGTCAGTCTACAAGATGTGCCCAAAGTCACCCACAGGAATACAAAGAGCCAAAACTAAACTCTTAAATGCAAACTTTCTTCCAGTGTGTATTAGTTCAATCAAGAAAAGCCTAGAATACATCACCTTTGCACATCAAACGCTGTGCTCCACTCCTAGCCTGCCCCCAGCATGTCAAGGAAAACATGGGGGAAAAAAGGAAGGCATCAGGAGACAGAATACTGACACATCACCCTTTTCCCCTTCCCATATAGAACGCCAGGTCTTCCTTGCAACGTGGAAGGATATTCCCAATGAAAATGAACTCCAGTTTCAGATTAAGGAATGTCATTTAAATGCTGGTAAGTAATAACTGCATTCATTTTCATCTTAGTAAGTGAAATTAAATATTTAAAGTTTTTCTTTCTACATCTAATATGATTGTTGTGGATTACATGTTAAATGCATTACTTTGCAAATCTCTCTAAGACACACACCTGTAGTATAACAACTCAGGAAGCTGAGTCATGAGAATTACAAGTTCCAGGCCAGTTTTGCCTATATAATGAGCCCATCTCTTACAAACAAACAGAAAAACCCACCACACACACACACACACACACAAACACACACACGGTGGTACATGCCTTAATCTCACCACTTGAGTCAGAGGCAGGCAGATCTCTGTGAGTTCAAATCCAGCTTTAATGTCTACATAGCAAGTCCCAGGCTAACAACACTATACATTGAGATCTTTCTCTATCAATACAAAGGAAAATAAAAAACAAGAAATTGGATATTTTGATGTAAGGCACTGAATTACTTATGGACTACAAGAACTAGTAAATTAAAAAATAAAATGAATAAATAAACTAGCCCTAACTTGCACAAAAGCCTTGGTTTGCTCTCAACATCATAAAATGTAGAAAAATATGAAACAACCATAAGCCATAACTGGCCTGTGTATCCTACTAGTCTTTCAGTAGTAGAAGTAACTGTCAATCATATTAACTATCCTCAGCATCAAATAATTGATGTGATAATTAAGGATAGTCATCCTCCTAAGACTTGAAAGACTATTTTATCTCTTGTATCAGCGTTTGGCATTGGAGGAAATGCTGTAGTTAGAATTCTATTTATAAATAAAGCACATATTATGTTGATTAGAGCTTACCTGATAACCTTTCTTGTTACTTCCTTTTGTCTGCTTTCATATAATACTAACCTTTTTAATCAACATTAATTCCTAAACATTTTGTAGTTAATTTTGTAGCTATAGTAAAATACAGAAAAGTAACCCAATAGCAGAGACAGCAGCAGCTGACCCAGTCTTTCTTTCCCTTCCTCATTTACCCCTAACCTCCCCCATTGCATCTACCCCACCCCCCCAACAGTGGTGGGCCTCCTTAATGGGTTTTCCAAGGACCGCCATTCTCCATTGCGGCTGGAACAGAGCATTGGAGAAAAAAGATACTATGCAGTACAGAAAGAAGAAAAGAGCTCTCGTGTCTTCTCACCCCAACTTTCTGTACTTAATTTTAGTTTTGGGGGTCTCTGTGTTATATTTCTCTTCTGTATTCAGACAGACCTTTACATGTAGGGCTTGTGAAATCCAACTGGATAGATAGTTATCAACATCTTCCTCTGCCGGCTCTTAAATGTGCTGATCCAGTCAAGCCTCCAAGACATTCAGGTGGCTAAATGCTTGCTTGAAGCCTCAGACATAAAAGATAACCTTGCATCCTTTGAGGATAGATAGATAGATACTTTAAACAGAGCTTGCCTGTGGTGAGGGTTACCTCACATCTCCTCCACCCCTGGAAAGGGGTTTGAGGAACGACTCTTACAGTTTCTGTTACTATTAATGAGCTGATTGTCTTCATCTTGTGGATTTTAAATGGCCAATGGTGCTATCTGTCCCTTTCTTCCTTTGAAGTTCACTGGTCAGTTAATAGTGAACTGCATTTGGTGAGCACAGCTTTCTACAGAACAGACCGTTGCTCTGGAAGTGGGAAACCTCTGCTGTAGAGTTCGTGTGCTGGTGGCCAAATCCAGTGTGTGCCCCATGAGGAGTCAACCTTGTACTCCATTTTAACGGAGACTTGCTCTGGGCTAACCGCTGTCCTGTTCCAGTTGATCCAACAGTGCATACCTGAGACTACCTGTTAATAAAAGGTGGGGAGGTTTCCCTATAGTAATTAAAGTTAGAAAATGCAGAATATGGCATTCCTGTGTATTCACACACTGAAAGCTCTGTAAGTCCCACATTAGAAAAACCTGTCTTACTCAGCGTTAAATGAACTTACTGGCCTGTGTAACTACAGATCACAAGTGCTTGCTGTTAACACCCAGTGGAACGCCGCTGTTCCTTTCCTACAGAGAGTAGGAAACAGCCAGAGTACTTGGGGAACAGTTTTGGTTTCAAGGATCCTGTGTGAAAAGGACAAAAACAGAATTTGGTTGACCAAGGACTTTGTCTGGCTTGCCAAAATACTAGAAAGGAATTTGGACTGTGCCAAGGCATGCGGCCTTCCTCCCAGGGAGGCTGTTTCCTCTGATGTAGTCCTCATGGCTGACTCAGTTTTGAAAACTGCCATGGCCCCATGCCAGTTCCTCCTGTGCATGTCTCCAGATGCTGTTGAACTGGTTTCCTGGTGGCACACATTGTGGCGATGGGGCACATGGAGCATAAAAATAGCCAGTTTGTCTTCTCTACATGACCAAGGCCATGTTTCATGCCAAATCACTGCTAATTTTTACAAGACCCTTCCTTGTCTGCACCCCAAGATATGGAATGCATTGGCCTTTACATCTCCTCCCAGTCTTGAGGACTCTTAACAGGAGCCTTTGCAGGTTTAGTGCCTTCTGATTCAACACCCTGTGTCTAGCTGAGAGCTAAAAATACCATCCTTTCCAGCTGATCTTTCCTAATCACAATAGCACTAACACTTAAAATAGCTCCTCTGTGCTAGCAAAGACATTTGACAGATGGAAGGAACACTCTGGGCTTCAGGAAGTCACAGCCTTAAAGGACTCACCAACATAGCAGTGAGCTTTCTGTTTGTTTCTAGAGAAGGAAAAAACTCTCTGCAAGTTTTAATAATCTTACCATAATAAAGATGTGTATGGTTTGGGTGTTGATGGTGCTGCTGTTGTCGTAAATACTAGAGAGGCACCAGCAAGACTCCTGCTTCCCAGCAGCAAACACTTCTACAGGTGTCTTGTGGTGGTGGAGGTGGTGGTGGTGGTGGTGGAGGTGGTGCTGCTGGTAGTGCTGCTGGTGACGATGGTGGTGGTGGTTTTTTTGTTGTTTTGTTTTGGGTTTTTTATTGTTTTGTTTTTAGTCAGGATCTCACTGTGTAGCCCCGGCTATCCTATAGACCAGGCTAGCCTCTAACTCATAGAGACTTCTGCCTCCTAAGTACTAGAATTAAAAGTCTCTTTAATGTCTTATTCTTTTAGCTACGTTTGGGATTCTTAGGAATCTTGAAACACCACCTTAGGTGCACAAGAGGTAGATGCATTTCCATCCATATCTAAAGTGAGGTACTTGTGGCAAGCATTTTTACTCAAGAAAGCTCAGACGCCTGGTACAGATCCGAACTCGTTTGCCACTGTAGTGAAAAAGAGCTACTTCTTTAGACATGGGCGCTAACTGAGAACGAGATAGATTTTGGTTTTATTGTGGCTTTCTCATGCTTTGGTACTCTTCAAAAATGGAAGCTTTCCTAATTGGCACTTAACTATAGTTCTTTACCCCAAATGATTTTTTTCAGTCATTTTTAGCAGTATCTTTCTAAAATGCTCTTTTTAGATTAGCAGTTTTGAACTTGCTAATCCATGCCCCCAAAAGAATCCAGATACCCAGATCACAGAACTAGGTTCATGGGAGGAAGAAAGTGAATGAGAAGTCACATCTTGAAGTACAGTCATATTTGACCATTATCCTGCTTTGGGATAGGTCTCAGTATCTTCCCCCTGATCTAGCATCATTTGTAGACACTGAAGCCTCTGACATCACACATTCTCAGAATCTCACAACTTTGAAAGACAGTCCTGTTTGCCAGGAGCGCAAGTATGTAAAGCACACTAACAGTGATGTTTGACTGAGAAGCCTGTTCCCGTGTGGCTGGATGCTGCCTAACACCTGGCTTTCACTACATCTTTTCCTGCCTCGGCCTCCTGGTGGATGGAGGTCATGGGTATGCATCACCGGGATTTGCCATCCCTGATTGCTACACTTACAGTAAATATTCTTCAGCCCTTAAAACATCAAGCTCAAACCTAAAACTATAAAATGTATAAGGCTCAGGCCCTTGTCTGATGTATTCAAGGCACTAGGTTCAGTGTGTTACACTGCAAAAATTAAATTTAAAAATTGGTCAGATGTGGTGATAAATAATTGCTTAAGACAAATAAATAAATATAAAATATTAAAATTACATACTTTGTTATAGAACCCTCCTTTCATTGAACCTTCTGATAGAAATCACAGCACAAGCAGAGCCCTGTTCTTCCCTATCATCTGTTACACAAATGGTGAAATCCTAAGTCTGCAGGCATCTGGGCCTCCATAGATGGATAAGACACACGTGTGCCTTTGCAACATGAAGTCTGTTCAACAAAGGCACCTCCCCTGCATGATTTTCTGCTGTTCTGGAAAATAGGCAAGCATCTTGAAAGTTAGCAAAAGCTTTTGCAACTTAAAGCAACTCCCTGTGTGTTAAAGACAGCCCTTTCAAAAAGCATTAGCCAAACTCCAGCTGGAAATGTTGCTTAGCAACCCATTAAGTTGCAAGAGCATTCCACTGTAGGAACCAGAGTGACAGCAAGAGCTCTGTGCCCCCCACCCCCAAGAGATGACTGACAGCAAAGAACTATGTGCCGCACTCTCCCCCCACACGAGATGATGGCAGAATTTATTGAGGCTTCTTCCTCCAGCAGTGCTGCATAGAGGCACTTTTGGGGTGTGGAATAAAACCATCTCTCTCTATTTTACGGGTCTGGTATTTGCCTGCATATAAGTCTGTGCACCACATGTATGCCTTATGTCCTCTAGGCCAGCAGTTGAATGACCCTTTCATAAGGGTCACATATCAGGTATCCTGCATATCAGATATTTATATTACGATTCATAGGGGTAGCAAAATTACAGTTATGAAGTAATAACAAAATAACTAGCTGGGCAGTGCTGACTCATGCCTTTAATCCCAGCACTCCGGAGGCAAAGGCAGTTGAATCTCTGAGTTTCATGGTTGGGGCATCACTACAATATGAGGAACTGTATTAAAAGGTCACAGCATGCCGGGCAGTGGTGGTTCATGCCTTTAATCTCAGCACTTGGGAGGCAGAGGCCGGCGGATTTCTGAGTTCGAGGCCAGCCTGGTCTACAGAGTGAGTTTCAGGACAGCCAGGGCTATTCAGAGAAACCCTGTCTTGAAAACCAAACAACAACAAAAAGGTCACAGCATTAGGAAGGTTGAGAACCACTACTCTAGACAGTTGTGAGCTGGGAGTCGAATCCAGGTCCTCTGGCAGAGCAGCCAGTATTCTTCACTGCTAAGCCATCCCCTAAGTTGTAACTACTCTTCTTTGATATTAATGAAAACTCTAAAAGGCAAAAAATTAATAACTAACTGATTAAAAATACTTAACGAAAGACCTTAGTACTGCCATTCCCAGTGTTGCCTGGTTTGGGTGTGGAGGACATCAGTGAGAAGAACATCTAACACCAGCTTTTATTCAAGCATATGCTTAAGCCTGTGGCTTTAGTAGCATCTCAAGTGCCAGGTCAACACAAAATTCAAATACATATTTATAGATGCTGATCACTGACACCTGAGATGGTGAGAAAGCCGGTGAGAAACCCTGAGGCTGCATGTGCAGAGATCTTACTATTCATTACCACTCTTCTTCCTTTCCTAGAGACCACACCAGAAAAGACTTTTTTTGTGAGAGTTTAGTTCCTGGACTAGACTGAGTAATTTGAGTTCTCATCTGAAGATAATTAATAAGGAACTAACAAAGAAGCTTTGTTTATCATCATCTCCAGTTCTTTTTTTTTTTTTAAGACCAAGTTTCTCTATGTAGCCATGGGTGTCCTAGAACTCATTTTGTAGACCAGGCTGGCCTCAAACTCAGAGCTCCCTCCTGCCTCTGTTTGCCCCTGCCCCTGCCCTCTAAGTACTGGAATTAAAGACACTAACACATCTGGCATGTTATCTCCATTGTCTCTGACAGTGCAACATCTCAGACAGAGAAATGACCTTTAATTAATTCTAGAGCATCGAGGCCAGCCTGGTCTACAGAGTGAGCTCCAGGACAGCCAGGGCTATACAGAGAAACCCTGTCTTGAAAAACAAAACAAACAAACAAAAAAAAAATTCTAGAGCATCATGTCTCTTTGATGATGTAGTCACCAGAATACCAGCCTGTTCTTGCCCTGAGCTCAGGAGTTGCAGAGGCATCACCCGCATGGCAGCTGGGATCTGAGGACGTAGCAGTCATTTCACAAGGCTTCGGGCCTCTCTGTGTCTTTCATTAAAGCACTTTGTTTACTTGTGTGTTTGAAAGCATGGTTTTCTCTCCAGCATCTAAAGAATTTGTTTGCCTGCTTTAAACAAAAATTAACTGTCCAGTTTAATAAATCTGACTTGAAAAGACTTGTGCAGCTCTGTCCTTTTCTAAAGCTAGGAAACGGAGGCCCACATGGCTCACAGTGCAGTAGTAGTGACTTGGGAAGTATACATCTGATCATCAGTGTAACTCTCCCTGCTGGGGAGCAGTATTTCAGAATGAGCATCAACACAGAGTCTGTATGGGGAACAAGGGAAAACAAGTTAACACTAGCATTTGTCTTATGCTGACTGGATGCAGTGTTGAACAGCTGCTCCTCACTCCTGCTGCCGTGACTATACCCCGGGACTGTGAGCCAAAATAACCCTTCCTTTTTTATGTCCCTTTGGCCAAGGGACGTTGTCATTGTGGGAAAAGTAATTAATACAAGGATTTAGTTTGTTCTTAGTAACCCTGAGGCCGGTCGGTCGGTCGGTCGGTCGGTCTGTCTGTCTGTCTATCTATCTATCTATCTATCTATCTATCTATCTATCTATCTATCTATCTATCTATCTATAGTACAACCTCCTTAAGTAATTCTTAAACCAGTATTAGTTCACCTTACTGTTTTCTGTCTGATGACATGGCCCTTCATTTTGCCTGTCTGTAACAGAAGAACCTCTGAAAATGTGTGTATGCTAGAATTCATCAGGGAACTCAAGATGTGTGATGGCTCACAAGAAGGGCAGAGAAGGGAATGCGTTCATAGGAGATGTTAACTGAAAGTCTTAAAGTTTCGGATCTCTGTTTCTAGACACAGTTTCCAGCAAGTTACAAAACAACAATGTTTACACTATCGCCAAGAGGAACGTGGAAGGGCAGGACATGCTGTACCAGTCCCTGAAGCTCACTAATGGCATTTGGATTTTGGCAGAGCTGCGGATCCAGCCAGGAAACCCCAATTATACGGTAGGCCTTTCCCAGAAAGTGTGAGATGGGTTAGAGTACAGAGGTAAGAACCTATACATTTACTCTTTAGTGTACTACAGAGACCTGGAGAAGTACTTCTGGCAGAGATACCCAAAAACAAGCACTCAGTACAGGAGTCCGAGTTGCATTCATGAAATGCCTCCTCTCCTCACTGTGGTCTTCTGACTTGCAAGGCGTGGTACTGGGGGCAGACTAGAGTAGACCATCTCCCCCTGAGAGTAAGGAGTTCTGCAAACCCATCGCTTCCCTGACATACAGAGATGCTGCCTCCTCACCATCAATTTGGTGCTAGAATAAGCTGTTAAGAGGAGGAGTGTTTCTAGCTGGGCATCATGGTTACACCTGTAATCCTAGGAAAGGAGGAAGTGTTTCTGAGCTGAGTGATGGTAAAGGTGCTTGCTGTACAAACATGAGGGCCTGGGTTCAGACCCCCAGCATTGCACAGGGAGGAGGCAAGAGGATCACTGGAGCTTGCTGAACAGCCAGCTCACCAGATTCAGACCTGTCTCAAGGTAATGTGACAGAAAGGATAGAGCAGAATGCCCAGCACACTCCACCAAAAAACAAAACAAACAAACAAACAAAAACATTTCCTAGTTTGTTTACATCAGCCCTTGTCTGCTTTTGGAGTTCTTGACCTTAAGGATGTCTAGACCTCGACACAACTACTACCACAAAGCCATGATTTGAACAAGTCACTAATTAATCATTCTTAACCATGGTTCAGGATAACAGGGAGAGAAGTCTCTAGCCTGTAGGTTTCCCCTGTAGCTTGAGAAACCTCTTCTGATATCCCAGGGAAATAAAAATTACTGGATGGCTTTGCTCGGCAGTAAAGACTGAGCTCTGGTGCCAATGTAAAATGTGATCTCCCAGCAAGCCTTGAGACGGGGAAATACCTTATGCTCGTGTTAGGCTGATTTGAAGGAATTGGCCGGGAAAGAAGATTTAATAATAGTGACTAGTTCTGAGGAAGGTGAGAAGTCAGATTCAGAGAGCCTTTTATTCTGTGACCCCATTCCTTAATTTTGACAGCTGTTGTTTATGCTAGCATGCATCAAAGGAGTAGTACCACCCAAACAGAAATTCTTAGTGTTCTCCCTGGTGTACCCTGGAATGCCAAGTGTGTGCCTGCTGCTGAGTCCCATCAACTGGGGCTTTTCCCAGAAGCATCTGGGAGATTTCCATATGAGATGTAGCCCTCCCTTCTATCTCTGCTACTTTTGTTTTGTTTTTCTTATTCTTTGTTTCAGGTTTCTGAAACAGGGTCTCAAAGTGTAGCCCTGACCATCCTAGAATAACTCTTTCAACCAGGCAAGCCTCAAACTCACAAAAATTCATTTGCCTCAGCCTCCCAAGTACTGAAATTAAAATGAGTTCTGGAATCAAAGGCTTGTGCCACCAACCCAGACCCATGTCTTGTCTTTTTCAGAGAGTAATAATCTACTCTGTCATTTACCTTAAGTTCACAGAACAGGAAAATCCTCTGTACTCTTCCTAAAAGGAAAGGGTCTCACTAAGAAATCCAGGTCTGGTAAAAACTCCATTTAGTTTTCTAGACATTTGTGCATGTTTTTTTTTAAATTCACCATTCATAAAGTGTATACATTGTCCCGTCCTTGCTAAGAGACCAAGGGATTGTGGTTGAAAAGATTGGAGAAGAGCCAGTGGGATGATGCAGTAGACAAAGTTACTTGCCACCAAGCCTGATAAACTGATAAATATGAGAATTGTCCCCCCAACTGTCTTCTAACCACCACTAGTACTGTGGCACAAACCCACACAAATAAATGAAATACATATAATATTTTTTTAAGAATGATTAATGAGACTAGACCCTAGATCCTAGTGGCACAGACATGTGATCCCAGCTGTGTGGGAGGCTCAGATAGGAAGATTGAAAATTTAAGGCCAGACTGGGCAACTCAGAGACTCAGTCTGAAAGGAAAAAGTAAAAATAAGGCTGGGGAATATCACTAAATGGCAGGATGCTTGTCAGCTAGGCCACACCCTAGGTTCAGCCCTAATATCAGAAGTGGGGAAAATGATTAATGAGTTGTTCAAAATTATGTGGGATTGAGGCGGGAAGGGGGTGGTAGGCAAGTGATATTTCAGGTTCGGATACAATTATTGCATCCTAATGCACACTGTTTGAAAAGGAATGTTCACTCTCTTAGATGGGACTTTTTCTTTTAACCCATTTTTTCATATTGCTAATATCTTAATACATTTACTTTCAAGACTAGAAAATAACTAATATAAGTATAGGCATAAATGAGACTATACATTACATACTCTCAGGGTGGGGCAGAACGACCTGTTTTTTCTGTTTTCAAAGGATCATTTATGGTTTGTTTTGTTTTATTATTTTTGTTTTGTTTTTGTTTTTGCTGGAGTTGGGTATTTGTTTTTGAGACAAGGTTTTACCATAGCCCTAGCTGACCTAGAATTCATTATATAGTCCAGGCGGGTCTCAAACTCAGGAGATTGAGCTAGCTGCCTCTGCCTCCTAGGTGCTGGAATGTAAACCCAGCCCTGGCAAGCATTCATTGGTTCTCCTACAATTCCATCATTTTAAGAATGTTATAGAAAACAAATCATCACATAGTTTCTTTTTTACGTGTGTCTGTGTGGTATATGCATGTATGTTCATATGTGTCAGTGCACATTTGTGTTTTAGTCAATGTTCTATTACTTGAAGAGACACTGTGACCACAGCAAATCTTATAAAGAAAGAAAGACCAGGCCTAGCTTAAGTATCTGAAACCCCAAAGCCCACCCCCTGTGACACACTTCCTCCCACAAGGCCACACCTATGTAACATGGCTCACCTCCAAACATGCCCCTCTCTGTGAACCTATGGGAGCCATCTTCATTTAAACCATGCCAGGAAGCCTCTTTTCTGCCAAAGCATCCTCATGCCGAGAGCTACATCTTAGCCCTAGGAAGGAAGAAGGCAAAGGGGAATAAACTCCATTTCATGGTCACATGGGGTCAAATGAATGTGAGCAACTGCACTTTAAAGCCCTAGAGGCTTTGTGTATTTATGCCAACAGATACATGATAAAAAGTGTCAGTAAAGGTCATGTTCATATTCAAGTGAAGCCCCACCCTTTTCATATCACCACATCAGCAGCTGTTACTCTGTGCTGGGGTTGACAGGTCCAGACAAATATAGGAGGGTTCCTTGAGAGGTCTCTAGGTAAAGTGGCCAGGATTCCTACTGTCTAAGTGATCATGTTCGTATGCACTAAGCCACAGAGTAAGATTGAAGCCCTACTCAGGACTATGTTCAAGGTCCCTGACCTCCAGAAGATGCACATCTCTGAGGACTGGGACTTCACCACATTTAATGCACATGAATTTGAAGACAATGATGGCTGAGGGTCAAGGTCATCCCTTTGTAATCCCTGGGCAAGTGGCAAATCCTATACTCTGGAAGGCTCCACCTCACCAGTCATATCCACTAGTAAATCTTATATCCAATTTTTAATAATAATAATAATAATATAATAATAATAAAAACAATATCAACCAATGCTGTAGGAGTAAATTCAGTGCACTAAAGTGTAAATAAAAGAGTAAAAGAGACTGGAGCCTGGCCTACTGACGTACACCTCCAATCCTTTATAGAACTCAGGAGGTAGAGGCAGGCAGATCTCTGAGCTTGAAGCCAGCCTGGTCTCCATAGAGAGTTCCAGAGCAGTCAGGGCAATATAGTGAGACCCTGTCTCCAAAAGAAAAAAGACAGTGAAGTTTTTGTCCTTGTGGAACACTTTTTAAGCTATATTTACCTTCCATTTACCCATACACTTTTCTGTTGCTGCATTCTTGGTAGGTCTTGACGGGCAGTGTGGTGATCTATCACAGAAAAATGTGCCCAGCTTTTGACATGGGCACTAAGGATCTGAACTGTGTGCTCATGTTTATACGGCAGCTACTTCATTTGCTGAGCCATCTTACCAGCTCTGTGTTTTGTTTTTTATAAGATAATGTCTCATCCTATAGCCCAGGATGGCCTAGAACTCACTGTGTAGCCCAAGCTAACCTCAAACTCAGTAGTTCTCCCATCTTAGCCTCCCAAGTGCTGGAAGTCAGTCATGACTACTACTTAGCTAAGTTGTTAGGATGTTAATTTTTCAGGAAATTCATAAGTTGACATAGTTGAAAAGATTCCTAATTTTTTAACCTTTTTTTTTCCAAAATATTTTCATCTTGGGTATTATGGTAAATCATCTAGGGTTTCTATAAAGAGAATAATGAGATAAAATAATATAAAATCTCACAGCAATATACTGTGGAGGATAACTTAACACGTTCCCACTTAAAGAAAAGAAATGACAGCCATATATATTTTTTTTTTCTATGTATAAGATGTGTTTTGCATGCTTCACTGTTATTTAATGTTGCTTAACATTAAAACAGTTAAAAAAGTCCAAATTGGGGCTTATGTTTTGTCCTTTACCATGAGAATCTTTTTATACTGACGTTTAGTTAAAACACTGGATCCCCTGGTGTCAGCAGCTTTGATGTTTTGGGGTTTTATTTTATTTTATTTTATTTTATCTTTATTTTTCGAGACAAGGTTTCTCTGTGTAGTCCTGGCTGTCCTGGAACTCACTTTGTAGACCAGGCTGGCCTCGAACTCAGAAATCCGCCTGCCTCTGCCTCCCAACTACTGGGATTAAAGCGTGTGCCACCACTGCCTGGCTGGCTTTGATGTTTTTAGTGTGGATCATTTTCATACTTCAGAATGCCACAAGGACTGTAGGTGGATGCACAGCATAGCTTGGTACCAACGAAGTTGGAGTTCTGAAATCCATGTTTGTATTAGTGTGAGCTCTCTCTTTGGCTGTTCCAATCATAGTGTCTCAGAATGTCACAAACTGTCTTGATTTGAATGCTTGCATACCTCTGGAACCATTGCTGTGTCCATGCTAACCTCCTGTCTCCTCCTCTTCACAGCTGTCGCTGAAGTGTAGAGCCCCTGAAGTCTCTCAGTACATCTATCAGGTCTACGACAGCATTTTGAAAAACTAATAAATGGGTCCAGTCAGCCTGTAATCGGTGCAAGCCAAGAACTCTTAACTGGAAGACGTTGTACTGTTGTGTAGAGCCTGATCCCAAACCCTGCGGTACCCACCCCAGTAGTGGCCAGTCATCCTGTGCTGACATTAGCATTCACCCCGTTGGATAGGTTAGCTTCCCGTGACATCTCCTTCCACCATTCCCCACATCTGCCACCTGCTGCTGCTCTCTGTCCTTAGTTGTGAGCTTCTTCATGCTGTGCCAATGGCTAGCCTTTTCTACACCCTCTTTTGAGTGTAGTTTGATATTTTGTAATCGAAAGCTCATTTCACAAGCAGAAAAAGGCAACAAACTAATTAAAGCAAGGAAAAGTGTCACTGAAACATAAACTGCACCTTATTGTTTTATATTTTTGTACAGAATTTGAGGTAGAACACTGAGTAGAAAGGGTGACTGACCCTCATCAAACACAGTCTTACTGGAGGTACACCTATGGCCCTGGCCCCTTCTGGGGTGGGGAGGGGGCAACCCTGCTCCTGGTCTTTTGCATTCTCACTCCTCCCTCTGTCCAGTTCTTCCCTTGGCCAAGCCTTTGAGCTCCGTTATGCCCATGCTATCTTGTTTGACAACTCCATGTGTGGCAGTGGTGGTCTTCATTGATGTCTCTGAGTTCAGGGACACAGAACATGTGGGCACAATGCTGAGAGGGGGTAGAGCTGTGTTCCTCTGTACACGGCTCTAGCCCAGGAGTCATCCTGAGGAGGCAGAGTAGACATGAGTAAGAAGACAGTGCCCCCACCCCCACCCCAGCCTCCTTCCCTGTGTTTTTCAGGGCTCATTCAGATTTAAAATCAGAGTTTCAGAGTTAAAACAGACTTTAATGACTTATCCAACCCTGTTTTTCTACAAAGAAAGGTACTAGGCAAAAAGTGTGTTGCCGAGGCCTCTTGGCTCTTGAGGAGCAGAGCTGAGACTGACACTCCATCAGCTTCCCTACGTGGCTGGCTCACTGTTCTTTTCCTCAAATCCTTCTGCCTTCCCTGTACCTGCCTATGGCTTTTTGCACACTCTGTACTGAGTTTGGTGATCTGCCCACTCACTGGGGTCAGGTGGCAGTTGACATCTCAGTTACATGAGTATGCATCCAGGTAACAAGACTGAAAGCAGAGCTAAGATTTGCCAGGCTTTCCTGGAGCCACTGTTCTGGAGCCGAGCAGTGAGTGTAGAAGTGTGTAGAGATGTTGCCAGTTTTCAATGTCCCTCAGCTAATCTGCCCTTCATCTGTGGTACTCAAGCTCCAGAGCAGAGTGAGATCATTCCAGAAGGCCATGTAGTTGTTGTCATCTCACAGAGGGCTGGGGATGTGCAGTCTCCTCCCTAACACATTGGTATGATTCATTGAAGAGAGCCTCATACTCACTGCCCTGCTCAGTCCGGTTCACTCTGCGTGAGATGTGCCACTTGTTGCACAGCCTGGCACCTGGTATTCAGAGTCCTCTGCTCAAGTCAGAAGCATGCCAGGGTCCAGAGATGTTATGCAGGACTCAGACCTGACCCATTGGATCCTGAGGAGAGACTGGAAAAATCAGAGTAGAAACCAACTTCCTTTAAGTGTGTCTGGAGTGATCCTGTTTCCTCCCAGTTGCAAAGCTTCTCTCAAGTTCCTTAAGCCTCGAGAATCTTAAAAAGGATTGTTAGCTGACAAAAAAGAAATCCCTCCCTTCCTCCTTCCCTCACACCCTGGGGAGTAGGAAGTACTACAGGGTTGTGTGGGAGGCAGGTGGGTTGCTGGGATGTCGGATGGAAAGCAAGTTGACCAAGTTCCTGTCAATGCTGATTTTTGGAGTCAGCTGGACATGAGTAGTGTACGGGATTCCCACTACCAACGCAGTGTTCTCATCCCAAAGCAAAGGACTTCCCAAAAAAAATGTCAGGGCAAGCAGAAAGAAAAGTTTATACCAGAGTGTGTCCACCCCAGAAACTGAGGCCTCTCTCAGCCCCTCCACAGTGACGCTCACAGCTGTGGTTCTCTGCTGGCCTAAGCAGATCCATGCTGTCTGACTCCTTGAGAGGCCACCTCTCATTTTACCCCTGGGAGAGTTAGGAAGATGCAAGGGCCGCTCCAGAAGAGAGGCTGTTGCCTTCCCTCGGCTTCTCTTCAGGCCCGTTTTGAGCTTGACCAGATTGGGAGAACTCGAGTCAGTTTACCCTGTATCCACTCTCGTTGGCCTAAGTGTGTCTCTGTCAAAGCTAAAGCACAGAGGGCAGGGAAGCAAACACACCAGAGCTCTTTCTGGTCAGATTCCCTAAGTGTTTGTCCGCAGCCAAGCCTGGTCCTTATTGTGCAGCTTGGGACGCTGGAACCAGGTGCGGGAGGAAAAAGCTGTCCCAAGAATGCTTCTTTTCCTGTTTTTGTTGGGCTCTGTTGTTGGGGAGGGTGGGGTTTGGGGAGCCTTTACCTTGTGTATTCATCAATAAATTCATTTACACAAAATAAAGTTTGTGGTATATACATTGTTCTCAGGACTCACTCCCCAGGACAACATGTAGCTGGCTATAGGTGGGACCTTGGTAACCATTCTTTTTTTTTTTTTTTTTTTTTTTAATGGCCCTAGCCCTCCCAAGGAGTTCAGCTAGTTGAAATTAGAATTGAGAAAAAAGTATTTATATCAGGAAGTTACCTGTTGTTCAAGTCTCAAGTCCCATAAGTTCAGGAAGGTGTGCATGGGGAGAGTCCTGGCAGCTGTTCCAGGACACTAGGTAGAATGGCAGTGGCCTTCCCCCTGGGTTGTCAGTAGCTGCCAGCACAGCCAATGGCAGGGGCAGAGCTGAGCTGCTACTCGGCACCTGTGCACTCAGGTACAAAAGCCTTTTGAACCCAAGGTCTGCATGTTCCCAAGCCAGTAGGATAGCCACTGCCTCAAAGAGAGCGTCCAAGGAGTCCATAACTACTTGTATTGGTTGGGACATCTGTGTGGTTTGCTGGGCTGACACCATTGATGTCTCCTGCAGCCTGCACCTAACAGAAGAGTGTAGAGAGAAACATCAAGAAGCCCTTGGGCAAGTCCCTCCACATCTCAAATATAAACAGGATTTGGAGTCTACTGCACTCAGATGCTCGCTCAGTCATTGCTTCTGGTGTCTAGACACTGAATGAACTGCCCTTGGCAACTATTGGCCCTCTGCTGGGATTCCAAGCTGTAGTGAGAACCTTGGAGAGGAAAAGGGTCAGCCATCTGAAGAGCAGTCTTGGGATGTCTATGAGATGGTCAAACATGGACCCAACTCAGGTACATAAGCCAAGTGGAGAGCTTTCAGAATTGACAACTGTCATCTTTAATGAGTGAGTCATGATGAGGGGGAGATGGCTCAGTGGTAAAGGAACCTAGCTCTCTGAACCCAAATGTGTGCTGATAAGTGGGAGTAGAGGACCAACTCCCAAAAGTTGCCCTCTGACCTGTACATACACACCATGGCATTCCTGGGCCTCCCACAAGGCACTTTTTAAAAATAAAATATCCAGGGTTAATATTGAGCCAGTTAGGACTCACTGGTAGGGAGAGGCTTGTGCCTGTTCACC
The DNA here is from genome assembly GCF_011762505.2 of Arvicanthis niloticus. Lineage (NCBI taxonomy): Eukaryota > Metazoa > Chordata > Mammalia > Rodentia > Muridae > Arvicanthis > Arvicanthis niloticus. Next base: position 38,647,316 of record NC_047663.1, on the reverse strand, counting down.
TGCACTCATCCACAGTAATACTTGTTTATGCTTTGTTGTGGTACAGTGGTAAAGCACTCAGTGCTCGTAACACTTGCTTATCCTGTTCCTCGGCCCATCTGAATTCAGGGTCCCCTGCTTTTCAGGGAAAATGAGGCCCCACATCTAAGTACAATGTCAGTTTCCTCTTTCACGCCATAAAAGGTTCTCCCTCCTACTCGTTACATTCACCTTTGCTAAGTCCTGAGGTAACCATATGCTCTGAGCAGCTGACCTGTCACCCCAAGACTTAAGCCTGAGATTACATTGTTGTCTACCCCTAGAATGGGCCTCAGGATGCTGTTTCTGAGGACTCTTGCTCTGGCCCTCAGGTATGCTGTTTCTGAGGGCTCTTGGTCTGGACCTTCCTCCCACTGCATGCCTTAGTACTTCCGGTCTTGCTTGGACCCAGATTTTTTCCTGCCACCCTCAGCTTTAAGAAGCAAGAGCCTGTTTATTTTAATAGCTGGTATGGCACTTGGGAAAGATCACACCTCCCCCGTTGTTACCCATTTCTATCTCCTGAACACTAATCCTAGAATCCCAGCCAGCCCCCAGACATGGTATTAGCAACAAGGATGTTTCTTGAAAAGTTTCAAGTTCGCTTTGAACTTGCCTTCTTGGCTCTCATTTAGCTTTTGTTCTGCTGTTCTTGATGCTGCCAACAAAGGAGAGCCTCCGTTGAATGGGGGGAGACCTAGATTCTTATTTGGAGAAGTAACTCTGAAGAGCTGTTGTTTCAGGAGCATTGGTTGGGGACAAGACTGCCATCTGTAGGACAGGTCCTCCAGGCAGAACCCCAACACCTGAATTAAGAAAGTGTGACTCCCATCCCCTACTGTTGGTATAGAGGATGAGGGAGAGGTGAAAGCTCAGGATCAGGTGGCTGGCCTTCCACTCATGCCCTACTCACAGCCAGCCTCTGACATCCCCGTGGGGGTCTTCAGGTCTGATAGGACAGGGATGGGTCTGGCCCTTGTCTCCTTCCAGGCCCTGTTTTCAGATGTTACAGAGGGGCACACACAATTGCTCGCCCAGAACCTGCATTTGTGAACTTGCACCTCGGCCACCAGGTATCCTCAGCTGAGCTACAAGAGGCTCAAGGCCAGACAGATCAAAGGACCAAACCCCTTGAACTTTCCCAGCAAAGCAAAATGAATTTAGCTTAAATTCAGGCAAATGTATCATTTTATAAAGATACTACTGCTGTTTGTTTTTAAATAAAAGCAATTCTTTAAGTGGCATACCACTGAAGCATGAGGTTCCATAATCTGTAGTGGACAGCTTTGCTGGGTTTCTTAGTTCTAGTCCCCTTCAAGCTGAAATAGACCTATGTCTTGGGGGAATAACAGAAAGCCTGTATCCTCACGCAAGATGAGGGTGAAAGATTTTTGAATGCAGTAGGAAAGAGTGTCCTGGATGATTTAATCAAGCTAAGAGGATGTCAGTGACTCCTCTGGAATCCCTTGGGTCCAGTCACATCTGATTCCCACTCAGCCTCAAAGTGGTCCTCTGAAAGAGGGGCCCTGACCTCCCCAGTCCTAACCTTGTTTCAGTGTTAGCTCCGACCCTTGTCAAACCCACATATTGCAACTCTTGGGCCCACCTAGAATAAATGGAAATGCTTTCCCACAGTGCTGTTCATCCTGAGAGAGATGACCACACACTGGGGCTCCATGCCAGGTATTCTGAAGACTTCGCACACTGTGGTTCATTTAGGTCCTGTCTGCACCAGTGATGGAAAGGACTGGAATCTATTTCAGCTGTCACGGGTTTCTTGTCTCGGTCACACAGTCCAAGGCAGGACTGGAATCATGTATGTGGCTGTCTGACTGGGAAGCACGGATCACCATGCTTTCTGCACAGCAGAGATGGGGGCAACAGTTGGGAAAATGCCCAAAACACAGAGTCCAAAGGGAGAAGGGAAGTGGGCTCAGTGAGATAGCTGGTATTAGCTTAGGAGGATTCAGTCCCATGCAGAAAACCCTTGGTGCCTGATACCAGACCTGTTTCTCCCCACCACCCTAGAGGCATTGAATGCCCAGGTGTGGTGCAGTGCTTCAGAGACCCCCTGTCCACCCAGTATAGGACTGAGGACACTCCTGGCTTGGGTCTGGGAGAGCTAATCTTCCTTGTCAACTTCACCAGAGTTGAAGTCATCTAGGAAACACATCTTTGGGCATATCTGTTAGTGTGTTTCCAGAGAAGTTTAACTGAAGGGGGGGGGGGTACCCCATCTGAATCTTAGGCAGCACCAGCCCACTGATTAACTAAAAAGGCAAAAGGGGAAACTGAAATTCTAGCTTAACACTAGCATGCACCTCTGCTTCAAGCTGCAGGCTGCGACAGCACCAGGGACTTCACAGCACCACCACTTTGCCTTCTGGCCACAATAGACTGTGACTATTTCGATGAGCCAAAATTAAAAGTCACTTTTGTCAGGTTCTTGCCACACCAACAAGAAAAGTAACTAAAATGGTCTTTGAGAGCCTTTTAGGGGAACAAGAAGAGGTCAAGAAGGTCGTAACCTCTCTCAGCCTCTTCTGACCCCATTCTTCCAGCCTGAAGCATTCTGTTAGGTCTCTGGACTTTCAAAGCCCCTACAATTGCTCCTAGTCTCAGCTGACCTCTCTAACATGCTCCACCTGATTTGCCCTCTAAGGCACCTTCTGACTTCACACAGGGATTTATCTTTGGCCTCTCCACTAAACTATGTGAGCCCTCTGCTGAGCTGCTAGTGACACCGCCTTAGTATTCCATTTTGCATTTTAAGTAAGAGGAGTTACTCACCCTGTCTCAGCCTCAGTGATCTCATCTGTAAAATGGGGAAAACAACCTCCTTTGTGGAATGTTCTGGGGATTTAACTTGAGGATTTAGGCAAAGCTCTTACCACATTGGGATGTTACCTACTGATAAAAATATGTTGGTGAGGACTATTTTAGATTAAATACAAGAGGAACTGAGCCCTCAAGCCCAGCAAATGCTGGGATCTCACAGAGGAGAGGGATCCGCAGCCTTAGAGGAGTGGAGGTCATGCTTTGGCAGGGGACCAGCTTTGCTTGGCGCTAGCCTGGCCTGCTGTTCCCTGCCGCAGTGAAGGGTGAGAGTGACCACCCTCTACTCCGTCCTTCAGTGTTGGAAGAGCAAGAATCTGGATGCCAGCACCCAGGGCAGGACACACGCTGGGCATCTGCCAGTCACTGACTGACTGTATCGGTAAGGGTCAGAAGGACAGAGCATGGGGAGGAGGGGAAAGCCCTACGGAGGGCAGGGTGCGAGGCTGTGAGGGAAGGGAGTCGAAATGAAGGCAGAGGCTCCAGGGCCTTTCTCGTCCCCGCCCCCAACTCGTCTAGGCTCCAGCTACATTCTCCCAGGGGAGAGTCTCGGGGGGCGGGCCTGGGGCGTAGGGGAGGAATGAAGGTCGAGGTTAGGGATTGGGGAACTGGTCCCGTGGCGCCCCAGTGAATCCGTCGGGCTCGGGGACCCAGCGGAACCCCCCCCCCCGCGCCCGCCTCCCCCTCCGCCGGCGCGAGTGGGGCGGCGCGCTCCGCAGGGCGAGCAGCTGAGCGACCCTCGGTGCTGCGGCCCCCCGCGCCCCAGCCCGCCGCGCCCGGGCCGCGGGCGGCGCCCCTCATCCTCCCCCCGGGCGGGGGAGCCCAAGGCAGCGCCAGAGCCCGGGGGGAGCGCGGCCGCGCCGGCCAGGGCAGGGGGCAGGCAGCCGGGACAGCCCTGGGTAAGCGGGAGGAGGAGGAGCGGGGCGACCGCGGGGTGAGGGGCAACCCGGGGAGGGGGCGGCGGGCAAGGGGCCGCAGGAGTGGAGCTGGGGCGGGCAGCCAACGGGGTTCCTGCAGCCCCCTCACCTGCCACCGATCGGGTCATTGGGAGCCCGGCATCCGCCGGCGCCCCCACCCCCACGCGGACGTGGTAGGGACACACCACCCGAGGACGTGGACGTACGACTCGGCCTTTAGGATCCTCAGAACCCCGACCTCCCCAGTGTGAGGTAGAGACCCAAGGTGCCTAGGCCGGGGAAGGGACTAGAAAGAGACTGTGGCCCGAGTATGTGACCCCTGCCTCTTGCAGGGAGCTGTCTGCAGACTCACTGCAGAATGCAGGCCCTGGGGAAGCTCAGGGGGCCTGGGCCCTGCTTCCTGGGACAGACCTTTCACCTCCACATAACCAGGCATGTGGGCTTAGTAAACCGCTTAGACCCAGGACCTGTGCCTGGGAAGAGCTGAAGGGGCATCTGTCCCCTCTGAGTTGGGGACAGGACCACACTTAGGCCTGGTAGTTCCAGAGGCTGCCTGGTGCATAGGGGGGTTGTTCTTGTACCCACTTTTTGACTCCCAGGCTGTACCTGGTTTTCGTTTCTGCTACTACTCAGGAAGAGTTGGTTTTGAGGCTTGAGAATCTGCAGGTAGGATACAGTCTGAAATCTCGCCACACCCAGAGTGAGTCCACGTTCTTCTTTCTTGCTCTTTGCTTTCTTGTACTGCCCAGGACTCCCCCATCCCCACCTGCTTGTGCTGTTATGTAATTAACCCAGCTGAGTCTCTTTGCCAAGCTGGCGGCATCCAGGGATGCCCCAGAGGCCTAAGGACCTGACGGGGATATGCGTAGTGGGAGGGTTAGTTTTGTCTCGGTTGGGAGCAGGCTCAGATGAGCACCTGTTGGGGAGGGACATGCATGAGGCACAGATGAGGTTAGAGTCCTGGGCTGAGATAAGGCGGCTTCCTTCCCTAAGTCTCTGGGTCTTGATTTGTTGGTGATGGATTTTGTTCTTCAGTAAAATGAAAGGCATCACACACTACGTGCATGCCCAGGTACACACACTACAAGTTCATGAGCCCATGCAAACTGTAGATAGTGACCCATTCCTAGATTGCTAGGCGGTTCAACTGAGCCCCTGGGAAAACCTTAGATGACCAGTAACCACTGTTCATTGCAAAACCCACTCTGTGCCAGGCACTGAGCTTTCCATGGACAACCTCACAATACCTATGAAGTTTCTTGGCCAAGGTCATCCTTTAGGGAAATGGCAGAGCTGGGAATCAAACCTTGGTGATTCTTGCTCCAAACCCTGTCTTTTATTTACCATTGTGCACACATACATAACATAGATTGAGTGTTGTGAACCCGGTCAGCCTTGGGGGCATTCAGCTATGAACCATGCATATATGACAAGAACATGCTTCTGCCAAACACACACACATGACATGATGAAAACAAAACCATCAGAGCCCAATAAGCCACCTCTCTGCATCAACTTACTAAGAGGTTGGGGGGGGGGGGTCCTCATTCAACCCAGGAGGAAGATTTTTTTTTCCTTCCAGCTAAGAGATTTACTGAGCTGGTCTTGGGGGTTATTGGCTCCGCTTTACACAGGTGCAGAGCATGACTCCAAAGTAGATGTTTTACCCACAGACCTGCCACTAAAAACATCAAAGCTGGGACATATGCTCACGCTCTAAGTCACAGGAACTGAGTGAGCAAAGAGGTAATGGATTCCTCTCCAGAGTCCAGCCCCTTCCTGGGCAGCAGCTGTGCAACTGCCAGGCCCTCTGAGCTCCAAGAGAAGTCAAAGACCGACTTGTAGCCTGTCAGTGTTTAGAATCACTAAGCTTAAACATGACAAGCATTGCAACCCGTGGAAAGTAGCTGAGGCTCCCAGCTGTGCGGTTTGGAGCACATGGAACTTCTCTGAAGTGCAAATAGGAATACTTCCCCCTTAGGGGTATATTGTGTTGACCGAGGATAACTGTGTGGGCAGGCCAGCAGCCAGTGCTCTAATGTATTACTCTCTAGAGTCAATGCAGTCATCGAGTTCAGTGGGACTTTGGGAAATGCTGGGGGCATTTTAGGTCATCTTAGTAACTGTGGCTGCTGTGGGCCTTTATCTCAAAATTAAGATATCCAGAATATGAGAGCGGTTCCATATAAAAAAAAGAGTTTTCTCCCCTGAGGATGCCAAGAGGGCCTCCACTAAAATTCGTTTGTTCTTCGGGATGAGATGGAGAGGAGCTGGTGGTTGTCCCAGGCTTGGGGCTGGGACTGGAATTTAAACCCAAGTCTAATGCTATGCAGAGAAGTATGCTTAGGTTGAGGGGAATCAGACCCGGTGAAGAATCAAGGGTTGCAAAAAGAGTGGATTAAAGAAAGGTGAAGAACTTGGGGGATAGATTGAGATAAGGAGTCTTAGAAAAAGAAAGCTTTCCAGGTGGCAATGGTAGTTTCAGCAAAGACGCAGCCGTGGGAAAGTTCAGCACAGGTTCAGGGATAAGCCAGAGCACTGAGCCACGCCCCCATCTCTTGTCCCCCAGTCTAGGTGGTGGCCACAGAGGGCCAGAGGCAAGCAGAGGGAGCAATGGTTGGTCCTGACGGTGGCTGAGCCCCCAGCCCCTGGAATATGCAGCCCGGAGGAGCCCCAGGCAAGGACGCGGTGGCGGAGTGGGGCGGGAGGCATGGTCTCCACCTACCGGGTGGCCGTGCTGGGGGCGCGAGGTGTAGGCAAGAGTGCCATCGTGCGCCAATTCTTATACAACGAGTTCAGCGAGGTCTGTGTGCCCACCACCACCCGCCGCCTCTACCTGCCTGCTGTGGTCATGAATGGCCATGTGCACGACCTGCAGATCCTGGACTTCCCACCCATCAGCGCCTTCCCTGTCAACACACTGCAGGTAAGCTCCCTCCGGCAACAGGCAACGGGGAAGGGGAGACTACACTCTACCTCCCCAGCTCTGGCCGCAGAGTCAGGAGCTCTACACTATACTCTGGGCCTCCCTCCTTAAAGCCATCGCAAGAAGGTGCTCCATTTGTGTGCTAGTGAATTCAGAAGATGTCTGATGAGTGTTTAATGTGTGCCAGGCCCTGCACTGGGCACCAGAACCATTCGAATGGTCAGCAAAATCAGATATGAAAATTTGCTTTCAAGGAACTCATAGTCTGGTGAGAAAAGACTAACATAACAGGCAGTTATTATACAGTGTAATGAATGTTGCCTTTGAAGGAGACGAGGGAGCTGAGCAGTGCTGGTTGGAAGGGTCTAGCCCACTTGGGAGTATGGGGTCACAGAAGGCGATGCCTCAACAAAGCAGGGGCAGGGGAAGAGGAGCAGAGAACAGTAACTGCCTGTTCATACTCAGCTCTGCCTGCCACGACCTCAAGCTCTCGTTGTCTTCTGTAGAAAGGTCAGCAGGGCAGAGACCTGAGGTGTGTTCTCAGCAACTCTGGAGACCCCAGTCAGATCTCTTGCCCAAGGACCTTTTTTCTTCCAGGTACCCTGTTCCCCAGCCTTAGGACTGCTTCTAGTCCCCCTGCAGTTAAAATGTAAAGGCCCCCATTATCTGCACCCCCCATTCCCAGGCACCTTCCCCCAGCTTTTAGAACCAGGGCCTTTACACCTCTCTCTGCCTTTAGCTTTGGGAGAAAGTTGACTGCAGGGGAAACTGAGGTCCCAGATGTGTTTTGCTCACTGCAGAGTCCTCTGGCCAGCGTATGCAGCGTATGCAGCGTATGCAGAGACCCTGGCTAGTTGTAACAGAAAATCCAGCCATCCCAGGCTGGGGCCTGCTGGAGCTCAGCAGAGTCTGAGCAACCCCAGCAGGAGGGCTTCCCATCTATCCTGTTGTAAATACTTTAGCCTGATCTGAGTGAGCAGCAAGCGTGTGAGCTCGTGTTGCACAGTGTGCCTGAGAGGTCAGGGCAGTGAGTCCCAGGCCAGAACCTTCTGCTTCCCATGTGGAAACATTGACGAAACCTGGCTCCAAGCCCAAGTTACTCTTTTTAGGGTCAGTTGTGCATATATCTTTACTAATTTTAGAACAGGCAAGATGCAGTTGAAATGCTTGAACTGTGGCCTAGAGCGGTGTGCGGTGTGTCCTGCCTCTTCTCCTTCACCCTCTGCGTATTCACCCTAGCCAGTGTCTCTGATCTTTCGTTGACACTCAAGTAAGAAGCTGCATTCTCATTTCATCTTCCCCTTTTTATGTAAAAATAAACCCCACAATGTTCTGTGTCTTGTTATGGTTGTTGTTTGATGCCTAGGATAGAACCCAGGGTCTCCACTCAGCGACATGCCCAAGCTTCTACCTTGTTTTTATTCAGAGGCAAGCTCTTTTTTTTTTGGGTGGGCGGGGGTTGTTGTTGTTGTTTGTTTTTTCCAAGACAGGGTTTCTCTGTGTAGCCCTGGCTGTCCTGAAACTCACTCTGTAGACCAGGCTGGCCTCGAACTCAGAAATCAGCCTGCCTCTGCCTCCCAAGTGCTGGGATTAAAGGCGTGCGCCACCACTGCCCGGCCAGAAGCAAGCTCTTGCTCTGTTGCCCAGGCTGGCCTTGAACTTGAAATCCTCTTGCATAGTCTTCAGAGTAGCCAAGGTAACAGGCATGCACCTCTAAGCCTGGCCGTTGCTTCTTCAACTTACCATTTGTTTTTTATTGGTTTTGGTTTTATGGTGGTTTGGGATGGTGCTTGTTTTGTTTTGTTTTGTTTTGTTTTGTTTTGTTTTGTTTTTGAGACAGGGCCTTTGTATGTAGCCCTGGATGTCCTGGAACTCACTATGTAGACCAGGTTCAAAGAAATCCATCTGTTTCTGTCTCCTGAGTGTAGGATTAAAGGTGTGTGGCACTACACTTAAAATTACAACTAAAGCTACTATTCCTGTCCCAATCTGGAGGACATTGTCATTCTCTTCTCGTGGCTACTCAAGACTTCATTGCAAAGGTTTTCTCTCTTATTGGACAACTGGGTGGATTCCAGTCTTATACCAGTTGGGTCAGTGCCAAATGAATAAACAGCCTTTGCACAAATCAGAGTTTGCACATAAGTCACTATATTTACAGGATCAGTTACTGGAATGGACGGGATTTGAAAGGTATCTCCAGAGACCCTTCTCTAAAAGTTTTGTGTTTAATAAAACTTTACCATTTTCGACACTAGAATAGCTGTTCTCAGCCTTCGGATTGTGCCCTCTTTGGGAGAGTCACATATCAGATATTCTGAATGTCAGTCATGATTCATAACAGTAGCAAAATTATAGTTCTGAAGTAACAACAAAATAATTTAATGGTTGAGGGTCACCACAACACGAGAAACTGTGCTGAGGGGCTGCAGCCTTAGGAAGGCTGGGAACCACTGTTGAATATGAGAGAGGATGTTCTCGGTGTGATCTGTGATTTGCATTTTCGACTGTGAGTGAAGTTGTGCATTTTTCTGTATATTTAAGGCTTTCTTTCGTGTTTCTCTTTTCCCCTCATGAGAACTACTAATATCATTTGCCTGTTTTGGGTTCTTATTACTTAGGGGGTTTGCTTTTATTTTTGAGTCAGGGTCTCATTTAGCTCAAACTGACCCAAAACATTTTTCTATAGCCAAGGATGACCTTGAACCCCTAAACCTCCAGCCTCCACTTCCGATGCAGTATCACGTTTGTGTGATTCCTCCTCCTCCTCCTCCTCCTCCTCCTCCTCCTCCTCCTCCTCCTCCTCCTCTTCTTCTTCTTCTTTTTGGTTTTTTGAGATAGGGTCTCTCCACACACACAGAGGAGTGAGTAGGAGGCATCCTGGGGTCCCCTTGAGGAGGCAGGGTGTTGGAGGAGGGGTAGGACTGTCACCCTCAAAGTCTGGCAGCTGCTCTCTGGTAGCCCAGAAGAGAGCTTACAGCATGGAACCTATCTCTCCCTCTTCTAGGGATCTCCCTCTTCTAGGGATAGCTCCTGATGTCCTGTAGCTCACTCTGTAGACCAGGCTGGCCTCCAACTCAGAAATCCACCTGCCTCTGCCTCCCAAGTGCTGGGATTAAAAGCATGTACCACAACACCTGGTGTCCTTTTTCTTCTTGATTGGCCCTTATATTTGGTGCTATAATCTCAAAGATTTCACTCCTGGTTAAGGGACTTTTAGTACAGAAGTCATAAGAAGGGACCTCAAAAATGTTACTATTAAATATAAATCTTAAGAATCTTGGTGGCTACTTTCTAGAAATGGAGTAACACGTGCTTGAGTCTAAGACTGTTGCCTTCCATGGTACCTTCTCCAGAGCAGGAAGCTGAAGTTAGAGGGCACGTGCAACCTGCCAAAGGAGATGCCCAGGAACTCATGGCTGAGGCCAGGTGGCTGAGACCCTGCAGCTGTACTCAAGTTCTGTTTCTCTCCTCTGTCTTTGTCTCTGTCAGCTTGGAGCTGAACCCAGGGCTTTGTTCATGAAGCACACATTCCTTACCACTGGGCTGTATGTTCACTCTGTCCTCTGACTTGGTACAGCTCAAGGATGACTTCTAGGGGAACACATTAGAACCCTGTGTGGAATACACTGGCAGGAAGACTGAGCTTTCTCCACGCCTCCCTTCAGTTAAGGAGTGGAGGGACAGCCTAGCCAATCGGGAGCTTTCTGCTGTTTCCTTTTAAGAGGCTCCTGAGAGGAGTGAGTAGGAGGCATCCTGGGGTCCCCTTGAGGAGGCAGGGTGTTGGAGGAGGGGTAGGACTGTCACCCTCAAAGTCTGGCAGCTGCTCTCTGGTAGCCCAGAAGAGAGCTTACAGCATGGAACCTATCTCTCCCTCTTCTAGGGATCTCCAGTCCTCATATGGGGTGAGAGGGGAGTTGCATAGGCGTGCAGGCCCCTGCCCTACCCACCCCCCATGCCAAGGTAATGGGTGTCCCACTGAACACAGTGTTCTCTGGACCAGGAGGAAGTAGTTTCGTGATTTTTCTCCATTCTTAGATCTGTCCTCTGTATCCTGCCTCTGCACCAAAACTTAAAACCTCAGCACAAAGATGCCATATCATCTCCCCAGAGATACCCACTGCAGTATCTCCCGAGCCTTTGAGTTGGTGCCACTTCCAACTCCACACTCCACAGCTGCCACCCAAGTCTCCTACCTCAGCTGAAACTCTTACCTCGACCATGCAAGCTGGGCCTGGAGACATGTTTCTGCCTTCTTCTGGCCTTCCTTTTGTATGAACTGGAGGTGCAACCCAGGGCCTCAGGCATGCCAGGCCATGCTTTGGGACTGCAGTGCATCCCTTTCCTCCCCTTCTAGTCTTGTCTCTGGACCTCATGAGAGGAGGCCCTGCTTTCCTTTGCCTCCCAAGGTCTCTGCCCCAAAGCTTCGGGGACGTCCTTTCTGCACACTGCCTTTCTGAACAGACTTCTGCAATTACATCTGTTGGCAGACTGACTAGCTAATTAATCTCTTAGGGAACCGTCTCGTTAACACATTTAGCCTTTCCATGGGCCTATTCATCTTGAGCTTCAGCTCTGCGAGCCCCTCCATGAGAAGTTCTCTCAGACAAAAATATTTTAAAATACTCAAATAGTCAAGACTGGCGTGGTGATGCATGCTTGTGATCCCAGCATTTGAAAGTCAGAGGAGGAGGATCAAGAGTCCTGTGTCTCTCCCCTATCCCACCCCCTTATGCATCCAGTTTAGGTCTTTTCTCACACTTGCATTCAGACAGCAACCTGAGGGCTGTGTTGCGGATAGGGCTTACTTGGGCTTGCAGGGGCTGTGGGTTCAGCACCATGGAGAGAGCTTATCCACGCAGTTGGTGCTGTTAAAAAGCTAAAGATTCACTAAACAAGGGACAGAAAGAGGGAGTGTATAAAATGAAAAGAACCGGGTCCTGACCCTCTTGGGTGTTCACTGCAGTTGTGAGGAACCGGAAATAGGATAGTTGTAACCAGGTATAATCCATGGCCTCAGACACAGGAGATGGTGGGCACAGTCCCTTTCTTGCAGAAAAAGTGGTAAATCCGAGCTTCGGCTAAGCCTCAGAAGATATTATTACAGTAGGAACAACCACTCAGGCCTGTGCTCTTAGGGGAATTTATAAATGCACTTTGAACAAAGGACTGGATGGATGGATCAGGCAGATCCAACCTCCAGATTCATACAAGATAGTGCTGTAGGCCAGAAAGTCAGCCAGCTTGTGGCTTGCTCTATCTGACAGGGGAGGGCGAGTTACAGCTCTGAGTACCTAGGGCTAGCCTTCTGGGGGCTGGGGGTGGAGGGTATAAAGGACCGGTTTGGTGTCCGTTTGACAGGGTGGCTGGAGGCTGGGAGGCCTCATGGCTGCTCTGACTGTGGTACTGGCCCGGGGGTGTTGCAGGAGTGGGCAGATGCCTGCTGCAGGGGACTCCGAAGCGTCCACGCCTACATCCTGGTCTATGACATCTGCTGCTTTGACAGCTTTGAGTACGTCAAGACTATCCGTCAGCAGATCCTGGAGACGAGGTGAGGAGTTGTGACAATCTATTGCTGCTACCTCAGTGGATGCCCGAATGCTAGCCTGTCTCCAAAAAAGGGATGGTACAAGGACGGGGGCGCTGGAGGATGGGTCATAGGTGAAATGTACTGAGTTTTCTGGTTCCCACGAGTCCCCACCCCTTTTCTTTCTTTTCTTTTTTCTTTTCCTTTTTTTTTTTGGACAGGGTTTCACTATGTTGCTAGGGTGGTTTTGTACTCAAAATCCCCCTGCCTCAGGCCTCCCGAGTGCTGTAATTTCAGGTGTGGATCACTTACCCCACTTCTGTTGACTCATTTTGGGACCCCGACTTATAACGTTGGCTACGCTAATAGTGAAGAGCAGGGGCTGGGAGTGCATGGCCGCGGATCAGCTTTGATATATAAGTCTCAGTTTTCTTGTCTGTAAAATAGGCAGAACAATAGTATCGACTTTTTCGGATGTGTTCTTTAAAGATGTAACCTTCCTCAAGGGGTTGAGGCTGCACCTAGAACAGAGTACAGGCTAACGCGGAGCCCAGTGGTTGCGAGACTGGCAGCGCCCCCAAATTTCTGCCTCAACCCGCAGGGTGATCGGCACCTCGGAGACGCCCATCATCATCGTGGGCAACAAGCGCGACCTGCAACGAGGACGCGTGATTCCACGCTGGAACGTGTCGCACTTGGTGCGCAAGACCTGGAAGTGCGGCTACGTGGAGTGCTCGGCCAAGTACAACTGGCACATCCTGCTGCTCTTCAGCGAGCTGCTCAAGAGTGTGGGCTGCGCCCGCTGCAAACACGTGCACGCTGCTCTGCGCTTCCAGGGCGCGCTGCGCCGCAACCGCTGCGCCATCATGTGACGCCGCGTGCGCCTTGCAGCAGCACTGTCCCAGCGAAAGGGAGGGCGGGGCGGGGCCAGCCTCCCGCGGGACACCAGGGCCAGAGCAGGGAACCCCCGGAGGAGAACTCTGGGCTCCGGGCCTGAAGCACCCCTACAGCCACACACCTCCCCACGAGAATCAGAGGGCGAGAGGGAGCCTCCCCGCCACTCCCCAGTCCTCCCCTCCCACCTGAGTCTCCCTGGGTCAGACACCTTCAGTGCTGTAGTGTAGTGCCCGGCCCTAGGAGGGGCCACAACCTGTGGGCCAAGGGGTGACCGTGTGAAATGGAGGGTGGGGTGAGGAGGTGCTGTCTTGGTCGGGCCCCTGCCCATCTTCCCCACAGTGTGTCCGTCTTTACCCCACGTCCTCTTTTCCAATGTCTGTCCTCTCAAGTGTCTGTCAGTCCTCAGTTGTCCTATCTACCCTCCAGTGTTTCTCCCTGCTCCCCAGCTCCGCTCACAGGGCTCTCATTTCGTCCATCCCCTTGTCGCGGATCCTGGCAGGTTTTTGATGCCAGGCCTTCTCCCCGGCAGCACCACTGGCACAGGGCAGAGAGATGCAAGTATCCCAAGGACCGAAGGGGTCCGAGGGCTGAGGTCCAACAGCCGCCAGGGAGAGAAGGCTGAGCTCTCCCTCATCCAGGGAGACCTCCCTGCCCAGCAGCCCCCAGAGACGCAACCACCTACCTTCCAGCCTTAACTCAATGGTCCCTGCCGGGTGCCCCTCACCCCTCCTGACCCCAAAGCCAGATTGCCCCCGGGCTAAAATTCGTTTTGTTTTGTTTGACAGTGTGGAGAGGAAACTCCTCAAAGAATCTTTTTCTCTCCGTGATGCTAGGTCCCACTTCTCGGTTATCTCCTGCACTAGGACGGGCTGCTAAGTTGGGGGATGTGGAGTTTGTCGGGGACTGGTGGTGGTGGGAAAGATGGTGCCTGGGAGAGGGGGGTCACGTTATGCTATGATGATAGCATATGTCCCAGTCCCACCTCAGTCCAACTGCCTAAGACTCTGTCTCCATCAGGTCTCAGGTTGTCTTGATAAGTCTTTGTAGAGGCAGAGCCAGGAATAGAATAAGAGTGAGAGAGTTGTACCTGAGAGAGATAGGCATGCATCCCCACCCATAGTGGAGGCCCTCAGGATCTGACTGACCCCTTATCCCAACACCAGGTTGGCCCTATCCCCTAACTCACCCACCCCATTTTCCCCGGCTGCCTGGCCGGGTTTCTACCTCTCGTCACCGGAGCTGATCACTGTCAGTTTTGTACCGATTTAGAAATAATAATAATGGAGATTTCCAGGAGTGGCCCGAGGGATTGCTTGGGGACTTGGAGGGAGGGAGGAAGAAGTAATTCCATGTCCCCTGCCCCGGCCAAAGACAGTTTCTGAGGCTGAACCCTCAACCTCAGCCCTGGTCCAGTTGGGAGCATAATAAGGACCCTTTGTCAACAGGGGTACATAGGGGTACATAGCCTTTGTCAAGGCTGCAGTGCACAGACCAGGGAATCAGGTACCCAGAGAGGTTATGGGGAGGAGTCTGGGGGCAGGGGTGGGATGGGGAATTTATAGTGTTCCCATGTGGGAGGGAATCTGTGATTCTCTCTTCTGCTTCCCTACTGAGTCTCACTCCCTCTGCCCAGCAGGGGCACTGCAGTACAACAACAGCAGCCCTCCCTTTGGGCAGCCCAGCGTTCTGGGTTCTAGTCCTTGCTGTCCTGCACAATTTTGGGCTAGCAATTTGCCCTCTCTGAGCCTCCCTCTGAAACAGAGGCGGTGGCTCCCCTTCCCCACACTTCAGAGTGGCTGGGAGGGTAAGGAGGAAGGGTGCCCACTTTCTTCTCCTGCAGCCCCACCACTGGTTCCTCGGGGTGTGGGGTAAAGATGACAGACTCCCATGTGCCCAATCACCCCCCCCCCCACTCTGGAGCACTCGAGGTGAGGGTGGGGGACCCAGACCTCTGGCTTGCCTCCACTGGGAGTCATTGGAATGTAGCCCACTCACCCTTTCCTCTTCACCCCAGGTCTTGGATTTCAGGTCCCTCCACCCCCATTCTGAGTCTCTGTCCTTCCCCTCCCCAACCAGGGTTTCCCACACAGGATCTGGAAGTGCGTGTGTGACACCCACTGAGCTGTTATTGAAAGTCAGATTAAAAATCAGGGAGTGTTTTCCCTCGTTTCTCTACTTCAGTGTCAGCTCTGTTGCTCGTGGAAGGAGGAGTGGGCCCCAGCAGTCCAGCAGTGTGTGTGTGTGTGTGTGTGTGTGTGTGTGTGTGTGTGTGTATACATTCGCTCACATGTGTGTTCATGCTATGTGGAAAGAGTGGTGCTCCCTACTCAAAAGCTCAGGACCAATCAAAAGACCAAAGGAAAAGGTTCTGGATGTGATTCCTTCCCCCTCCCTCCCCACCCCCCAGCTAATCGCAGCCACGCAGAGGGTACCATCACCTGCCTTTGCAGATGCCTACAAGACGCAGTCCTAACTCCTTCTACATCTTCCTCCCAGTCAGGGTCAAATTTGGGGCCTCATAACCATAGCTTTTTAGACACAGAAGTGCGATGGATGCCATCAACCAGCCCGCTGTCATCCTGAGCCATCCCTGTTCTCAGAACCAGGGGTAAATCTTTGAAGTCCACGTCAAGGGTGGCCAGCCTTCAGGAACCTGTGCGGCTATGCCTTCGTCGCTGTCCAAGGTCCTGAGCACCAGGAACTGATGGGGAAGCCTGGCTTGCTGACAGCTCACCCCACGTTGTCCCCGTCGCCACCAGCAAAGATGAGGTTTGAATTTGCACCGCTCTACACTTCTACAGTCTTAGGGAAAAGATCCAAAAAGCTGAGGCTCAAAGACAGACCCACATGTGTTTAATAACTTACAGCTGTGGAAATGTCCAGAGACTGAGGAGCTGTTCTTGGTGGCGACGATAAGATGGGCAATCACCCCTGGTTTGATGCTGGCTTGCCATAGGAGGTATGGGCTGCCCTTTCGTGCAACGGGTGGGGTCTTCAGGCCTATACCTGGCAAAGACACTGTGCTGAGTGAGGGACTGTACTTTCTCACACACACACTGCACTGCATACGTTTTGCTGTGCCCTTCTCTATCTGAGGGCTCTTCAGACCCAGGATTCTTCCTCAGGTGGAAGTGGGGTTCCATCATGCTGCAGAGGCTCGCGGCTCTCTGAAGGCTGGATGCTGCTCTCCAATGAGATGGTGGCTTCTTTCTTTTTCTCTTCCTTCTTTTTACCTGCTCCATTCACCTGGCAGGTGCCCCCTCCCTTGTCACCCAATGTAGTTTTTAATACCCTGCTTCCAGGGGCTGTCCTAGATGGACCCAGGCAGGGATAGACCAGTGGCTTGGGAATTCTGGAAGGTCTCTTTTCAGGCCTATGGTCTTTACGGGGCCGGATTCTGGGTCTCAGCTTCAGCTTGTAAATGGATGGGACCTTCTGGGGCTTCCGGAGAGTTCTCTTGCCCTTGCCCAGACATACCTTGGCTTTGTCAGAACTGGGGTCTGAGCATGAATGTGTGGGAGCCTCCAGATTGGCAGGCATAGGCGGGGTTGAGCAGTCCCGCCCTCTTGCAGGCGACATGGTTCTCACTATGGTACCCTCAACACTTGGGCTTGCATTTATTCTTGTCCCCATCTCTCTGGAACCTAGCCTCTCTTTGGGGCTTCCTGGATCCACAGTTGGTCTAAGGGGGCGTCCAGATCCTACCTCCCAGGCTTTCAGATCTACTTTAAGGAGAGGTGGAGGACCCTGAACCAGTTCCTGGATGACTTTATCATAAGGACCCCCAGGCTCAGGCCACCTCCCACCCAGACTGGGAACATAGACCCCACTCCGAGGGATGGCTTGAGATTTTGTACCCTGAGTACAGGCAGCCCCCACCTCCAGCAGTTTCATGTTGACCGCAGCCTTCTCTTTAAGGTTTTCATAGAGGGCTTGCTCTCCGGTCCTGCCCAGGGGCAGAGAGGTGTACCTCTCTTGCCACTTCTGTGTACCCAAGCTCCTGGGATCCTCAGTCTCTGAAGTAATCTTTATGTCTGTCTGGTGGTCCCCACTTGCTTCCACGGAGTGATGCCCATGTGTGGATCTCTCCAGGTTCCCTGTGAGAGCCCTTGATGAGATGGAGCCTGTCTCCATGGAACCTCCACCTTCAGTACCCAAAGAGCTTCTTCCTGGAGTTGGGGCTTGGGCAGGGGACAGCCGGATAGGGATCTTGGTGAGCCCTTTGCCCGGGGATGAAGACTGAACAGACATGGGCTCACTGAGCTGTGAGGAGGCACCCTGGTGCTGGAGCCAGAGAGTGTGAGGATTGGCTAAGCTGGAGGAACGAGGTGGGGGAGATGGTCCTCTTGCTGATGTCCTTTTACTGGTGGCCTCAGGGATTTGGAGCCTCTGAGGTGTAGGAGCCTTGGTGTGTGTTCCTCGACTGTCTGCTTCCTTGTGAACCCAAGATGTGGGAGTCCTTCCTCTGAGCAGTTCACCTGGGCATCTGTTCACTCTCTTCTCTGACAGGGTACTCTGTAGGTCTGGTCCCCTACAAGTAGATGAGAATTGGGGACCAGGTGATGACATCCTCTGAGATGGAGTCATTGGTTTCTCTTGGGGCCTGAAAAGGAGAGAAACGGGCTTGAAAGGGGCTCAGGACAGTCAGAGGCATTTCCCATGGGAACACTATGTGGGGCTTAGGGAACCAGTGTTCTTCCCTGGGGCAGACCAGGGGCCCCTATGTAGCCATTCTAGCAGCCTGGGCATCCTTGTTCCCACTCAGCAGATAGAAAGGGACTTCGGACCATTCAAGGCAAAATTCTAGACCAGAAGACTGATAATCAGAAGCTACACATACTTGGGGCAGGTCTCAGTCTTAGCTTTATCATGAAATGGAAGAACACTGAATATGGCCTCAGCCCCCTTGTCTACAAGATGGGTAGGCATTTGGTGCAACTAGGTGATCCTTAAGTCCTGGGTGCTGTTTTGATTGCAAACATCTGAAGCCTTGTCTGTTTTACAGCTCTGGAGTATAGAGTTCAGGTCTTTGTGTATACTAGGGGGACATTGTCCCTCTGGGCTATGTATTATTTTTTGTGATATGGCCTCCTGAAGTGGCCTGGGAAGGGCCCAAATTCACAATCGCCTGCCTTGGCTGCCTGAATGCTAGGACTCTAGGCATATGCCATCATATCTGGCTTGTGTGATTTTTTTTTTGTTGGGATAAAACATTGTTCCCTTTATCTTGGGGGATGAGCCACCGAGAATAGACTTATGGGGGGACACTTCCATGTCCCTCTCTTGAACCTTAGAAGTGGAGCCATTTCTCTGAAGGTTCTGGCCTTCACTGGGGATTCACTACGGGGTCCAGGAGAAGAGTGGGTGGGAGGCCTCAGTTTTCTGCTGGAAGAAGTGTATGTCTTCCAGTCCACTGGAGGCAGCGGGCTCTGTGAGCGGCTGATGGTCATTGTAGGCTGTGGCTGTGAGGGCCCAGCCTGCACCTTCACTTCATGCTGCACCGGTGGTCCTGGGGGTTTCAGGAAGCTGCCTGGTTTATGGGCTACCACAATGGGCCCCAGAGAAAGCAGAAGAAAGAAGAGTTCAATTACTGTTTATGAAACGCATTGTTCTACCCTGTCAAATTCTCCTTATTCTCCCTACAGCGGCAGTACCAGTTTCTACAAAGGGACTCAGGGAACACCGTCTGGTTAGAGAGCCCAACAGCAGGATTTACTGAAAGCTTATGTGGCACTGCCAATCTGCAACTTTTATTCAAATTGTATGCTTCTTCAGAGTGACTTGAGGTACTGATGAAGATTAGAGAAGGACTGAAAATCTTCAGGCTCCCTTGTGTGGACTCCAAGGCCAAATCTGAGCTCCACTGAGATGTAATTTGGCAAATGTTGTTTCTGCGTGCCTTGCGCGCCACCTTGTGGTTACTCTTATTATTGAGCCATGACTGCCCCTCAGTTCCCATCCACAGATCCCTGTACAACGGAGCCCCTGGAGATCAGGCCTATTTGCCGTTCCACAAGTGGTCTCTCAACTAGGAGCTATGTCTATATCTCTCTAACCAGCCCCATAGGGAAAAACTTCTGGGGAACTCACAGAGGGATGTGCACCGGCAGGGGTCATGTTTATCCAGATAATGGCCCAGCGTGTCCCAGCCACCCCCAACACGAACCATCACATGGCTCCGGAGAATCTGAGGGGGCAAAGGTGAGGTTGAGAGCTTAGTGGAGGGCTTCCCCTATTTCCATTATACCCCCTTACACACGTGTGTGATTGGGAGACAGAATATTTTGTTTTTTAGCTTTACCCATGACTGGCATCAGACATCACTTGTCTGATGGGGCCAAAGTGCTGAACAGAAAGTTGCACAGCCACAACTGGACAAGGGAATCACATAGGCATTTGGATTGCTAGCCAGGTCCCAGAACACTCTCATTGCTATACGGGGCTTCACACATGTCTCTGCTTGCAATTGGTATGGGACCATCATGCCCCTGTGATGTGTGCCACAGACAGTGGGAGCCCTGCTCCACTCTGTGATGAAACAGGTCCTGCAGACTTTTCAAACTTTAATTTCCACGTTCAAAAATGGGGCCACAATCCCTGGCCCATGCACACATCACAAGACTGTTTATCGTCTTGGGATCTGAGGGGGTTCTCAGATTGTTGGCTCTGCTCCCAGGTGTGCTCTGTGCCCAACTGCTGTCCACATTCCTCCGCACAGAGCATCTCCAGGGGGTGAAGCCAGACACAGGGAAAGGCTAGCGAGAAGCCCACGCCAGGCCTGCAATGCTCTACAGACTCTCCAGAGTCTAAGTGGTATACGTTGGGATCCACAAGGCTGGGGCTGCACACGGAACACAAAAGTTTCTTGGATCCCTCACTCTGACCTATCCTGCGGAGTGGGAAAGTGAGGGGACCTTTTTTTATATACCCTATTTCTGCCTGGGGGCAATCTGTGGACTCAGCTCTGATGGAGGTGGTGAAGGATGGTGGTGCCGGCTGCACCAAGGAGAGGATGGGATGAGCTTGTCAACTTTGGCTGGAAACTTCTGGAAATTTTCAAGGTAAGGAAACACCTCAAGGCCTGGTGACTTGGGGTGTATGATGGCTGACTTCGCCCTCAGGCTTAGTCGAAGTTCTACAGAAAGAAACCCCATTTCGCTGACCCGAGATGTCCTGCCACCTATGTCAGACTTACCCGGATGAAGATGAGCGTGTTGGAGTCCCCCACTCTGTACTTCCCCTCAGATATCTTGACCATGGAGAATTGCACTGGGCATGTGCAATGGCTCACGAGGCTCTGCACCTGTGGGCGGTGGCAACAGAGGCTTGGCCCTCTTCTCCGCCTGAATACCCAAGTCCATTCACATACGGGGTCAAGTTAAGTGGGGTGCCTATGTGCCACCAGGCTGGTGCTGAGGTCAGGGATGGGAGCTGGGAGGCAAATAGGAAAGGGGAAGCCTTTTAAAAACACCTGAGACAGCCCCCTGTGGTCCACTTCCCCTGCTGATGGTGGGATACAGTGGGCTGTGCTACAGCGTGGAGCATCCACCACAGGCTAAGGAACCATCCTGAAGAATTGCTTGGGCTCGTGAGTTTGAGACCACACTTGGCCACACAGCAAAGCGAGGGAAAGAGAAGGGCAAAGTAGAAGAGAGGAAATGGGGAAACGAGGGGAAGAAAAATGAAAGAAAAAAGGTAGAACCCTCCGGGAGCTCCATTTTCCTCAGTGACAGGAATAGGGCTAGCCTCAGGAAGTAGCTCCCCTATGGCGGGATCCCACTCTTTGTCCCATGCACTTTATGTTGGGTTACTTAAGTCCCAACAGCAGCCCCAGAAAGTAGGTATTGTGTCTCCTTACACTACATGCTGAAGGGAAGATCAGAAAGGTTAAATGATTTGCCCAAAGCCACACAGTGGGTGTTGACTGGTAACGAAGATATCATGTTCTTGGCGCCCAGTTCTCAGGACCAAATGAGAGGTGCAGTGCCCGCCTCCGTTGCAAAGGCGGTAAGCAGCAATAGCCGCTGACACGTGTGGGTGGGGCTCAGAGTGGAGCAGGGTAGTGGGGACTGGGAAAGAGGAAGGCAGGGCACATGCTCGGCCTGAGGGCGTAGCTGAGCACCTCACCATCTGGTCCAGGTTGTGGAAGTGGCAAGGCCTGCGGGCAGGGGGTACGGGCAGTGGCGGGTCCGGCGATGGCAGGGCCAGGTCGCGCCGAAGCTCCTCATCAATTTCCTCTTCTAGATGCACCAGGGCGGGAGCCGCCACACCGAAGCGCCAAGCGCGGCGACCCAGCTCCAGCAGACACAATACCACGCTCTTCACGTTCTTGCGTAGCACCAGGTCCTCTGTCTCGAACATCAGCACCTCTGGTGCGGGACAAAGAAGAGAAGGGGACACAGGTGGTTTGAGTACCCCGCTGGAACCCATCCCAAGGCAGGAGTAGTGGGCACAGGAGGGTGGCACGGGTCTCAGCATCTCAGGTTGAGGAAGCTCTTAGAAGGGGTCCACACAAAGCAGCTAGGCTAACTGCAGAAGATGGTGACTATTTGAAGTCTGGCTGATCCTAGGGGCAGAAGGAGAGCTCTCCCTGTCCGGTTCTCCTGCGATCCACTTAGCCAATGAGAAGATCCCAGGAGCAGGAAGCAGTTTCTTCTCACCCATCGTCCGGACTCTCGAAACTCAGCTCTAGATTAAGCAGGCTAACTTGACTTTGGGCACCCCACCCTATAAGGCTCAGTCTAGGAATCTCCCGTGGCTATGTGACCTTCAAGCTAGACCCAGAGCCCCAGTGTTCATCTGAAAAAATAGAGGTGTAGTCTATCTTAAGAGAAAGCAGTAGTTGTTTAGGGGCTGGTCCTGGGAATGAAACCCAAGGTCAAGGATGTATATAAACTACATCCTTAGCATTGATTAACCTTTGATCCAGCCCCTCCCTTCCTTCCATCAGCCCAGAGTCCAAACCTGACCTGTCTCCTCCCAGTTACTTTTGGCCCGGAGAGTTGTGTAGCCACACCTAATCCCATTCCTGGGTTCAAGGCCAAAACCTGTTGCTCTCTGAGCCCTTCAAGTCCCTGCAGGCCTGTGCCCCTCCCTATAGACCTCTCCCCTTGAGCTTCCCTCCCATCCTTTTAGTCAAGTGGTCCTCCACCCATGAGTGGAGACCCATGAGGGTCACATATCAGATATCTTGCATATCGGATATTTACATTACAATGTATAACAACAGCAAACTTACAGTTATGAAGTAGCAATGAAAATAGTTTTGTGGTGATGGTGGGGGGGGTCACCACAAGATGAGGATCTGTTTTAAAGGGTCTCAACATTAGGAAGGTCGAGAACCACTGTTTCAGTTCTTCCTTCTCGCTGCCCTGCTTCTCCCAGTTATCCACCTACCTTGTGCTTTGCGGCTGCTCCCTGACTAGTTAACCCCTTCTCCCAAACTTCTCACATTAGCCCAAATCTCCTCCCTCTTGTTGCCCTTGCTGGCGCCCGCTACTGTGTCACCAGGCTGACCATTCTCATTCTGAATCCCATATCATATTCATGCCTTTGAAGCACACGTCACCCTAGGCAGTAATGTCTGAGTCTATTTATCTGTCTGCCTTCCTAGACCATGCATTCCTAAGCATTTGGGTCCTATTCTCCTCAGTTCTAGGTACCCAGCATGCACTGGAAACAGAAGAGGCAATGCATATATCTTTGTGGATTTAATCGTTGGTGAATATCTATTGGTCATCAGTGTGTGTTTACTAAGGATTTAAGATTGTGAGATGGGGAAACTGATGCGCTAAAAGAGAAGCTACCACATGGGAAATCTAGAATACCTCAACTCCTGACCCCCACGTCTAACTTAGCTTAAGCTTCCAAGTGATGCGCGCCCCTATGATATAAAGGTCGGAGACGGTTGTATTACCTTGGATCCCCATCTCCTTGCGACACCACTGGATGAAGTTGGAGATGTTGTCCCTGGCCTGGAAGGTACCCGGCTGCGCAGCCCCATTGCAGAAAACCCCAGCCTGGGGCATGGGAATCTTTTGAGCTCGCTCAGGTGCCTCAGCCAGGAAGGCCAGAGCAGCCTCTGTGACGGTGTTGGCATGCCGGCACAACACCAGGCCAGTCTCCAGCACCCGCAGGAAGTTGGCTGCATCAATGTCCAGCCCGTACAGATCCCGAAGCCATTCAGCCAGGTCTTCCTTCATGGCCTCCAGGTACCGCTCGCTGGACTTGAAGGGCCGGATGCTGCGCACAGGAGGCCCTGGTGTCCTGGGTCTCCTCCTAGTTCCCACATGCTGAGACATGACTGGAACTCAAGTACGGGAGGAAGTAGGAAACACCTGTCCCCCCAATGTCGTCTCTTCTGCTACCTGCTAGATCAAGGCCCTGGCCCAATTTTCCTTGATTCAGTGGGTCCCCCCCTCTATCCTCTGAGAGCCCAGGATTTCTGACTTTGCAGCTTGCTTCGGGCTTCAGCCTCTGGGCCAGGCCCAGCCCCCACTGCCCACATTCCTCAGTCCCTGCCTGAATTTTTCTTTGGTAGCTTGCAGCAACCTCACTCTCAGCTGCCTAGTCCATTCAGAGTTCAGCGCTTCTGGGACTGGTGGAAGTTGAGGGCCCTCCTCTCTTTCCAGGGCTGGATAGGTCATCTACTGCCTCCGGACCCACCACTCTCACCGTCCAGGGAGCCCGGAAGACAAGCATGCAGGCTGTGGCCTGCTGCTCTGCTTTCCTTCCTCTCCTTGGAGACAGCAACTGCTACAAACACTCCTTGTTAACCCTTCCTTCCAGCAGCCAAGTGCCTGTTGTCTGCTGCAAAGCCAGAGCCGGCCAGAGAGGGTGGGACTGGGCTCTCTTTCACAGTTGACTCCTTGTGGGGGGATTTGGGGAAGTTGAGGGTGAAGTTCAGGGCCTGGGGCTTTAAGGATGGGTGAGCATTGGAAATGAATGCCTGTGGAAGAGACACGGCAATAGAGCCCAAAGATGGGAGATTTGCCCTAAATCCTTTTGGAGGTGACATGCAAGCCCTGGTCTCTCTGTGCCTTAGTTTGTCAACTGTCAAATGGGAAGGACAGTGTCTATCCTAGGGTGGTGTGAGGAGCAGGGGAACAGTGTGTGAGAGTGAAAACACCAGAATACACAGCCTGGGTGAGCCCCGGCTCTCACAAGCTCTCCCAGCAGCCCTGTCTGAACACCATGATTCCCATCTGCTCTGGAGAACCTACCTGTTCCATCCATGTGATTCTTCTAGAACAGTTTCATCCCATGGTCACAGCAATGCATTCATTCAATAAAAATTTCTTTTCTCTCTCTCTCTCTCTCTCTCTCTCTCTCTCTCTCTCTCTCCTCTTCCTCCCTTTCTGTTTTTTGTTTGTTTGTTTATCTATTTATTTAGGTTTTTTTTTTGGGGGGGGGGGACAGTGTTTCTCTATGTAGCCCTGGAACTCACTCTGTAGACCAGGCTGGCCTTGAACTCAGAGATCCGACCACCTCTGCCTCCAAAGTGATGAAATGAAAAGCATATCCCACTATCACCTAGCTAACAAAGAGTTCTTAAGCCTCTGCTCTGTATCAGACACTATCATAGAGCTTAGAATACAAACAAGCAAAAACATCACTGCCTGAATTCATGGAAGCTACATGTATGTTACTGAGTGATGGGTGGTAGATGGACAAAAAAGTCTGATTCAGAGTGCTGGCACACGCCCGTAATCTCATCGTTTGGGAAACTGAGGCAGGAGGATTGAGAGTTCAAGGTCAGCCTACGTAGCAAACTCAAGTCCAGATTGGCATACAAGGTAAGACCCTGTCTTAAGAATCAAAAGACAAAAACAAATAACAGAATAAATGTGTAGTCAATCAGGTGGTGATAAATACCAGGGAGAATACAGGAGAAGAGAGTGGTGGCTTTAGATGAGGTGACACCATCCATAAAGGAAAGCCTTGATGACAAGGTGTCGCCTGGACATAGACCTGAGAGAGTGAGGACATGACCCCGAATGAAGAAGAAAAGCTGCCAGTGCTGAGGCTTGGAGGCAGGAGCATGCTTGGCATGTTCTAAGAATAGCAATGCTAAAAAAAGAAAGAATAGCAAAAGGAGGGGACTGGAGAGATGGTTCCGCAGCAGCTAAGAAGGATTGCTGCTTCTTCAGAGGGCCTGGGCTTGGTTCCCAGGACTCACATAATAGTTATCTGTGCCACTTGCCTCAGGGGATCTGATGCCCTCTTTTGGCCTCCATGGGCACCTGCACACCCATGGCACACAGACACACATATACACACAAGTTTTTTAAAAGTGAGGAGGGATGGAATGCTGGCTTCTCTTGCAGAAGACTTGAGTTCAGGTCCCAGCATGCACGTGGCTGCTCACAGCCTTTGGTAACTGCAGTTCCAGAGGATCAGACACCCTCTTCTGGCTTCTGCTAGCACCAGGCATGCAAATGGTACACATACACATATGTAGGCAAATACTCATAGAGATAAAATAAAAAATAAATCTTTCTTAAGAGAAAAAGAAGGAAGAGGAAAAGGAGGAGGAGGAGGAGGAGGAGGGCTGGAGGGATGTCTCAGAGGTTAAGAGCTCTCTCTGGCTGCTCTTCCAGAGGATCTGGGTTTGATTCTCAGCACCCACATGCAGCTCACAGCTGTCTGTAACTCTAGCTGCAGGGGATCCAACATCTTCTTCTGGCCTCCATGACAACAGGTCAGGAATGCATACGGTATACAGAGCATAGTATACAAGAAAACACATTAAATAAATAAAATTTGAAAAACAGTAAAGAGAGGACAGACATGAGGCTGAGAAAAAATGAGGCCCCAAGTTAGCCAGAGCCTGGCAGGGGAATGCCAAGATGCCCTTTTCTCCGAGTGAAAGGGCAAGCGTACTATAGAGTTGAGGACAGGGATGTGCCCTTACTTGGGCAGCTGTGTGGAGGGACTGTAGGACCAGAGGAATAACTGGACACCATTTGGAATACCAACACCACCTAAGTAGGGCAATGGTAGCTTAGACAAGGTGATGGCAAGCAGCCACATTCCATGTTGCTCCTGCAGAGTTAATAGGATTGGTCTAAAACAGGGTGTCCAGTCTGGACACTCTGAGGCCCTGGTTAGCTAGCTCTTTCTTGTACAGGGCTGTCTTGAGCACCTTTGAGAGACATTTGTCAAAATGCCTGTCCTCTACCCACCAAATGCCCAGAGTATATACCCCAGATTGTCACCTCATCTTAGAATATAGCCAGCGATTGCCACATGTCTTCTGAATGGCAAAAATCTTCCCCTTCTTCACCTTGGGAGATTCTCATCTAGGTGATCATGTGACCCAGAATCATCCACACAGATGCCTGTGATTTTTAAAAAGCTTTTAAATTTTATTTTCATTTATTTAATGTCTGTCAGTGCTTTGTCTGCAGGAATGTCTGTGCAACACGTGCATATCTAGTGCCCTTGAGGATGAAGAGGGCACTGGATCCCCTTGAACTAGAGTTACAGAGTGTGTGAGTCACCATGTGAGTGCTAGGAATTGAACTCAGGTCCTCTGGGAGAGCAACCAGTGCTCTTAACTGCTGAGACGTCTCCCCAGGCCCCTTCTCTGTGGCTTCTGAATCGGAGCTACAAGGAGAAGTGCTTCTCTTAATTAGGGTTTTAGGGATACGGTTGTGAAGTCATGTTCTCTGTACACATAGAGAGCTTACATAGAGAAGGGAAGAATTGGCATACAAACATAGAGATAAAGGGACAGAGGACCCTGGGGAACACAAGACCTCTGGGTACAGGGGACTTTAGGGTACCGGAGTTCTTATTTTTGTTGTCTAATGGCCAACCACTTGTCAACCTGTCTACCTGTCAGCCAGCCAGAAAACAAAAAGACCACCTAAAACAGTGGCTCATACAGAAGGAAATATTACACACACACACACACACACACACACACACACACACACACCTCAACGCTCAAGTGGTTCTAGGTAGACAAATGGCCCTGTCTATATCATTGCCCAAAGATTTTTTTTTCTATCTGTGGTTCCCTCCAGCTATTGTCATCATTACAGAGTCCATCCTGGCTTCACAGGACTTTCCCCCACATTTGTAGGAAGAAGATACAGAGCCGGGCAGTGGTGGTGCACGCCTTTAATCCCAGGACTTGGGAGGCAGAGGCAGGTAGATTTCTGAGTTCAAGGCCAGCCTGGTCTACAGAGTGAGTTCCAGGACAGCCAAGACTACACGGAGAAACCCTGTCTCAACACCCCCCCCCCCCAAAAAAAAGAAGATACAGAGAGTGTGGGGGCTCCGACAGCTTTCTTTTAAGGATGTGAAGCATAAGTTCTATATGTAACTTTTTTTTTCACATGAGTTGAGCCAAAGTTTAGGTATCTGGCCCCACATAATTGCAAGGGAGACTGAAACTGTAGCCATGTGTCCTGTCAATGTTCAGAGGTAGTTCTTAACTAAAAGGAAGAAGGGGAAAGTGGAGACAGAGAAAAATTATAGTCCCAACCATATAATAATCCCACAAACAAAATCTTTATAGGTCTTGGCTTTATAGTTTGTGTAAAGAGATAGGTAGCCAATCTTTTGGCTTTTGGTGTCATATACTGTCTGTGTTGCATGTTGTCCTTTGTTTTTGTTTTTGTTTTTTTTTTATTTTCTTTTATACAACTCAATTAACATGTAATGCAACATTCATACAAAATCAGATTGTGTGTACATGTGGGATCTAACCTGCCCACCCTTAAGTTACATAAACTAAAATGTAAAAAAATCTGTAGTCTTTTTCAGTTAAATACAACTTTCACTTTAACACGAGTGCATATGTATGCATACGCCACAGTGTGCAGAAGTCAGAGAGCAACGTGTGGGCCCTGGGGATCCAACTCAGGTCCCCAGGCTTGGCCAAAGGTTATCTCACCCTCTGAGCCATGAGCCATCTTGCTGACCCAACCTCAGGGGTTTAAACCTACACATGAAACAGCAGAGAACTGTAACAGAGATTTAGTTAAGTCTAGAAGGGAATTGTGTAGACTTGTATTCTAACTGGAAGACTCAATGTAAAAAAAAATGTGAGCTGGGTTGTAAGAAAGAAATGAGAGACTGGAAAGGTGGCTCGTTGGTTAAGGGCACTTGTTGATCTTGAAGAGGACAGAGGTTCAGTTCTCAGCACCCACACATTGGCTTACAAGCATCCATAACTCTAGTGCTAGGGGATCTAACACCTCTTCTGGCCTCCATGGGCACCAGGCATGCGTATGGTACACATATATGCATGTAGGTAAAACATTCATACATATAAAGTAAAAATAAGTGAATTTTTTATTTAAAAAAGAAAGAAATGAGAAATTCTATGCTCATGTTTTTCTTCTTTAAAAAAAAACTTTTTTTTTTTTTTAAAGATTTATTTTATGGCTTCTTCTTCTTCGGGAACACACCAAATGGCAGATGACGCCTGTGCAGCGGGAGTTCCGGGGAAGACCCGAGGGACCCTGGATTAGGAGACCGCGGTGGCTTCCGTGGAGGAGTCGGAAGCGGTCTTAGGAGCCGCGGTCATGGTCCAGGCCTTGGCCGTGGTCGAGGAGGCGGGGCTCGTGAAAGTAAAGCTGAAGACAAGAAGTGGATCCTGTCACCAAGCTGGGCCGCCTGGTTAAGGACATGAAGATCATGCCCTTGGAGATCTACCTGTTCTCCCTGCCCATTAAGGAGTCTGAGATTATTGACTTTTTCCTGGGTGCATCCCTGAGGATGGGGTTCTGAAAATCACGCCAGTAAAAAAGCAGACTCGGGCTGGCCAGCGGACCAGGTTCAAGGCTTTCGTTGCTATTGGGGACTACAATGGTCACATTGGTCTTGGAGTTAAGTCTCCAAGGAGGTTGCCACTGCCATCCGAGGGGCCATCATTTTGGCCAAGCTTCCCATCATCCCTGTTTGGAGAGGCTACTAGGAGAACAAGATTGGCCCCACACTGTTCCATGCAAGGTGACAGGCCTCTGTGGCTTCGTGCTGGTGCATCTCATCCCTGCCCCCAGAGACACTGGCATTGTCTCTGCTCCTGTACTCAAGAAGCTACTGATGATGGCCGGTATAGATGACAACTACACTTCAGCCAGAGGCTGCACTGCCACCCTGGGCAACTTTGCCAAGGCCACCTTTGACGCCATCTCCAAGACCTACAGCTACCTGACCCCGACCTCTAGAAAGAGACTGTTCATCAAGTTTCCCTATCAGGAATTCACTGATCATCTTGTGGAAACCCACCCCAGAGTCTCTGTTCAGAGAACCCAGGCTCCAGCAGTGGCTACCACATAAGGTTTTTATACAAGAAAAAGAAATGAATTAAGTCTGTTTTAAAAAAGATTTATTTTATGTATATGAGCACATAGGGCATCAGATCGAATTACAGATGGTTGTGAGCCACCATGTGGTTGCTGGGAATTGAACTCAAGACCTCTGGAAGAGCAGTCAGTGCTCTTAACCACTGAGCTCTTAACCACTCCAGCCCCGTTCATATTTCTCTTAGGTCGGAGAACATGTTGATCAACAGAAATTAAGCGGATTTAGGCACAGAGCTCCATCCGTGACAAAGGAAGTGTGTATTCACCCTTCTGTCTTGTTATGTGAGTTTGTCTGCTGTCACAGACAAAATAACTTTGGAAGCCACAAGTCTGCTAGTAGACAAAGTAATGTTTGTCCTGCCTATGCAGAGGCGACTGGGAAAAACCATGAATTTTACAGCCTGATTCAGAAGGCTGCACGCTTTTCTAG
Organism: Arvicanthis niloticus; assembly: GCF_011762505.2. NCBI lineage: Eukaryota > Metazoa > Chordata > Mammalia > Rodentia > Muridae > Arvicanthis > Arvicanthis niloticus. The sequence goes on along the minus strand of NC_047663.1, from coordinate 38,617,444 downwards.
TGCTTTCCCTACCCAGAAGGGATCTGGTTTCATTTTTGGGAGTTTGATGGGTCCCAGTCCCTTTTGGTTAGTTTGTGACCTTGGTTGCAATCCATTGGACTCACCAATGTGGACCATGTGGGCCAGTGGTACCCAGAAGCAGTGAAGAACTCATTCTTAGGGCAGGTGTGGTGACATGTACACCTGAATTCTTGAAGCCATAGGTGCAATGCTTCACAATTCATGTTCTGTGGTAGAAATTTAGCTGCGGTGCCAGGCCCCAACATCTCCTTCATCCCAACTGATTGGAGGCTCTATGGACTGCCCCATCACCAGAGAAATCTTTCCTACTTGTTTTAGCCAGGCCTGTTTTCTGTTGCTTGTGACTAAGACCCCCTACTGACATGAACAGGATGACATGAACATCCTTCAAGCCCAGGAGACTCATCTTACCCTGAATCTCTTTCCTGTTCTCCCCCTAAAAGCCACATGCTCTTCTCTCCAGCACTTCTAACTTACCTACTGTCAGGGACGGCTGACAGGTGACTTTAGTGCAGCTGTACCCCAGGATCAGAGACATCTGCCTGTGCTGAAATCACAGGCCTTCTGGACTGTAGAACAGGGAGTGTGTGCTGTTTCCTAGGGCCACTGGTGTGGGGAGGACAGAGAGGTGATGTCTCAGATTTTGTCAGTGAGTTCTTGAAGGCAAAGACTTGGGGCAGTAAAGCTAGCAGGTTCCTAGGGACTGTGGAGGGAATGAGCAATCCTCAGAATTCAGCATAGTCTGTTTCTAAGGAAATGCCTGGATTGGGAAACAGAAGGATGGAGACCAGTGGCTGGCCAGCTGAGGGGGGAGGGAAGGCAAGAGAAGAGAGAAAGAGAAGAGAGTCTCTGGCACCCACACCAGCCTGTGACTTCAGTGACAGAGAGGTCTCAGCACAAGCCATAGGGTCTGATGATGCCTGTAGCCATTAATAACATCACCAGGACATTGAATCAGCCCGGTATCCCCTACCTTTTGGCTTATTGGGTGAATACGTGTATGAAGCTGGGGCCATTGCTAGTCAGCCATTTTAATCTTTGATCAACCAGATACACTTTAGTTGACCCATATTCAACCTTCCAAAGCCTTCCTCCCTTTCTCTACACAAGCTAGGATGTTCCAGAGGGTCCCAACAGAGGCACATATGACCCTAATGGATGATTTAAAATCATTTGTATTGCCCAATAAGATGGATCTTATACCAACCCATCCTTCTCTCCCTCCCTCCCTCCCTCCCTCCCTCCTTCCTCTCTCTCTCTCTCTCTCTCTCTCTCTCTCTCTCTCTCTCTCTCTCTCTCCTTCCTTCCCTCCCTCCTTCTCTCTCCCTCACCCCCTCTCCAGGATCTCATTTATAGCCCAAGCTGGCCTTAAACTCACAATCATCCTGTCTCAGATTCCTGAATACTGGAATCACAGGCATGTGTCACCTTTTGGTATCAGGCTTCACCTTGTTCTCTGGGCCTGTTCTATGAACAGCAGGAAGTAGTGCTTGGACTTGCTAATAAATGCAGCTCGTTCTTTTCTGATGCTAAATCCTCTCTTTGGATGAAAAACAGTCCGTTCCAAGTTTCCATACATTCTCAATGGGGGTCCCCTCTCCAGGGGGGTCCTGGGTAGCATGTAAGTGTGTGGGGAGCCAACAGAAGGCAACTATCATCCTTGCAGCCATCTTGAGCCATATACCCTGACAAGAGACTTGTTTACAACAGCCTACAACAGCTGAGCACACTCTGATAACATCTTGGTTTAGATACCCAGGATCTTCCCTTGGGTTTGTGAGACTTAAAGGTATGTGACTTAAGGGTGTGACTTAAAGGTGTGATTTAGAGATAAGACTTAAGGGAATGACTTAAGGGCATGACTTAGAAGTAAGACATATAAAAGGTGAGAGCCAGACAGAAGACAGACACTTGGATTAGACATTAGACACTTGTACTCGAGACAGGCACTTGGAAGAGAACTTGGAACTGGGAAAGAGATTAGCAACTGGAACTAGGATTAGGACTTGAGACTTGGTACTAGGAACTAGGGACTTGGAGAGAAGAAGAGAGACTGAAGAATAAACAGGATTGAATCACATTCTGTCTGGTCTCCATTCTTTGAGTCTGTCCTCACTCTCTCTCTTGCTGAACCCCAACCTGCGGACTGGAGCAGCCTTTGGCAGTGCAGGCTCTAACAATTTAGCCCCCAAGGCTTTGGCAGTGCGGGTTCCAACATTGATAGAGCGGTCTGCGACATTTTTGACCCCAAGCGTGGGGCAGAATGGTCAGTGACATTTTGGCCCCCAAACTTGGGGTAGAGCGGATTACAACATAAATGCAGAAGGCATACTGCCCATATTTCAGTAAGATTGTGTGTTCACGTCTTCACTGAAAGCAAGTTTTATTCCATGACTTTTTATTCTGTGAGAACAAGTCCTGATGCGATCTTATGCCAGTGTTATTTTTATGACATTCCAATTTTTTTAAAAAAAGATTTATCTTATGTACATATGTTTTGCCTGCACATATGTGTGTGCACCATGTGGATGTCTTGTGCCTGCAGAGGCCAGAAGGTGGTACCAGACCCCCTGGAACTGAAGTGGTAGACAGTTGTGAGCTGTATTGGTGCTGGGAACCAAACAGGGTCCTGTGCAAAATCAATAAGTGCTTTCACCTGCTAAGCCATCTCTTCAGCTTCCAACACACATTGTTGTTCCAAATTACTCTAAGAAAAGTAAAGGATAAAGGGCTGGTGGGTAGATAGGGCCTGGGGAAGCAGATGAGATGAACTGGGCCTTGGGACATTTGGGTTTTAGTTTCCTAAGTCCCCGGCTAGGTTTGTTGGCTTAGGTGTGTCTGTCAAGGGATACTGGGACTCAGGGAATGACTCAAGGATATGACTCCTGGTACCCTCATGTAGGTGTCATCCCTAGCAATGGCTTAACTGAATAACTGTTCCTGTAAAATGATGGTTGCTGGAGGCCTGATAGGTTTTGTATTTATGTGGTAGAGTTGGGATTTGAACCCAGTTTATCGAGGCCAAAGCTATTCTCTATTCCCCATTGGAATCCTCCTTGGGGTAAGGTAGGAGACATGTGGGTTTTGTTTGAGTCTGGAGATTCTAGAAAAGGCATCGGTCTCTAAGCAGAGCCTATGGGCAGCTGAGATTCTAGTCCCCCCCCCCCCCCGTGATCTAACAGAGGCCCTAGAAACCATATGAAGTTCTATAGGCACTGGGCATCCCCCACATCCCATCCCTGACCAGAGGGAACAGGCAGTACAGCGTTGGGAAGAATGGATAAACACAGTGAGTGGGGTTAGAAAGGGTGTGGACCAATCTCGGGCAACTCGCCCATCACCATGGGGATGAACTTTTCCCAGTTATCCATCCGTGTTTCTACAAGCCCTTGGCTTTCTCCTCCTCAAATATTCCGGTCCTCCTCCATCAGTTCTCTTATCTTTGCTTGTTTCTCTTCAGACCTCCATCTCATCTGGCCTGGATGTTAAGGCTCTTTTTCCAGGGGGAGGGGCAGGGTGGTCACGGTGGCATTCAGGAGGCAGAGGAAGGTGGATCTCTGAGTTTGAAGCCAGCCTGGTCTACATAATGAGTTACAGGGTAGCCAGAGCTATAAACAAACAATTAAGAAAATTCCACTCCCCAAAACAAAAACAAAATTAGAGTGGAGGGGGTTTAGACAGGACTCAGATTGTAGCCCAGGCTGGCCTGGAACCTATTACATAGCACAGGATACTGGTCTAAGCTCTCAGCAATCCTCCTGCTGCGGCCTTTCTTGTGCTGAGATCATCAGCATGAGCCACCACCTATTTCTTTTACAATGATTTGTAAAGTCCCCTATCCTGTTGTAGGGAACATACTACAATACGGTGTGCACATGCCTCGACATCAGAACATGTATGGCTTCCCATCACTGACAACCTAACCCCCCTTTCCAAACCCTATCCCCCATTTCACTTCTTCCCAAAGCGTCTCCCAGCAACTCCTTCTGGCTGGGTTAGGCCTAGCCTTCACTACCATCTGTTTCCCTGTGGCAAGGCCAAAAAACTGGCAGTTTCAGATACTCCTGGTCACATTTAGAGACCCCCTCCACGGCCCACCCCTTCACCCCCATGAAAAGTGCCGCCAGGATGAAGCGGCCCCGTGAAAAAGCGAGTTGAACACATGGTGCCTAACAATCACTTGCTTTTCCTCTTGCTGTGACAAATCCCTGACAGAAGCAACTTAAAGAAGGAAACAATTATTCTGGCTCACCGTTTGAGGGCGCAGTCTATTGTGATGACAAAATCCTGGTGGCAATGCGAGAGGTCACATGGCATCTGCACTCAGGACACAGGGCATCTTACTTTCTCCTTTGCAATCAGCCCATGGGATGGTGTTATTTGTATTCACAGTGGATCTTCCCACATCGCTTAAACCAACCCAGAAACTCCTCCTCACAAACTCTTAGGTGTTTTTTGATACTGTCAATTTGACCATATTAACCATCACAGTTCCCAACAACACACACACACACACACACACACACACACACACACACACACACACACCTTGTCCATTACTATTATTCTGCTCAATTCTCAACTTGGGAAACGGATGAACAGGTCTACAGAAACTGTCCTGGAACTTTCCATGGCAAACCCCAAGCCCTCCGCCCCCTTGCTTCCTTCCCTGTGTGCTAGATGAATGAATACCTGCCGAGGGGATGATGGATACCTCCCAGAGAAGGCCTGCTTATTTTCTGTGTCAGCTGAGGAACTTGCTTCAGGCCCTCATCTGTTACTAGAAGTTGTGTGTGAGCTGACAAAAGTGTTAGGTAGAGGGGGTGGTGTGGCTGAAATCCACTTGCAATTGGTCAAGTCTGCGACCTGTTTCTGGTTTAGTCATGTATGCCTGGCCACCCCACCTCCAGTGGTGGCTTCCTGCCACCAGGGAAAGTCACACTTAGAAACAACCATATTCAGGAGGCAAAGGCAGGAGGATCTTTGAGAGTTGCGGGCCAGCTTGGTCTATATAGTGAGCTTCCTCTTCAGCTAGAACAACATAGTGAGACTGTATCAATAATTAATAATAAACAAATTATTCATTTAAAAAACAACCTATAAACGACCACCTATTGAAATGACAATTGGTTTATTAATGTTGGGTAACCCTCCTCCTTCCGGGTTGGCAATATATGTTCGTTGATTGCTTGCCCAACGCCAGCAGGAAACTGTTTTACCCAGATACTATCTGAAGTCAGCCTCACAGACATTCTTGAGGTAGATGCTACTTTTCCCTCTTCAGAGACGGAAAAATGGAGCTTGATGGAAGCGAGGTGGCTTGCTTGGAATCCTTAGCAAGAAAGCTCAGGAGGGTGGGGACTCGGCAACAGTCCGGGAATCTGGGACTCCGAAGCCCTTTGGCAGGTAGCAGCCGGACAGCGGCATCTCCCCCTCGCAAGCAGCCAGGGTAGGGGGCTGCACTGATCCTGTCCCCGCCTACAGGCGTGAAGACCCCTTTGTGGAAGAAGGAGGTAGAGGATCCCGAGGCCAGAGAGGAGGAGATAGAGGATGATTCATCATCGTCCTCGTCGTCGTCGTCGGTAGAGGAGAGGTCGGACCCCGAGAGCGCGACGGAGACAGAGGAGGACTCCCGAGAAGCGGATGAGCGTGAGGCCCGCTCGGTGTCCTACAGTCCGCTGCGCCAGGAGCCCAGCAGCCAGCAGGTGGCGCTGCTGCGACGCTCCGATAGCAGCTTCTGGGGCTGGCTCAGCCCGTTCGCTCTGCTGGGCGGCCTGACGGCCCCTGCGGACAGGTGAGACGCAAAGGACCTGGGGCCGAGCCTTAGGGAGGAGGGCCGCCGGGCTCTGAGCACACATGTTCCCGGCCCGCAGGAAGCGGGGTGCCCCGGAGGAACCGTGCGTGCTGGAGACGCGGCGGCGGCCACCGCGCCGCGGGGGCTGTGCGCGCTGTGAGATCCTTTTCTGCAAGAAATGCAAGACTCTGCACAGCCACCCGGCCTACGTGGAGCACTGTATTCTTGAGCACCCTGACCTGGGTAAGGCGGAGGCTGCCGGCAACTCTGAGCACATCCACTCCCAGCCTCTGCGCCCGCAACGCTCCAAACTCTTCTATCTGTAGTGAGTGCCACAGAACTGTCCCTTCAAGCCGCCATCCTTAGCGCCTCCTTCCGGTGAGAAGGCCCTCTGTCGGTTCACGGTTCCACCTGTTGTCTTGCCGGAATTATAGCAGAAACTAGGCACTCCTCCCCAGACAGTACCCAGCACCTGCAACCCTCCTGACCCTCACGCCTTCAACACACTCTTACCTGCACCGTTTTCAGGTCCTCTGGCCTCTATCCAGGCATGGCCTGGAGAAAAATAGCCTCGGGGTTCCCTCAGCTCTCTTAATAAATTGTCTCATTCCCTCTAACTCGGTAATAAAGTCTCCAATCAGAGTCGCTTGAGGTGGAATAGAGATAAACATGAGACTCCTTTTTCTCCTGCTGGGTACAACCCAGACAGCAGAAGGCCAATAAGGTGGTTCCTCCATGGTTTCCCTGGGACAGGGCAGTACAAAGCACTTGCATCCAAGGGCAGTCAAAGGCCATTTTGTCCACTGCACAGAGAAGAAAGGAGGGCGCATGGCCAGCAATGCCATGCCAGTTTCTGAGAAACTGTGGGCTGCTCCCTTGCCAGATTCACCGAGAGCTGGCTGTTGGTGGTCACTCTGTGTGTGTGTGTGTGTGGTGTGTGTGTGTGTGTGTGTGTGTGTGTGTGTGTGTGTTTGCTTGCAGAGACACTGGTAGGTGGAGAGGGAGGAGGGAGGGCTGGAGATCCAGATGCTAAAATTAATACTGAGACAGGCTGAGAGAAAAGGGGAAGGCAGGGAGCGGGTTCCTTCTCCAGGAATCCCAGCTATTCTTGGCTAGATAGCATGAGCTTCGGAATGCTGCTGCGTGTGTGGCCTGGAGAATGGGGCCATTGCAAGCAAACGGGCCTCACCCAACCTACAGAGCACTATGGCAACTGCATCCTGAGCAGATCCCCCAAGGACCCTCTTCCACCTTCCCGATGCTCAGGATGTCCATCTTGGAAGCAAATGGGGTGGAGGAGTTCTGCATTTTGAAGAGAGGTTCACTCCGTCTCTCCATGAAACCAAACACAGCTGGCTGTCCCTGGGTTGAATGTAAGAGCATGGTCCTTGTGTCTCCAGCACCCAGTACCCATGTGCTTCTATTGAGAAGGGTGGACGATTCTGCCCAGGGAAGGTTGCTACACCTCTAGGTTGACCAGCTGGGGGGGGGGGGTGCTTCTTCATTAGCCCAGACAAAAAGTCAGTCCTAGGAGGAACACAGTCTCCTCTGCTCTGCCTCCTGATCCAACAGAGAGCCCCTGACAGCGGGGATCCTTGAGACTTCACTACATCCCTGCTTGCTGAGGGTAGGCGGTGGGGCAAAGTCTCTGTTGAATAGCACTTGATTTCCCAAGAACTGAGCCTGAAAGGCACTGAAAGGGAGGGTCCTGCAGATATAGTCTCCAGCCTCAGCTGAGTTTGCATCTTTCCAGGACTAGGCACTATGGGCATAGGGCAGCGTCTTCACCAGAACAGAATCTGCCTTCCCACATACACACACAAGTGGGAAGGAAAGAGGTCCTTGAGGGAAAAGGCTGTAGGAACTCCAGTTCTCCTTCCACCCCAGGGAACAAATGCAGATTGATTTCCTGCTTGGAGTCCTTACTGCTCAAGAGCTTCTTGAGACGTCCAGGGCCTTCCTAGACAGACCCCACCCTTCAGACGGCATCAACCACGGTTCATTCAGTGGTGGGGAGCCTTCAGAACAGGGCACCTCCTGAGTTGGCATTCCAACAGCCCATCCAGGACAGCTCGGTGGCCCAGCGGCCGGAGCTGGTCACCCGCAGTTTGGCTTGATCCAAGTGCCAATAGTGGTCATCTCTGAAGAAGACAATGGAGCCATCCGGCCTTGGCAGGGCACCGCTGACCTCCTCAGGGACCCCGGCCCAGTCCCGCAGGCTGCGAGGATAGTAGGGCTCCACTTGCATCCCTCCTCGAGCCAGCACGTAGTAGCGGGAACCCTTGAAGAGGACTAGGCGGCGCAGAGGCGGAAAGAAGAGAGCTGCGTCCGGGTGTCGGGGTAGACCACCTGCCCGGCAGAGCTTTGCAAAGCCCCATACGGACTTCGTTCCCTGGAACCTCCAACAGCGATTCCCTGTGGGGCATTGAAAGCCAGAGTGAGGTGGAGGCGCTCACTCATTGGCTCTCCACCCCATCTCTGTCACCCTGGTCGCTACTCTTTCTAGCCGGAGCCCTAAACGGTATCCTTGGAGCCAGGTGTAGTCTATACTTCAGCCAGCAGGTGTCGACAGAGAGCAGAGGATGCGAATGACCCCAATCCCAGGCTGAGAAGGGTAGACTGAAGTGCTGAGCTGAGGATGGGCATGGGATGTGGAAATAGGATTCCCTGCCTGGGTGTGGAATGGAAGACTGGAAATGCTTGAACTTTTCTTCACTTCCCAATTACCAATAATCCCCCAGGGGCAAAGGTGTTTGTCCCTGGTCCTTCCCTCTCTCTGTTCCTAGGACACAAGGAACACGGCATTGGTTGAAGGAATGGATGCCGCTCAGAACAGTATTACCACGTGTCCAGTCCACCCTTCAGTCATTGCATGTTATCCGGCTTCCTCATCACACCTGAGTACCACTTTCCCTAACCAAGAAATACAAGTTCCCAAAGCTAAGCGACAGGCCAAGCTCACACTGCCAGGATGGCAAAGCAGATGCGGCCAGCCTTTCTGCTGACTTAAAACTGGAGAGCAGTCCTCCCCCTACAGTCTCTATATGGGACATCCTGGACACTTGATCCCAATTCCATCTCTGAAAGGAGACTTTCTAGACCACAGGTTCAACTTGAGGTAGCGAGTTCACTAGGGACTCATTGTTGGGGACTCTCCCCTCCTTTCTCTGCAGGTAGGACACCCACCCACCACATCTCAATCTCAGCTGACTCAGGGCTGGTACCTTTGAAGAAGTAGAAGTCTCCATCTTCCAAAGACACAGCAGCAGCCTCAATACTAGGGGGCAGTCCCGGCCATCTTTTCTGTATTGAATGAGGTTCTGAAACATTGCCATCAGCTGTGACTTCCCAGAAATGACTCCCTTTGAAGACATACAGTCGCCATTGTCCATCTGTCCCGAGACAAGAGACGTGAGGAAAGGCTTTGGCCTCCAGATGATGATTTTTTTTTTGGTGGGGGGACTGCCCTAAACCCGGTTTCCCAGACAAGCTAAAGGTAGAATGCAGGGGGCCGGGAGGGGGCTGAGGAAAGCGGGAGTTCTTTGCTCCGTCTGAGCTTGCCATTCCCTGAGGAAAGCATGTGATTTTGGATTTCTACATTCTAGATATCCCCATTCCTCACACCTTGTAATTCAGCTCTGGACCCCTGGAGATGTGGAGGACAGAAGAAAGATATCAGGCATGGTTGGGAACATCTTACCTATAGTGATGGCATCAAAGGGAGAGTGGCAGTATTTAGGACCTCTGGTTTCCGGGCGTCTGCTCTGGGAGTTTTGGGGGTCCCAGGCCTCAAAGTCAGTGAACACCTTTCCGGGGAGTTGGGTGGTTACTGAACGCCCCAGAGGCTTTCCTTGAGATCCAAGGGGAGAGAGGGGGAGGGGGAGTGAGCAAGCCATGGGTAGGAGCATATGGAGGGCTCAAGACCCTTCCTTCTGCTCCGCCTATGATCTGAGACAGGTCAAGGAAAGAGTAAGGGGCATGTGAGGCCTGGTTGTTGGTTTTATCCGAGAGCGCACTATCCCAGAAATCTCTCCCACTCAACAGCCCAGGAGTGATTTACTGAGATAACATAAGAGTGGGAGACCGAAGGGTTCTGAGCTAAGGACAGCAGTTTGCCCTTATGGATTGCTTGGAACTGATAGATAAAGCAGAACCCGCGGATATTCAGATTTCAAGGGAGTCTTAGGGGCTTTAGGATAAGGAAGGACCGAGCAAGGAACGGACAAAGGGTGGGGGTGGGGTATCCTATTTGAGGAGCCAGAGTCCGAAGACCCTAGAGGCTGGAGGCTCACCGTACAGTCTCTGCACCGCCAGCACATCGTCCCAGCTGAGCAAGGCGTCGCGGCCCAGCTTCTTGTAGTAGGGCGCCATGAGCGCACGTGGCGCGGGCGAGTGCGTGAGACCGAGCGTGTGGCCGATCTCGTGGGCCAGCACCACGAACAAGTTGCGCCCACGGCGGCGGCTCAGAGACCAGCGCTCGTCTCCATCGAAATGCGCTTCGCCCCGGCGGGGCAGGAAGGCGTGCGCCAGGGCGCCCCCTGAGAATAAAGTGGAGGTTTAGGGGGAGCCAAGACCCAGAACTCCCTCCCGCAGGCATCGGCTCCAACGTTAGGGGTGTGGTCGACTAATTTCCATCTCTGTAGATGCAGGAGTGCAGGCAGGCGAGCAGATGACTAAACAGTGGACTCATAAGAGGAAGTACACTGTAGATTTAGTTAGGAGCCAAACTGCCTGGGTTCCAATACTAGATTTACCTTTTACTAGCTGTGTGATGTTGGGCAGGCAGCTTAACCTCTCTGATAAGCTTCCTGGTCTGAAAACGGGTGTGATGATGAACTTTTTCCTTATAAGAATGAACGTGTGTTAGTTACACTTGGTTCTTAGCACAGTGCCTAATCTAGGAATTATTCATGTTGGGTACCCATAGAAGAGGGATGGTAAGGCTTTCTGAGGCTTCCTGACCGGGCCATTTGGTGTGTTCTGTTCAGGAATCTGCAAATTTAACTATGTGTGGAGTTCAAGGCCAGCAGGGGCTACATGAGAGACTGGTTTTTGTTGTTTTAAGTGTGTGTCAGATGTGCCTTGTGGGGATCAGAGGACAACCTGAGGGACTCAATTCTCATCTTCTACCATGTGGATCCCAGGGATGAAACTTAGGTCTGCAGCCTTGGCAGCAGGGACAAGAACCTTCACCCATACCCTTGAGTCATACCAGCACCACCACCCTTTATTTAGACAGAGTCTTATTATGGTGTGTGTGTGTGTGTGTGTGTGTGTGTGTGTGTGTGTAACTGCATATATACTGCATGTGTGCTCACCTATGCATGCCAGAGGTTGATACTGGGATGTCTTATCTCAGTCGACTTTCTAACATGAAACCCCCCCTTCCCTTTTTTAATCTTTTGAGACAGTGTCTTTTTGTAGCTCTGGGTTGCTTGGAGCTCTTAGATCTTTCTGTCCCCTCCTCTCAAGTGCTAGAATTAAAGGTAGGGGTCCCTACATCCCCCCCCATTAAATGATCTAATTTATTTTATTCGCTGTATTATGTCTCCATGTGTGTCTGAGTGTACCACGTGTGCCGTTGCCCTCGGATGCCAAGAGAGGGTGTGGGGTTGCCTGCAACTGGTGTTACAGTTATGAGCCATCGTGGATGATGAGAGCCAACGTTGGGTTCTTCAGAGAAGCCACGGCGCTCTCAAGCACTGAGCCACCTCTCCAGCCCCCTCCACTAGAGTATCGTCATTATCAGTTTCGAGACAGGGCCTCTCACTGAACCTGAAGCTTGCCATTCTGGCTAGATTGGCTGGCCAGTGAGCCCCCAAGGTTTTCCTGTCTCCATCCCTCAGTGCTGGGGTTACATGCATGCTGAGAATCTGAGCCCAGGTCTTCACACTTGCGCAGCACTGAGCCATTTCCCAGTTTCATGGCCTCCGGGGTGCCAGGATTACAGGCGTGTGCCACCACGCCTGGCTGATGTATCTAGTTTTGTGTAAACATGTGTCTTCCCCCGCCAGGGCTCCTCTAGGCCCCTCTCCCTGTTCATGGTAGGAGTGAGCAGAGACTGTAAACGCCTCAATGATTGTCACAGGTACATCTGGGTCCCCGCAGAAATAACTAGATGTGGCTTCTAGGTCCTGCCCCTCATATACACCTTCCACTGAGGCGGGTGACCCTGACGAGGTAAGTGAACCGTACTGTGACAGGGTTAGCCTAGGAGCTCAAGAGTCCTTCCAGCACTGCCTCCTAGGAGCCCAGGTCGGCAGGGTCTGACAGGCAGGGGAAGCATGTGCTTTAGCTGTCTCCAGCGCTGCTCAGCCTGCTCAGCTCTCACTGAGGAGTGCGAATAGCAAACAGCCCCTTAGTCAGGTTCTGAAGGACAGTGCTGAGCAGAATGGAAAAATGGCTCACACATTTTGCAGAGGAAGCCTTCAGGCTGGGGACAAATGGCCCCGGCTGTGGCTATGATCTCTGAAGCACTTCTGTGGGTATAGGGTAAAGGCTCCTGACTATCAGGGGACAGGGGAGGAAGGGGCTGATCGAAGCCTCAGGATATCTTAGGAAAATCTACTCTGGAGAACAACAGAAGCACAGGTCTGTCTAGAAGTAGGAATAGACAGAATCCCTGAATATTCTTTAGGAACCCAGCATGCTCTAGAGTTAGCAAAGTGCTTTCCACACCAAACCTTATCTGGCTGTCCTTTCAGCCATGTGGTACACCTTGGGCAGGGCCTGCTGTTCTCATTTTACAGATGATGTGATAGAGGGTCCTTTGGAGGAGAAACCTGGTTTGGCTGTGCTTTCAAGAATAGAAACTCCACTGCCACCCCCAGGCTGTCTTTCCTAGGTGGGCACCCCTCTTGCTTGTGGAAGGAGGCTTCGTGACAGCACCTGGGCCATCGAAGGCGTTGGCCAGCCCATCATTGTGGTCTCCTTGGAAGAAGGTGAGGCGGATGTCAGCAGGGCCTGTAGCTGGGGCCTCCCAGAACTCCAGTGCTGATACATTACTCCACAGCTGGAAGGCAGCACGCACGGCCCCTCGAACAGCTGGCTCCGGCAGGCGCTCAGGCCAGTTCACCAGGCGGTAGGAAAGATGCTGCTTGTACCATTTGTTACCTGTCACCCAGAAAGGCCATGTGAGTCATACGTGCTACTGAGGCTAGTCTCCGCAGGCCCAGTAGGATGGGTTGGCCCTGCCCCAGGAGCCCTTGATCTGATAGGGAACACTCAGCTCTTGCCTTGAGCAGCCTCCCATTTGATAGGAGGAAAGATATGTCACTGTGGAAGCAAGCTCTCAGCCTGGACAGACTACCCTTCCCTGCAGACTCTCCAATTTATTGGTCTGGGAGGCCTGCTGTTAGAGATGTAGCTTCTTCCAGGGAAAAACCCCCTTCAAAGATCAGTCTGAAACTCTGGTCTCTGGTCTTACTCTTTTCCACAGCCTAGGCTGAGTCTGAGGAAGCTACATGCCTCTTGCTGACTGACAATCACTCTGAAGCCCAACCTCAGTGTCGGGATGGAGAGACAGAGGGGGTCACTGAGGTCACAGCTGTGCCTGCCTCAGGCGTTCCATCCACCCTCACAGTCTCCTACAACCTCCCAGAGCCTCCACTCTGCACTTGCCAGAACCTAGGGGCCCCAACTGGCCAACAACCAAAAAACCCATATATTTGAGGTCTTTCTTTAAGCCCTTGACTGCTTCCTTGGGGACTCTGGCGAGCTCTGAGTTGAAGACAAATAAGAACAAAGGGTGTGTTTTGTCACAGGCCCAAAATAAGTTTTCCATCTCTTCTTTCTTAAGTCGCTTTTCCCTTGGCACAAACCTCAGATCCTCCCTGAGGGCTGAGACTCTGGCCTCTGCTGCAGCCCTAGGTCACTCATTACACTGGACTCATCTGCTGTTTGCTGGACAGCCAGGAGCAGAGCAGCCAGAAAGTCTGGCTTCTAGGTTTGTCAGGGATGGCCTCTGGGCACCATACCTCAGAGTCTGAAATCCCAAATGGAAGCCTGATAGTTTTCAGGCAAGATTCCTGGGGCCCAGACTTTGATGCCTGTGATCCCAGGGGAAGGTGCCTGCCCACAGCTGCAGAACAAGAGAGGAACTGAGCTGGACACCCCCCTCCCTGCACCCTCCAATCCCCTCTCTGAACTCCCTCCAACCCCCGGCCCAGGACTCCTACTGTACCACATAGATAAGCAAGCAATTCTCTCCACAGAGATGCCAGGCTTATAAATCTGCCTAAACATCACTTGGTCCATCAAAGCTTAGCAAGGTCTGAGATTTCCCCAGATGGAAGGGAGGTTCCTTCTGGCCCTCTCTACCCATGGAGTGGGGGTGGGGTGTGCCCCCTCTACTCAAGGCAAGGCTTCTCCTTGAGCTCGTTTGGCCTGGCAGCCACCCAACTATTGCCTCTTAGCCAGCAACCAGTCCTTAGGGAGTGAAGAGGGAATTATTTTGAGGGAGGGAGACAGGGAAGGTGGAGGCAAGGTTGGGGGGGTCCCGAGGTGTCCACCCAGGCAGGCCCATTCTTTACTAAGAACACTCTGCTGCCCGATTTAAGTCTTCCCAGGGCACAGAGCCGCTGCACTAGGCTCTCTTACACCGTGTTGTGACTCCAAGACTCTTCCCTACCACCACCACCAAACCAAACCTTTAACCCTTCAGCAAATGATGCCATCCCCCTCACCTCCCTACCAGGGCAGGGAAGAGGGAGGGTAGTTGGTAGTCAGTTTAATGGCCAACGAAGGTGATAGGTCTCCAGAAAAGAATCTTCTGTGAAGTGTGGTGGGGGAAGGGTAGGGAGAATGAATAGGAACAGGAATTGGGGGATGGGGGTGGGGGGAAGAGTGCTTTCCTTGGGAGGGACCAGGAAGGAAGGAACTGCCTGTGTGTGGTAGGGGCAGCACTAGGCCGAAACCCTGTCCTCTTTGACCTTGGCCCCCAGGAGATGCTGCCTGTTTGAGGCCCTATTCTCAAGTCCTGCCTGAGCTGGGCTGCTTTTCAAGATAACCCCAGGCCCTCAGCATGTGGGTCCCAAAGGGACCAGGGAAGGGCAGGAGCTAAGGAGGCTAGGGATGGGAAAACTAGAAGTTTGGGGTAGGAAGGATAGTGGAGGCCTGACTCCCAGCAGGCTACTATTGATTGGAAGGGTTATAGGCAGAAATTGTAGTCCTGCACATGCAAGCTCCCAGGAATTGGTGTAATCGCACCGGGCCTCAGTTTCCCCCTCTGTACAGTGGTGTTGAGAAGCCTTACCTTTTGGAATGGCATCAGGAAACTGTCTGAAATGTGATGAGAGCTTAGAAAACACCCACTTGCTTTGATTTCCTTTCCCAACTCTGATGTTCCATCCCGCTCCTCAACCCACCACCTCTGTGGAGGAAAGGTAGACGCCCCAACTCTACTGAACTAGAAACCAGCCCCGAATGCACAAAGAGGAGCAGGTACTTGACCCAAGGTTCCAGAGGCAACACATACGAATCCGGCATGCCCAGTAAAATTTGAACGTGAAAATATAAATACAGTTCCTTATTGTTTACCTGAGTTCAATTTTAACTAGGCATCCTGCTTTTCTCTGGCAATCAGGTATTCCAAACTGCTAGCTACAAATGCATTCAGTTAGATCCTACCTTGGGGGCAGGAGAAGGTAAGACATAACCAGAAAGAAACAGCCCCACAACTCAGGCTCAAGTGTTTCTGGGCCTGCTCACTTCCCACTGCATTCCCACAGGCCATCCAGAACTTGGTAGTCTGGAGATGAGGCGGGGTTGGTGGAGGTGGGTGGCTCTCCTTTGCAACCCAGGAGCGACTGACCCTTGTGTGAAGGAGGAGGAGGGATCAGAACTGAGTGCCATAATTTGGTCGTGACAACTGATATTTGAGTCCCAAGCTTTGAGTTCCAGTGTCCTCTCTGCTCTGGCCTGTCATGAACTTGTGCCTTCCTTTTTTTTTTTTTTTTTTTTTTTTTTTTTTTTTTTTTTTTTTTTTTTTTTTTTTTTTTACTTTACTTTTTCATTCTATTGCCTAGGAACACAATGAGATGTCCAGCATCTGACACCAAGGATATCTTTACCCCAGGGCCACGACCCCAGAGCTGACTGTGGATGACTATGGTCATTCAGAACAGGGCAGCCGGGGTGAACGGATATGCAGATGCACCAGCAATGGACTAGCACATGCCTGGAAACAGTCACCCAACAGCTGCCCACAATCTCCTTCTACATTAGCCAAGACAAAGAAACATATTCTGTGTATAGCGAGAGGACCTGGTAAAAACAGCACAGTTAAAAGTGTGCATGGGGACTGGAGAGATGGCTCAGTGGTTAAGGGCACTGACTGTTTTTGCAGAGGTCCTGAGTTCAATTCCCAGCAACCACATGGTGGCTCACAACCATCTGTAATGAGATCTGATGTCCTCTTCTGGTGTGTCTGAAGACAGCTACAGTGTACTCATATGTAATAAATAAATATTTTAAAAAAACATGCATGGTCTAAAGTGCACCCAGTACAATCAATTATACTTGAAAACCTGACAGAAAAACCTCATCTTGTGAGCAACCTTGAAAGCTGCAAAAACTGATCAAAGAAAAACTGATTTAGTCAAAGCAACTATGATACTAAAATTCCACACAATAAAACTTATTATTTGTGGAAAATAGATAGAAAAATAAAATCTTCATAAATCTTAAATGGTTAACATTTGACCTTGGAATATTTGACTGGGGGATGGGAGGAGGAAGAGAAGGAAAAAAAGGAAGAGAGGAGGAGAGGGGGAGGAGGAAAAAAGCATCAGGAGGGAGAAGAAAAAAGGGGTGAGGAAAAGGAGGAAGAGGATAGAAGGACTGAGACATAGGTCAGAGGCATCACTCATGGCTCTGGGTTCAAATCCCCCTCTGGAAAGGAAGTAGCAGGAATGGAGAAGAGGAGAGGGAAAGAGAAGACAAGAACAGCTTCCGACAGGAGAAACTGGCCAGAGCACACAGTAGGCTGTGATGAAATGTCTGGAGACAGAAACCAGATTAGTGGCTGCCAGGGCAGTCAGCAGGGCACAATGGGGACCTAACTGCTAATGGGCATGGTAGTTTTTCAGTGGATAATGAAAACATTCTGGAAGGAGGGATTAGCTTGTGGTAATGGTTGGACAATTGTACAAATATACTAAACCCCACTGACTTGGATACTTTAAATGTGTAGAGTGTGTGGTGAGATAACACTTTTTAAAAAAAATGCTATGAACAAAATAAAACTCAGTGGATCACATCTTGGTTGATAAGTGTTATGAAAAAGAATAGACCCTTCTGGAGATGTCGGCAACAATATATACCTGAAAACTATTGACAACAGCTTAACTGCCCTGCACAGAAAACTGATCAGAGAATCGAGTGGCCTTGATGAGGTTTAATCTGGAGAATATATGCACAATGAAAATTCATCAATGCAGATAACATTTAGACTTAAATATCTGTATTCCTGATTATGATCCTTGAGTCAAATAATCCGCCCCCAGGGAAGAGAGGCTTCACCCAGAGTTCTGTCTCAGCTCAGCCACCTTTTTGGGCCATGGGCTCTTCTGGACACTGGGAAATCCCAGCCTGGTTCATTTCAATGCACTCACCTGACTTTGCAAAGCGTTTCTTACGCCTCGTTTTGGTTCGGTGTCCAGCAAGCAGGGCACTGGTCCTCTCTGTCCAAGTTGCGTGACTGTCAGTATCGGCAACCCCACAGCGTGGGCGTGTCATCTGGCGCAGTGTGGCCTGGTCCAGCACGCCACTGATGGGCAGCTGGGATACCCACTGGAACTCTCTGCCAGGAGGAAGTGAGAGAAAGGATTGCAGAGGAAGGGTCCGGGGCAGGGGGAGCTCTTATCTCTCACCTCCTCACATCCCTCCATCATACCTGATGGCCTTACTGAACTGATCGGAGGCTGGAGCTTTGGAGCCCTGCTCACTGAGGTATCCGTACTTCTCCAGGAATGCCTGGGGGAGAGAGGACCGTCAGCATCTTCTCATCATGCAGCATCCTTGTCTCCTCTTGTACAAGGGTCTGAGGCACATACATCCAGACCAGTTTCCCTTCCCTGTCCCAAGAATATTTATAAACAACAGCAGAGAAAGTTCTGGCATTAAGGTCAGAAGGCCATCATCGATTAGCTGGAGGGACAAAGGCAAACTACTCAACATATCTGAACATCCAGCTTTTGTATCATCTCCTGGCATTGTCAGATACCTAGTAGGGCATGCTGGACAGGGATGGACTCCAGAGGCAGGCTGGTCTGGGTTTGAATCCAAACTTTCAAGTTACTTCTTTAAGCTACATGTTTCTCAGCTACAGAGCAGTTGTTATTAAGAACTTAGTCTTTTATGAGAACTGGTCACAAAAGCTTAATGTGGCTTCTGTCACAGGAGAGGCACCCTACACTGAGCAGCTGGTGTACCTGTTATGCACATAGACAGTATCCATGTGGATTGCATTTGCTTTGAAATATCTAAGCGTTCTAGGAGCTGACTGGGTCCTGGCTCTGCCCTGCCTGGTCTTGCACAAAGTTATCCATCTATTTTCAGCTTCTTTCTAATTCTCTTCTAAAGGGCAAAGATGTTAAAGCCCTTTGACACTAAATATGCTTACTGATATAAAAAATATAACTTTCAGGGGCTGGAGAGATGGCTCAGCATTAAGGGAACAGATTGCTCTTGCAGAGGACCCAGGTTCTGTTCCCAGTGCCCACATGGTGGTCCACAAACACCTATAACTCTAGTTCCAGGAGACCTGACACCCTCTTCTGACCTCTGTGGGATCCTGCAGGCATGTGGTGAACAGGCACGTGCATTCATTCACATAAAAGAAATAAGTATTTTTTTTAGAAACCAAAACAAACCAGGTGGTGGTGCTGGCACACACCTTTAATCCCAGACCTCGGGAGGCAGAGGCAGGCAGGTTTCTGACTTTGAGGTCAGCCTGGTCTACAGAGCATGTTCCAGGGTAGCCAAGGCTACACAGAGAAATTCTGTCTCAAAAAACCAAGATAGATAAATAAATAATAAATAAAATAAATAATTTAAAAAACCCAACAAAACAAAACAAGCGAAATATTCCCATCTATCTTTGGTGACTATAGGAGGCGCTAAGGTGGGAGGGATAAGGAAAGGAAGAGGAAAAGGAAGGGGAGGAACGAGGCGAGGCAGAGAGAGATGTAGGAGGATGGAGAGCCACGCAGGTGTGGAGAGCAGTCCTGGGTAACAACTTATATTTAGGTTAGCTAATTGGGAAACAACTCTAATTGTATGGGCATATTGTTATTGAGCATTACCAAACATATAAAGCCTTTGATTAATATTTAAGCATTAGAGTCTCATTTTCCTACTGGGCCTGCGTGGATGGTGGGATGGTCTGGGCAATGCCCAGCCTTGAGGAGACAGTGGAAGATTGGCAGAGCCATCTCCCACGCTGACGTCTCATGGATGGCAGGGCCGGTGTCTCTGATCACCTGAGCAGACGGCCCGAGCTGAGCAGTGGTGGTAAGCCACCACCGATGGTGGCCGCAGGCCTAGGCTAGTTGGGAACATGGCGGCTGATTAAGAAAAGCCAGATTGGATGCCGCTGATTTAAATAATTACTTCAACAGGTAACCTCCACTGTCGGACTTTCATCAGACACATTCCATAAGGAGCATCGTTCTGGACAGCAGACCACTTCCCAACCCAGCCTGGCTGTTTCTCTGCTGGCTTATTTATTAGTGTCTCAGCACCCTTGTTTTCATCTTTCCCTTTGTAATTCTCACAAGAATATTGGAGTAAAGGAGTCCTAGGGTCTCAGTCAGCGAGATCATGTCAGCGAGATCCAGACTTGAAGATAAAGAATGTTTCTAACCTTGACTCTCCTAGGTGACAGGACATTATTTCTTTGAGCTTTTGTTTCTGTTTTTTTTGCTTTGCTTTGCTTTGCTTTGCTTTGTTTTGTTTTCCTACCATGTGAACATAAGATGACCCTCATAGAATCCTCAGGACTACAGACAGCGCGTACAGAGTGCGGTAGTACATGCCTGTCATCCCAGTACTCAGGAAGATGAAGCTAGAAGGTCTTTGGCTCAAGACCAGCTTGGCATAGTGAGTTCAAAGCCACCCTGAGCCACACTGTAAGATGCTATCTTAAAAACAATTAATAATAATAAAGAAAGTAATGCACATCTGGCAGAGTGCCAGACACACTGTAAGTGCCCAGTAAGCACTGATTTCACTAGTTCTCTTTAGCAGGGAAAATTAACTGTAGGCTTGGAACACAGCTCACCTATATCTCGGTGCTCTGCTCAGGGACAGCTACCTGGCACTTGCCTCACTTCAGCAAGGCTCTGGCTCTCCTCCTTACCCCTTCCCTTTCCTTTGATGTGGCTGGAAAGAGAAATCTACACGGAAGCCCTTTAGCTGGACCAGTGACTTCCAAGAGACTGGGCCACAGGTCAGCTTGGCTGGCACTCCCTTGTTTCTCTCCCTACAAACCCTCCCAGACTTTATCAGGGTGTTGGCTGAAGTTCTGGGACAGGGGGGAGGAGGGGAAGTTGTGTGGTGGGGGCCCTGTTTCCTGGCTGGGCTGCATTGCTTGGTACTCTGGCAACAAGTTGGGGCAGAGGCGGGTTCAGAGGTTGTTACAGGGTGGAAACGCTGGCCTCTGTACTGGCTGTGCAGAGCTGAACTCCCATTAAGGAGAAAGAACACACGCCCAGGACACCAGCCAAGCCGAGGCACCAGAGAATGAGAAAAAGGCATTTTAAGAATTTGACATTTTATATTTCCATAACAGCATTCAAATATTATAATGGAGACCATCTAGATTTATGAACGTTCATGTTTATGCATAACAACACATATTTAGATATTTAAAATGACATACAGGAAGGGTCCCCTTGCTACTGCTAGTACTCTCAAGTTCTGGGCAGTAGAGGAGAGAGGAGGTAGGCTCCTGCCCCTGTCCTAACCCTCTTTGCTATTTTTCTGTGCCTCAGTCTCTCTGCCCAGATGAGAGAAATGCCCAACCGTGCAAAGGAGAAAGATCGGCAGTAGGGTGGGTATGTAACTGCTTGACAGTGGGAAACGAAGGAATCTCACAAGACCCAGACTGGTGGATGAACACTGGGCCTCATTCTTGCCCCTTTCGGGTTAGAATCTCTCCTCCTGGCTTCCATTTTCTGACGAATGGCTTGTGTCTTAGGGACTCTGTCCAGGGTTATCCCTTCCCCCACTTTCTGAAGGTGGTGCCAGGCAGCTCCTCCCTACCTCGAAGTTCAAGCAACCATCTGTCTCTCTTTCCTGGTCTCTGCTTGCCTGTTCTCTCTCTTAGGGAGCCCAAGGCTAGATCAAAAGGGAAAGGAAGCTGAGGGCCTTACCCTTTTGGTGGCTCACCCTGTTTTATCCTAAAAACTTGTGCCAACATGCCTGGCCCATCTTATGTAAGGATGGTGCCACTTTCCTAGGGAGTCATTTCTGAATGTCCCTGGGAGTGGCAGTGGTGCCTGGGTAAAATGAGCATGTTCACAGGCTGGGTGGGACTGCCACTCTAGAGGATGTCCAGTATGGGTCCCTATTTGTCACGAAAGGGTGTATGTCTAGCTCAGCCTGTTTGGAAAGAGAAATTCTGGCCATTTCTGAGCACGATAATGAGGCAGAGTCAAGAACTGAACCACTGGACTGAGAGTCGGTGAGTCCCCGATGCTACTGTGTCCTCAGGTCTGTTATTTTCTGGACCTCAGATTCCTCTTATAAACGTGGCACTGGAGCCTGAGATGTATCCTAGCTCTAGCTATCATTGCAGGTAAACGACCAGTGTGTATCTCTGACAGAACTGCCTAACCACTCTGCCCCAGTAGACATCAGGTGGGGGACCACTGCCTGACTGCCCCCACCACAAATTTGAGTAAGATGCTCTGGGAAAGCTCCAGGGAAGTCATCCCACTAAAAAAAACGCTATTTTAACATCTGTGGTTACAGGGCTTTATTGGCAGCTGGGACCTTTGCCAGGCCACTCTAGTCATCAGCCTCTTAAACACTCTCTGAATCAATTTCTGAAGCAAAAAATAAAACAAAGAGGCTGGCAAGATGTCCTAGCAGGTGGACACTCACCACTGAACCTGACAACCTGAGTCTAATCCCCAGGACCATGTAGTGGAGAGAGATTCCAGCAGGCTATCCTTCGACCTCCACGGGTGCATAGTATCACAATGGCATGAACACACACACACACACACACACACACACACACACACACACACACACAGAGAGAGAGCACTTAAAAAATGCAAAATGACAGATTCATGCAGAAATCATGTTGTTTTATTCATGCAGTAGACCATCTACCTTTCTTCCTTTTCTTTCTCTTGTCATTTCCTTCCCTTTTTTACTTTTGTTTCTTTTTTTGGGGGGGGGCGGGGTCTCGAGGTGCTGGTTGGCCTGGAACTTGTAGCAATCTTCCTGTCTCTATCTCCTGAGTGCTGGGATTGTAGCAATCTTCCTGTCTCTATCTCCTGAGTGCTGGGACCACAGATGTGGACCGCCACACTGGGCTCCATGTCATATTCTACTTCATGGTTTCTGTTTCCACACAGCCACATGGTCGGTTCCGCTTATCCCTCAAGTGTACCTCTGGCTACCAGCTGAGTTAAGATATAAGGGACATCAGCTAGTGTCCTGCCTTGATCTATATAAAGAAGGTCTCTGGTGACCAGGAGCACAAGCAGTCCTTCAAATCTGTGGAGCTCTCTAGATGTTATGCCTTCTTTGAACCTTATAGCCACCTTGCAGGAAGATAGCAAGCGCAGGCGAACTTACTCCCATGTTAAAGGACAGTCAGGGGAGCAGGCATCATGTTGAAGTGACTCTACCTAACGAGGGTAGAACCAGTAGTTGAATCCAGACCCCCTGAGAACTAGCCTAGGGGTTCTGTTGACATCTGCATTAGTGAGTCCTCAGCTTTTATGTGGAGGTGTGGAGGGATGGGGTAAGCAGCTCTGGACCTGGGAGTAGTGGCTCTCAGATATACCAGAGGTGAAGCTGGGGTTTTCTTCTGCAGGAAGTCGGGCAGACAGGAGAAGCTGCTTGGACAGTGGACTCCGTTGTTGTCAGATGGAGCCCAGGACAATCTTCTAGGCACACCCTAACAGATCATTTGACAAGCCACAGGTTCCCAACAGTACTGGACTGTGGACGTCAAAAACTCCAATGTCTCTTTCCAGAATGCTCTACTTCCCTGGCTCCAGAGGAGTGGGGTCAGCCCAGCCCTTCTCCTGTAGATTGGACATAGGCCTTTTCCTCCCATCTGTCTGACTCCTCTCCTTGACCTAGTCCTGCCATTCACAAGGTTCTGTCCAGGTGTAGCCTAGATAACACCTGAAGTATTCCTTCTTTTTGTCCTTAGGCAAGATGGAAATTATTGTCTGGCTAATCTCCAACAGGATTCATTCTTATCCCATCCCTTTCCTTAGGGGCAAAGTCTGACTCTGTAGCTAGGCAGGCCTTGAACATAGATCCTCTTGCCTAAGCCCCCAAAGGGTTGGGATTATAGTCTTTCTAATGTAGAATTGCCTTTTGTGTGGATGTGCTTCTTACTTGGTTTTCAGGGCTAAGTTCAGGGTGCCAGATAGTGCCCTAGCCATGACTGAGTTTAAGGGGAAGCTCAGCAGACTCACCTCACTGGGGTCCTGCTTCCATTCCACAGCTTTTAGATTTTTTTGTTCTCAAGCTGGGTTGGTAAGTGCTTTCCCACCAACTCGTGGTCCTCTGTGATCCTTCTGGTATTTCTATTTACCCTTTATTTGTGAGTCACTATGCTGAGCTCTTGGGAATGGCTTCCACGCCCAGGCTTCTAGCTTCTGAGTCACAAAAGTCAAATGAATGGCTCTGGGGTATGAGAAAGACACTACATCTTGGCGTCAATACTCTACAGAAGCTTAAGGAAGTCTCCGGAGAAATAAACAGTCTAGCTTCTTGTACCTCACACTGGGGGTTGCTGTGCAGATATGGGAGGTCACTGTGTGGAAGGCAGGTCATGGGACCACTTAGTAGTCTGATTGTTGTAAAAAGAGCCAAACACAGCTAAGGGTAGATAGATCCCTTGGGAGAGTTTGTTGCCCAACATAGGACAGAACCTGGCTGGGAAAGGGGGCCAGGGCGATGATGTCATTCATTAACTCCATCTTGCAACTCAGCACTGAGGGCCCTTCCTACTTAGGAGTATTGTGTGTAGCTCCAGTTTTCCTAACTGGACAACAATGAACTTGTTCATAACATTTTGAAAGCAGTAAATCTCCTCCCAGACAAAGCCCACTCTGGAAAGCCCTTAACTTTATTGCTCTGTGTGCACACAGGAAACAGACACAGGCACACTGGATATAGGAATGGATGTGACAGACACATTCAGGTGGACCTGACCTAAAATCCCAGGTCTGGGGAGGCTAAAGCAGGAGGACCACAAGCTTGAGGCCAGCCTGGGCTACAAAGCAAGACCTTGTCTCAATAAAAATGAAACAAAACCTCCAAGTTTTGTCAAAAACTATAGACGCAGATATGGCCGCACAGGCAGGTGCTTGTACACACACACACACACACACACACACACACACACACACACACACACACACACATGCACGCGCACACACACAGAGGGGGCGAGGGAAAGGCACAGCTACACAGCATGAACAAACACTAAAGCCAAACATTTTGTCTGGAGAGACCCTTAGACGTCATTCACACATTTTACCTCCTGATTTTACTGCAGCCCAGAGAAGTGATGGAATTAACCCATGATCACACAGCCTATTTCATCCTTTCTTTCCTTCCACCTCCTGTTTCCTTCCCTAGCATCTCTAGAATATAAGTCTAGATCATTGATCCAAAATCCTTCTTCTCAGCCTGGGCATGGACATGTACGCCTTTAATCCCAGCATTGAAGAGGCAGAGACAGGTAGATCTCTATGAGTTCATGGCCAGCCTGGTCTATAGAGCAAGGTCCGAGATATGAGGGCTACATTGAAAGATCCAGTCTCACCTCCCCCAAAACCCCATTTTCTTGTACACTGTAGACATTTAGAGCTTTACATTTCACTAAATAAATATTGCTTTAGCTATATCCCTAAATGTTGCTGTGTAAAGTGTCTTCCGATTTTTCTTGTGAGCCCAATGACTTGTAATTCAAAAGTGTGTTGTTTAATTTCTAAATATTTACAGTGTTGTTGTATATCTTGTTACCGATTCCTGATTTAGGTCTGTTTTAGTCAGAAGGCATAACCCTCAAAACTCCTGCTTAGAAATGTATTTGGACTTACTTTATAACCCAGGGTATGGCTATCTTGGTAAATAATTCACAGGCACTTGAAAAGAATGTATATTCTGGGATTCTCAGGCAGAGGGTATTTGTCCATCAACACAGTTGACACTGCTACTCAAGTCTTCTACAACCTTAACTATTTTTTTAATTTATTATTTGTTGATGTGCATGCGTGTGTGTGTGTGTGTGTGTGTGTGTGTGTTTGTGTGCACATACGTGTGTACATGTGCCACAGCATGCATGTGTGGAGGTCAGAAGACAACTTTCTAAAGTTGGTTGCTTCCACTGGGGATTCTGGGGGTTTGACTGAGGTAGTCAGGCTGTTGGTCTTGCTCAGCAAGCGCCTTTACCTGCTGAGCAAGCTCAACACCAGCCTGGTGTCTGTGTTGGAGAGAAAATCCAGGTCCTTCCGCACGCCAGACAAGCACTTTACCCCTGCTTAAAAATCCCAGCTGGTTTTGTTATTTATTTATTTATTTATTTATTTATTTACTTTTTTGAGACTTTATTTGAGAGGTCTCTTGTAGCTTTGGCAGACCCCGAACTTGCTACGTAGCCTTGAACTCAGAGAGATAAGCATGCCTCTGCCTCTTGAGTGCTGGGAATAAAGTTTCTTTGCCACCAGGACACCATGGGTTGTTGGGGTTTTTGTTTGTTTGTTTTGTTTTGTTTTGTTTTTTAAGACAGGGTTTCTCTGTGTAGCCCTGGCTGTCCTGGAACTCACTCTGTAGACCAGGCTGGCCTCAAACTAAGAAATCCACCTGCCTCTGCCTCCCAAGTGCTGGGATTAAAGGCGCCACTGCCCGGCGGGTTGTTGTTTTTAATGTGTATTTATTCTGTTCTTTGTTTTGTATTGGGTTTGGTTTTTTGAGGCAGGGTTTCTCTGTGTAGCCCTGGCTGCTCTTGACTCTCTCTGTAGACAAGGCTGGCCATGAATCCAAAGGTCTGCCTGTCTCTGTCTCCTAAGTGCTGGGATTGAATGTGTGTGCCACTGTGGCCGGCTTTGTTCTGCTCTTTATTGGGTTAGAAATGTTCAAACTCTCCAACTCTCCACAAATACCACATTTTAGGAGGGGAATCCTGGTTTATGCCTGTAGTCCCAGCTTTGGGGAGTCTAAGGCAGAAGTGTTACCACAAGTCTGAGGCCTAGTCGAGCTTCATAATGAATCTGAAGGGAGCCTGAAGCTACAGAGTGAGACTTTTGTCGATAAATAGATAGATAGATAGATAGATAGATAGATAGATAGATAGATAGATAAGCAAACAAATACATGCCCAATTCCCACCTCCAAAAGCAAACAAATCCCACCACATTTTATATGATTTGATTTCTACAGACTGTTCAGAGTATGTACATATGCAGAAGCAGATCTTTGGGAGACTTGGTTTAGTTCTGGGCGAATTACTTCCTTAACCCATCTGAGTACATCCTTAACCTATTTTAGTCTACTTACAGTTACCATTACACTAATATAACACTTCCCACTTGACACATTACATTTTCTACTTCACACCAGACACTTCAGTAATCTATCACTGCACAGCGTACATAATTTCCTTTCCTACCCTGCCCTCCCCCTCGTTTCTTGTTCTGTTGCCAAACATCTTGCATGTGTTGTTACAGAGTCCAGTGTACTGGGTTATTTAGTCAGTTGTCTTTTAAGGAAATTGCGGTAAGGGACAACACATTCTATGCCCCCCATTTCTAAGCTTTGGTCTCACTAGACCATCTTCATCACTAATGCACGATGTCACTGCAGCCTCGAATGGACGCCTGGGGAATTCAACTTCTGTCTATTTTGTCTGGGCCGGATCTCTAACATCTTCCAGACCTGCTCAATTTCCAAATCTTTGTTTTCCGTCTCCAGTCATATACCAGTTGTCCTCTGGTAAGCCCAAATTGTCTCAACTTGCACATGCCAGGGAAGTCCTCAGGCCAAGGTCGACAGTGAACCTCCATACAGACTTACAGCACCCCCTTGAGCCTAGTTTCCTTCCTGGTGACACTGCTCTGGTCACTCCAGACGCTTCAACAGCTCTAAACTCTGGATTTTGCCACCTCAGTTCAGCTGGACTCTGGGCTCTGTCTTTGGTCTACTTTCCTGCACTGCAGTCATGGAACTGTGTCCAAGCCAAGAACCAGACATGGCAGGCTCATCCTCAGAGCTCCCAGTCTGTGAGGGCTGTATTTCCCTCAGTGACCCAGTACTCCAGTTGAGAGCCAGAGTGTGAGACAATATCCATAGACATTTTAGAATTGGGGAGAAGGTATCCTGGTGTGCCTTATCTGAAAAATTTGATCTATAGTATCTGTGAACTTAATAAAGTATTGCTTTATTTCACCAAATCTTGGAGGGTGGTTGTGTTTTTTGTTTTGTTTTGTTTTAGTTTGGTTTCAGTTATTTGATATAGGACTTCATGTATCCCAGGCTGGTCTCAAATTCACTATGTTGCCAAGGAGGACCTTAAATTTCTGATCCTTCTGCTTAGACCTCCCAAATGCTGGGATTACAGGTGTGCGTCATGGTGCCTGATTTTTATGAGACATTAATTTGTCATAGACATAGTTACTGCAACACTATTAGGAGCCGAAAGCCGTCTCTGCTGACTGTTGGTCAATGCTGAAAAAAAAAAAAAACAACCCAGCATTGTCTCACAGTTTTGTTCTGTGTTGTTGTTGGACAGCCAGACTCCCGGCCAGGAGCTCCAAAGCTGAAGCTCAGTGCTCTAAGAAAACAATACAGATAACTCTAACATCAACAACACTGAGAACAACGTCTTTGTACAGATTTCTTTCTATGTACTGGGTACTGGGCTGAGTGTTTAAGATACATAACCATACATCAATCTTGTGAAACAGGCATTATGGGTGCCTACTGGTTAAAGCGACTTACCCTGGTGTACATGCAGGTCTGGAAGCCCATGTAAGCAATAAACATATTAACCATGCACAGAAACACAGATAGACTCTCACACACAACTGTGTTCTTGCACAGATACACAGAGATGCATGCTATATACATTTCTAGAGCATGTATACTTTTAAAACATGTTTTTTTTATGCCCAGAGCTTAAAAACCCCCATTCCCCCAATTTATGTTAAACAGATCGAAAAAAATTCAATCTGCTAGATATTAAGTTTCCCAAGCATGCCCCAAGATGAAATTCTCACCATCTGGGGCCACCACAGGCATGGGCAGCAGAGATACTGTCTCTGTTCCTCTGCCAGGGATTGCCTAAGGGGAGGAGGGGTGGGACTCATAGCAAGACTTGGCTTTGTAGGCAGAAGCCTTCTCCTGGGACCTTACGACTCTTGATGCTGTAAGAGTAAATGCAGAGAGACAATCGAATCCTTATATGTGAAAGGGGAGAGTTGTCTCCTCTATTGCAAAGGGAAGACCTGAATGAGTTGAAGAGAGGATTACCTGTTGAGACAAAGTAGTTTCAGATATTCCCAGCAGTGATGGGAGCTAGTGAAAATGGCAGAAGCAGGCCAGGGGAGCAAGTCCAGGCACAGAAGCTGGACTCAAATTTTGAAAGCTTATTCCCACCTCTTCTTACAATAGCGGAGACCTAGGCCCTATTCTTGAGAAAAGAAACGGATGCTTCTCAGTGTGTGTGTGTGTGTTTGTGTGTGTGTGTGTGTGCACCCGCGCGTGAAATTGTTGCTAGTACAATCACAAAGTGGAAAACACACCCCTTACACCAATCCTACCTCACCTCACAAAGGTCCCACTATGCTACCCGCGCCAAGCAGAACTGAGGAAAATGAAATGAGAAATCTTTTGAGCTTTACCTCTGTCTCTTCTCCTTTTCTCACTTTTGGTCCAAAAAATACTAGTTAAAACTCCCTGATACTTGCTTCCGCAGACTGTCCCCGAGTGACAGATTAAACTAGTTTTGAGCAGTTTAAAAGGCTTGCTTTCAATAAGCAAGAAAGCACAAGCCAGGAGGCCACATTCACTCTGGTCAGTCAGCAGTACCCTCTGCACTGCACTCAAGGTGTGGGGGCATTTGATGGGTGAGCAGCTAGTCACCCCAGCTTAGCGGTGAAGGGATTCTCTCCTGGCCCTAGCCTGCCTGTCCCGTCCGTCCGGTAGCTGTGTCCTGACCCTGCTAGTCAATGAGGGATTGCAGGCCTGTGTGGTCCCAACAGCTCTGGTTTAGGGAGTAACCCTGTCCCGTCTCTGTCTTTGTAAGTTGTCAGGGCAAAGGGACACAGCTGGTCGCTCAGAGGGGACCGCGGGCGACGTCCCCCTCTCCGCCAGGCACACCCAGTACCTCTGCCTCCTGGCGCAGCTTCGGGTGTCCGTGCTGGGTGGGCTGTGCGTCCTGGCAGCCCCATAGCAGCAGCGGCAGGGCGCGCAGCAGGAGGCTCACGCCAGCCACCATCGCAGTGAGCTGCTGGGCGGTGGTGGTCAGCTGTGCCGGACTCCCACGGATGCCAGCTTGTCGCGGCCCGAGTGCGGACCCACCAGATCCCCAGGCTCTCCAGTGCCTGGCTCCACCGCCGTCCGAGGTAGTCCCTCACCGGCGATGCCTGCCTGCGGGTCAGTCAGCCGGAGGACCGAGGGGGCGGAGAGGGGCGGGAGTGCCGGCGCCGCCCCACCCACCAGCCCCGCTGCCAGCCCTAGCCTCTTCCGCCGGCGGTGTAGCCGCTCCCAGGTCCTGCCTCAACTCTGTGCTTGGTCCTGGTCTGTCCAAAAGGGCGCGGGAGGATAGAACTCCTAGTCCTTCAATTATCTAAGATTTTGGTAAAGAGGGGTCCTGACCTATTCCAGGCCTCGTTCAGTCAGGTGAGGGACGAGGCACTGTCTCGGGGTCAGGGACCTGGGGCTTGAGTTTGAGATGGGTTCCTTTTGAAATGCTCTGAGTCGCTCCCCAGCCACCAGCAGGCTGTGTGGGCTTGTCACCTTTTCTGAACCTCCTATCACGGGGAAATGGGGATAACACATACATAGATCTTGGGGTTTGGGGGAAGATTCAATGAGATCATGCCTGTACATTAGTAAGCATGCATGGTGCCTGGTATCAGTCAGAGCACAAACGGCAGGGTGCAGGGTGCCACCTGTGGAAAAGGATCATCTACTTTAAGTGTCGCTTTCTTCGTCAGTAAAAGCAGAGTATATGGCATTTAATTCCCTGAATAGCATGAAAATGAAGGGCATACATAGCCTATACAGTGTGTAAGAACGGAGTGGAAAGATTTCTCTGACAGCCTTTGCTACACACATACTGAGCAAAAGCATCTATCTTTCAGAGTGAGCACAGGTTGCTGTCTCAGTCCATGCAAAAGTAAAATGCAAATGGACACTCGGACTTCATCTTTCTGGGATTAGATGAGGGTTGTAAAAATAATCTGGACTCTATTAAATGCTAAATAACAAAAAGTAATGTAGTGTTGTAACCCGGAGGCTTAGGACCTCAACTGCCCTCAAAGTCATGTGCTATTAGAAAGACACTACTGGGGTAGAGGAATTGGAAAAAAAAAATCCTTTGCCTACACATCTCCGTCTTATAAACAGGCATTCCCTGTGGCACTAATTGGAAACAGAACCTTCTTCCCCCATACCTTCCAACTAACCAAGGAAAAGGGGGCACCCATCTCTGGGGAGATTGATGAGAGGAAAGCACTCCTCTGAAGGACCAATGAGAAAAAGCTCCCTTTCCTTGGGCAGACAATCCCTGTGCCAGGCGGCAGCTGGGAGCAGAGTTGGAGATGGGTTTGCTTAATTATGCAGTGTGTGGGGGTGGGGGGGGATAGGGGTGGGGCTAGGGGGGTGGCTTCTCAGAAGTGATACCTGGAGCTTGAGCCTTGCCCTCTGAGAGCTTTCAGTCAACCTACATGGCCTACAATGTAAATTCTCAGCTAGGAACAGAACAAAACATGGACAAGCTTTGGTGGCCCATAGATGAGATTCTGAAGAAGAGTGGGAGGGGGTTGCCAGAGATGGCCACTAAGAGTACAGTCCTCAAGTAAACATCAACAGTTGTCCAACACAGGTGGATGCCGTGTGGTATGTGGGACAGGAAGACTAAAAGTGATCAGTCTAGACAAAGTTCAGCTGGGCAGCTTATAATTTAACTGGCAACTATAGAGTATGTATATGAGTTATGGGTATGACAATGTTGTGTGGTAGCCTTGGCTAATGGGCAGATTCTAGAAAACACTTATTTGGCTCAGGGAGCTTTGGACAAGTGTCAGTAAGGGAGTCCTATCTGAGAGGAGACTCCAAGCTGAAGTCCAGTCTGGGCTTTCCAATTCTTTCTCCAGTTAGATTCTCTCCATCTTCTCTGGCACATCTCAGAGAGTCCATTTCGGCTACACTAATAAGAAAGGGGGAGAAGAAGCTGTGGGTCTCTAGATAACCAAGCATCTAGAAGAATGCAGGTGTGGATTTCTATGAATCCCCCAGTTAACCCCATCCAGTAGACCAGTACCACTGCTGAGTTTCGGAGCTACCTTGTTCCACTTTACCTTGTCTCCTTAGTTATGCTATTAAAGGAGAAAACAAATGAATGAACGAACGGACGAACAAATAACAACCCCCCCAAACCCACACTCCCCAGACACTAGAGTGATGGCTCAGTGGTTAAGAGCACTGGTTGCTTTTGCAAAGGACAGTAGTTTAGCTTCTAGCACCCAGCCTGGATGGCTCACAACTGCCTGTAACCCAAATTCCAGGAGGTCTGATGCACTTTTCTGATCTTTGAGAGCATTATTAGCATCTGTGTGTACACACTCACACCTGGACACACACAACTAAAAATTAAATATTTTAAAATAAAGGTTTATTTTAAAAATTGTATGTGTATGTATGTATGTATGTATGTATGTATGTGTACCACATGTGTGCAGTGTCCTTGGAAGGCAGAAGAGAGTATCAGATCACCTAGACCTGGAGTTACAAACAGTTGTCAGCTGTCACATAGATGCTGGGCATTAAACCCAGTTCTCTGCAAGAGAAACTATTGCTTTTAACTGTGGAGCCATCTCTCCAGCCCCTGAAGTATATCTTTAAGGGATGGGGGAAACCAGGTGTGGTGGCACATGCCTTTAATTCCAGCGCTTAGGAGGCTGAAGCAAGCAGCCTCTGTGAGTTCAAGAGCAGGCTGGTTGCAGGTCAGCTGGGGCTACATAGAAAAAGACCCTGTAACACACCCTATGAGAAAGCTACATCTGCATCCCTCCTCCTCCTCCTCCTCCTCCTCCTCTTCCTCCTCCTCCTCTTCCTCCTCCTCTTCTTCCTCCTCCTCTTCCTCCTCCTTCTCCTCCTCCTCCTCTTCTTCCTCCTCCTCTTCCTCCTCCTCCTCCTCCTCTTCCTCCTCCTCCTCTTCTTCCTCTTCCTCCTCCTCCTCCTCCTCCTCCTCCTCCTCCTCCTCCTCCTCCTCCTCCTCCTCCTCCTCCTCCTCCTCCTCCTCCTCTTCTTCTTCTTCTTCTTCTTCTTCTTCTTCTTCTTCTTCTTCTTCAAGGATGAGGCACCTGAGGCTTGGCGATCCCATCATTTGCTCAATGTCACAGTTCTAGTAATGCAGGCAGGATTCTAGAACAACAAACTATCATACATCAAGTGAAATGCCTAAAATACGATTCTTAGGTCCTTCACAGAAGCACTTACTAAAAATTCTGATTCTTGGGCTGGGCTATATCTCAGAGGTTGACTATTTTCCCAGCAAGCATAAGGCCCCAGGTCCAGTCTCCAGCGCACCCTCTTCTCCCTTCCAGAAACCTTCAGATTCCTGAGCCTTACTGCAGACTTAACAAGACACTAAATATTAAATACCAGCGTCCAAGAGGAAATCAGCTCTGAGTTTTCCAATGGTCTTGTTTTCAGGCTTCCTTCCTAACCCATCTTTGCTGAGTGGTTCCTGACTGACCCAGCAGTGCTGGCAGCATTCACCATGTGTCCTCTTCAAAGACAGCTGCCTCCCCTCCCTTCCTCCTGCAGAACTTGGGGTTTGGCTTAGTTCCTTAGAGCCTGCCAATCATCCCAGAGTGGACAGGACTCTGGAACCCGTGCCAGACCTGGGCACACCGTATGCCAAGGGGAGTGGCTGTCAGCAGGCATTCCTTTTGTTCTGGCAGAAGGTCACAGCAGGTCCCTGAATCAGGTAAGACGTATAAACTGGCACAGGTAACCTCTAGGCCTCAGTTTCTCTCTGTATAATAACAGGAACCATCAGCTTTGTCTTTGCCCTTTCCTCCTCCCCAGGAAGTATGCAGAATACAAAGTAGATTCTATCAGAAAAAAATTCTGCACTCCCAAGAATGGCATTGACAGGAGGACCAGCCTCAAGGGAACCCAAGACGAGGGAAAATCTGAGGAACAAAGACAAGGGAGGAGCTGGAGTGAGCTGGAGAGGCTTTCCCTGGGGTGGTGAGGGCTTCAGTGGAGATACCCAACTCCTCTCAGGCAGTGGCCTCGGAGGTTTTAGTGATGCAATTTCCCAATTTCTAGCAATCACCTCTGCCTATCACAGAGGGAAAGTCACCCCACTCCAGCACAGTGAACATGGCCTTCTCAGCTTGGGCCACCTTTACAAGTGCACTTGCCTAGTTTCTCTTGGTTCTCTGCCTCTGTCTCCATCTCTGTCTTTCTCTCTGATCTGGAAAAGCAGAACATTTGGAATAAGACAGACCTGGGTTAGAATGTTGGCTTTTTCAACTTGTGTGACCCACCCTGAGTGTCTGCTGTTTCTCAGGTAGGACAAAGAGAATTCTTGTCTTTTTTTTTTTTTTTTTTCCATGCCCCTGACATTCGATGAGAAGTGAGCAAGATATTTAGTAACCTGAATCCTGTAAAGTCCTGACTATGAGTTGCACAGACACAAGTGTTCACCCATGTGCTGTGCCATTTCCACACCTGGGCCAGCTCATATTCCAGAGGACACACTGCAGAACAATCACAGTACTTACTCACTAAGGAGTACTCAGCCCCGAGCAACCCCACTGTCTCATCCTCATCACCACAGCTTAATGAAACCATCAGCCTCTTCTTGGTTTGTTTTTTACTCACACCAGGACCCTGGGGACGTGCAAGGAACACAATAAAACCTGGGCCAATCTGGCACCGTGCCGACTTCCCTTCCACATAAAGGCTGTCTGCCCGCCAGGCATCTGGCCGGCAAGACTGGGCTGTGACTTGTTCAGCATCTGCTGCTTTGCTTAAGAGACCTGCTAACAGGAAAGTGTCTGGTTCCTTTCCACCCAAAACAGGAAGCCCCTGCCATGGTGGGAGGACTGGGTAAGCCTGGTCATTTATAAGGAATCTCTTGCTGCAGCTGGGAGGCCTGCTCTCTAGGAAGGCCAGAGGAACTGGGCCCCAGGAACATCTCCCTTGGAGAGGGTGGAGTGCTGATAGTGGCTACAAGCTGCCTGTGGCACTTGGCACAGAACAGCTGCCATTCTTTCAGCAAACACTCACGAGACACTCACTTGTGCCCCATGGGAGACGTAGGACAGTTCTAGATAAGCTCTTCAAGTTTAAGAAGTTGTACACAGGCCAGAAAGGCAGGTCATGTCTGTGTGGTGGAATTCTTATTTATGTTTTCATTACAAACAGGTCTCTCCCCCCCCCATCTTCCTTTATTTATTTTTTTAAATGCATACTGTTGGGGCTAGAGAGAGGGTAGATTAGTGGCTAAGAGTACTTGTTGCACTTCCACAGGACCTGGTTTCCATTCTCAGCACCCACACTGGTAGCTCCCAATCATCACTAACTCCTCAGGTCCAGGGGATCCAATGCCCTCTTCTGACCTCTGTAGGCATCGATCATGTATGTGATGCACATGCATACATGTACATGCAGGCAAAACACCAATACACATCAAATAAGAATAAATATGCTTAAGTTTTTTATGACTCCTGTTTTAAGTATTGGGATGAGCGCCGTAGGTTCAGAGAGAGATATGCCATATATCCACATAACAAACTAAAACATTGGGAAGCCTTGACAACCACAAAACCTCACTGTGGCCTGGGTTTGACTATGCTTTGAGCAATTACTTTGTTTGGTGTCTCCTTGTGAGTCCTGTAGTTCGCTGTATTTTCAAAACAGCAGCCAGAGAAATCCTGGTCGAACAGGTCACAACTCTGCTCAAACAGCTCTCTGACAGCTTCTCCTTCATTCTACATAAACCTAGTCCTTATAATGTCCTTGCAAGGTTTGCATCAGTGATGGAAGAATTGGGGAGCTGACCTGGCAGTGGAGGCAACTCTCAAATTGTCCATGGTAACAATACCAGACTATACTAGACATGAACCAGAAGGACAATGGAAGGGGTGGTTTACAGAGCCAGGGATCAGGGCTCTGAACACTGTCCACCTTCAGGAAGTAAGTTCTAGAGCCCAGGTCACCAGTGGAACTTGAAGCTCTTCTCACTCCCTGAGGAATGACTTTCATTTCTTCTTGTGTTTCTTCTCTCATCTGATTTCCTATCAGGTTTCCCACTGACAAACTCTGGTTTTTTATTTGTGTGTACATGTTTGGTATGTGTATTTAAGTATGTATATGCAGGTTAATGTATATATGTGGAGGTATTGTGTGACAGACTTTTCCTGGGAAGACACAACATACACATCTACTTGCCCTAGAAAGCAAGTACAGACCAATGCATGAATATACCAAAGTCCAACTTGGTGAACCCATGAGTTCTATTGAGACTACTTACAGGAATATTGAGGTGGGGTTATGACTAATAGGAACAGAAATGACTCAAAGACAGCTGCATCACCAAAGCCTACTCTAACATGTGTGGCAGCTCACAAAAAATTGGAAAGCTGGCACACACTGCACAGCCTGTAGGCAGCTCAACAGGCTGAAGTGTGTCTTTCCTGGTGGCTCAGTTAGTTAGAGTCTTTTCTAGGCAGCTGGACTTGTCTGAGACCAACTCTCAGGAGTCTTAATTGCTCATATACTCTTAAGGAGGAAAGAACTGGTGAATCTGCTCAGTTTCAGGGACTTCCTGAAGTTTGGAATTATTTACTTTCTATCTTAAGAACTTTCTCTACAGGTAGAATGTTTCAATCCTTGAGAAAACTGCTACTCAAGGAGGCCAGAGTTTGTTTAAGTCAGATGTCTTCTTCCATTGCTTTCCATTTTATTTACGGGTTCTTTTTGAACCCAGACTCACTTGACTAGTCTAACTAGCCATCTTGCCCTGGGGATCCCCTTGCCCCATCAAGTGCTGGGACTCCAGGCAGGCTAACATGGTCACCAGCACTGACATGGCTGCTGGGGATCTCAACTTTGATCCTCATGCTTTCTTTCCAGCCCCTAAGTTACCAATTCTAGTGGGAGTAAATAAGCAACTTTTAATTTAAAATAATTTTTGCATGGCTGAGGATTAAAACGCAGGGCCTAATAGTTAGCTGGGCAAACAGCTAACCTAATACTCACCCCTAATGGGTTGGAGTGAGGTAAGGGGTGATTTCTGAACTGAAAAAACACAATTTGCAGAGGCCAGATCCTTCTGTGAGGTCATGGAAAATGGATCAGACAAACAGACCCAGAAACATTCTGCTAAAGCTGCTGGGTTAAATGTTCCTGCTCTTTTCCCTCAGTGTGCAGACTAGGGCCAGGTGAGTGGACATCACTGGAGCAGGAGAAGGCAGCAGGAAGCATAAGTGGGTGAAGATGAAAGCTTGCTGCAGAGATCATGGCTCACTGGATTCATTGATGAGGCAAAAGCATAGGAGGCAGAAGGCACAGGGTTCAATCTGTGACTCTACCTTTAGTGGAGAATGACCCAGAACAGTATAGACATGGGAGGAGTTTCAGGTTTGGAGGTCAGGGACACTGTGCATAGGTCACTGACCTCAGTTCAAAGGCTTGGAGGAACACTGCTTCTATCCCTAACTGGCTGTGTGTCCTTGATAAAAGTGTTCACCTCTCCGAGTTTCAGGGTTCTCATCTATAAAATATAGACCCTTATTTCACAAGCCTGCCCAGAAAATTAGAGATAATGGATATAGAAAACTAATTGTCATTCCTAAATTAACTTCCTCAGAAGCTCTCACTTTCCTTATTTATTTATTTATTTATTTATTTATTTATTTATTTATTTATTTATGCATGTGGAGGTCAAAGGACAACTTGCAAGAGTCAATTCTCTCCTTCTACAGTGCAGGTTCCAAGGATAGAACTTAGGTTTTCAAGTCTGACAGTAACTGACTACCTGATGAGACATTTCGCTGGCCCCAAAGTTCCCACTTAAAAAACTTTAATAATTAAAATCCTTCATAAAGCATACGAGGGCCGAGCAGTGGTGGTGCACACCTTTAATCCCAGCACTTGGGAGGCAGAGGCAGGCAGATTTCTGAGTTTGAGGCCAGCCTGGTCTACAGAGTGAATTCCAGGACAGCCAAGGCTACACAGAGAAACCCTGTCTCAAAAGAGCATACGAGGCCTTTCAGAAAGTAGCCTGCCCACCCTTCTCTCCAGGGTTTTTGTCATCCAAGCTGGCCTCAAACTCAGGATCCTCCTGCCTCAGCCTCCTGTTAGCTGGGATTATACACATGGATCCCCATGTCCGAATGCCCACTTCTATCCCAACATTTCTTAGCATCCTTCATTCCTGAACTTCACTGACAACCCAATCAGGGGCACTTACATTCCCCCAAGTGCTCTGTCACTGCTGCTGGTCTTGGAGTACCTATTGGCTAGTTCCTGATCTTTCTTCATAGCTCAGTTTAGGTGGCACCTCATGCAGGAAGCTTTCCTTCATAAGCCTACCTTCCTATGGACGAAGTGTTCTATTTCTAGGACATCTTCCAACCCCAGAGCATTCAAGTCTAGTAAGTGATAGGAACCACCATGCCTATTATATTATGTGACTGCAGTTTCTGGGGGCTAGAATGCTGGCTTTGTTTCTCCATCTCTAGGGTTTCCCAGGTTTTACACACAGAGTGGATCTTAGGAAAGAGAAACTGGAGAAATAATGATATAAACTTACACAGTCAAAGATGAGCAATACTCTGTATTTCTTTCTTTAAAAACAAACCAAAAAACAACATTAGAACCCCAAAGCTCTTCTTCCTCCTGTAACCTGAGTCTCTACTACTACTGCACAAGCTCTTTTCTGGGTTGCTTTCCTCGATACAGATGCTAAAGTTCTACGCCTCATAGTAATGAAAGAGCTTTCATTCCTTTAGCCTTGCCTTTTGGTCCTGTCTAAAGGTTTCTAGAATCTTCTGTCAATACAGTTGAGGCACAATGAGGAAAAAAAATGCCCTTTTCTGACCTGAAGGTATCAATGCTGAAGTTACCCATTTCTTTGCTCCACTCTTTCCTTCTTGGTCCCTATCGTATGCATGACACCTCTATCTGGCCATTCCTTGCACAGGCTTTTATCGATTCCCAAGTGTCTGTGATTTCTGCACTTACCTCCACAGCTACTTTATGAGTCCAGTGCACTGCGATCTCTCTCACTGGCATTTTGTTTTGAAACAAAATTTAAAAAGGCTCTTTGCAGTCCTGTGTGTCCTGGAACTCACTATGTAGACCAGTTTGGCCTCAAATTCAGAGGTCCTCCTGATTCTGCTTCCTAAGTACTGGGATTATTAGTGCTGTGCCACCTCGATTGGTTTACAAAATTATCAGTGCTGGGAATTGAACCCAGGGACTCAAGAATGTTAGCCAAAGCTTGGATCACTGAGCAAAATTCTCAGTTGCGCTCCTCTCCCCCACTTTTAGACACCTCGCATCTCCAACCTGCTCTTCATTCTGCAGCTGGAAAACACGTATCTAAATCTTCCCCTTCTGAAGTTCTCTAGTGGGTGGATCCACCGCCTTCGGGACAAAGTTCAAACTACAAGGCCTCAGCTATGTAGCCTCCTACTTTTTTGGCATGTTCTACTTTTCTCCCCTGGAGGCTACACTCCAAACATATCAAATTACTTGTTCTACAACTAGTCTGGACAGATCTTTTGCCCACTTCAACCTGATTAACTCATCAGCCAGGCCTTGGTTCAGGTGTCACTCACTTGGGGGAAATGTCCTTGCTGATTCCCCCTCCAGTTTCCCAAGCCCGTTTCCCAACTGAGTTTACAGTACAGCTTTACGGTAACACCACTCAGCAACGGATCCGGTTACCTGGCTTCAAAATTCCACCTTTGCCCTTTATCAGCCTCAGGCTATTCGGCTGTATCCGCAACTGGGGGCGACTATTTCATCAGTCTGTTGTGCGAATTAAATGAGATGATGTAAGACGCTGACAGTTTAAGAGTTAGCTGTTATTACAGAAGACTAAGAAAGATCCATTCCTGCGTCGCCTTATTCCCAGAGCCAGTTATGCGCGTGATTTAGACTGAAGTCACATTTTTGTTCTGGTCTCACCTTGATTTTTTTTTTTTTTTTTTTAACTGGACAAGGTGGTTATAACAAGCTGGGAGGTGATCAGGTACCGAGCTGGTCACGACTTTCGTTCCGCTCGCAGCCCAGACTCGGAACGCCCCCAAGTGGTTCAAGTTCTGCAGCAAGAGCCCGAGCGAGGCCGACCACACCATTCCCGATTTTAGAGGAAGAAACGACTTTTCCAGGCAATACGTTCTTATTTATAAAAGGGGCGCCTCCTCTTTCGCTTCATAGCTTCAAATTCTACCAGACCCAATAAAACT
Source organism: Arvicanthis niloticus (assembly GCF_011762505.2). Classification (NCBI taxonomy): domain Eukaryota; kingdom Metazoa; phylum Chordata; class Mammalia; order Rodentia; family Muridae; genus Arvicanthis; species Arvicanthis niloticus. The sequence goes on along the minus strand of NC_047663.1, from coordinate 38,577,706 downwards.
AGAACTAGGGTTGTAAATGGGGCGGAGCCAGCCGGCCCGCTTTCCTCCCCTAGCCCCACGAGGGCATTGGTACTTTCCTCTTTCAATTCCCTCTCAATAATGGTACGGTCGCGGAGGGGGGTTCCGAGAAGACAGCAGGGCTCGGCGGACCGGAGTGGCGTCGGACCACCCCTCAGGCTTCGGCGCGGTGGTATCGCCCACCGCGCGCTGATTGGCTGCCGAGGCCCCGCAGTCGGCCTCAGCCCGCCGCGCCGCCCTCAGATCAGCTCCAGCAGCCGCGCCGCCTGGCTTTTCGTTTTCCTTGTTCTCCGCGGGCCGTGGGGGGCTCCGCGCCGCGGCTGTTAGTCATGTCGGGTAGGTGACTCCGTCAGCGAGCAGCGGCAGCGGCGAGAAGGGGTCCGGCGGGTTCGGGCCGCCTTCCCGCCCACCAGAGAGCCGCGAGGGAAAGTCTCCGGCCTGAGGGAGGCTCGGGTGGGGGGGCGGCCGCGTCGCCGCCATGTTGGACTGGAGGAGGCACGCACGCTCCCAACGCTCCCTGGCTACAAATCACGGCGGGAGCGCTCTGGAGCTCTTTTGATCCTGCCTTTGGAACCTGGGGAGACCAGCAGCTCCCCGGGGAGGGTGTGTGTGAGTTGGGGGGCGGAGGCCCGTCTACGCCATCGTAAGGGCGGGGGGAGCCGAGATCTGAGCATCAGCCTGAGGACTGGGGCTTCGGGTCCTCCGCTCCGCCTCAGATCTCTCAGCGAGGCCTCCGGCCGGTCGTCTCGCCGCCTCGTCCCTCTGTTTCCCCATCCGAGAAGTGGAGCTGGGCCTTCCTGACTCACCCATTCATCAGGTGGGGGTCTTACGCTCTGGGAGTCCTTTTCGAAGCACGTTGCCTTACACGAAATTGCGCTTACGGTCATTCCCTCTGCTGTAACCATTGGGGTTGGGGGTGTTTGTTTATTCGGCTTCACCTTTGTACTCCCTCCTCCACTTGTTAATCTCCTGAATTTAAAAATAAGCCTACGAGCTTAGGTCTTCGTGGCATTTCCCTTAAGACTTAAGAGACCAAGGACAGCGTCTTCCTCAAAGTAGTATTTATTATAGAGGCCACTGATGTGTGGGAGTGAGACTTTGCAGTCTGGGTCCTGTTAAACCAGAACTTAAAAGTCCTCTTAATTCTAACAGTTCCACTTGATCACACAAGGTCCTTGGGCTACATTTACAGGTGGCAAAGACAGACCCGGAATGAGAGTCTGTTCTTTACTTCTGAGGAAAACATTGCCTAAAGCCGTATATGGCTGAGATGACATAATGCCTTTGGTAGTTTTTCACCCTATTTATCAGAGAAAGGATTTCATTAGGTATTCTTAGCTCGACTGGAACTCGCCGTGGAGTCCAGGCTGGCCTCAAACTCACAGATCCACCTAACCCCTGCCACCCAAGTGCTGGGACTAAAGGTGTGCACCACTATTCTATGCCTGGAAGATTTGCACTTTTGTTAATTGGCAAGCCTTTTCTAAAGGTTTCCTCAGGCCACCAGGAGGGATGTGTATGATCAAAGCAGCAACTGGAGAAGATTCCAAAGTACGAGCACGAAAGACAGGGCAGAGAATGATAATCTTCCCTTAGATTAGCAGTGATACTAAGGAGCTAGAAATCTCATCTTGGGTAGGGTACCTGTATGATGGAAAAAGCTAAGCTGCAGTGAAGTTAGCTCTTTTTAAATTCTGTTTAATTGTTGTTCAAACAAGGGATTATTTGTTAAAAGGAAAAATTGGCATATTTTTTTCCAGGTAAAGGTCCAGAAAAGGATGTACAAGTGCTTCCTTAGCAAGGGTTTATGTAGGTTAACCGTGACTTAAAATTCTATCCTCATGTAGGAATTACTAAGATTCCGTGTAAGCATTGCTCAGGGATTGTTTGGACAGGATCTTCCAGTGTGTCCTATGCTGGCTTTGAATTAATTCATCATCCTTTAACAGCTTCCTGAGTGGAGTTAACAAACTTGCTGCATTTGGTCCGTACTGTTGGTTTTTTATTGTAATTATTCATATAAAACAATGACATTTTTATGGACTGGGTAATTTCAATGAAAGATTTAAATTTAGAGGCTTAAGTTAGAATTTTTTCTTACTGTTAAATACAGCTTAACATGTTTTGTGATGTGTATGAAATACCTTGACTTTTGTATGTGACTTGTTTAATGTCTGTTTAAATTAATAAACTTAACAGAATAAATCCCCCTGTAAGCAACTAGTATCATTAATACACTACGTCCTTTAAACAATCTAGACTACACTTAGAAGTTTAATTGACTTATTTAGATATTTGTTGTGGCAGACTTACAAACCTGTTAAAATACAAGCACTTGGAGCACAAAACGCTTAAACCCTGCATTAGGGGAAAAAGATATGCATAGCACTTAATAAGTCAAATTTATGTCAGTCTGACATTCAAGTGTTATTTGCAAATGTAAACTACCAAAGCTTTTTAATTAAAATCACAAGTAAAATGTTATTTACATATAGAATAAGTCAAGTTATTTCTCATTTCGGCAATTAGATCAAATCTTATATACATACCTCAAAAAAAAAAAAAAAAGACAAAAATTAGGTAAGTTAAGATCTATGGTAAAAATGTAGAAGCCAGTGGCCAGTGTGGTATGCACAGAGCTATTTTGGCAGCTAATCTATAGAGAGTATAGGTCTTGCATAGTTGTTTTATTATCTAAGAACAGGTGATGAATCCTTGAACTGTTAGCCAGATAATGAAAACTGAAACCCTTATAAATCTTGGTTTTTACAGATTGATTATAGATTTGAAGGACTATCAGTGAAGGGATGAAAAAAGGGGAAAAAATCCTTGTCTATGCAGTACCCAGGGAGCGTAGACACTGAGTAGAATCTTATAGTTTGTAACCTGGAACCTTTTTTTAGTATTCATTTAGCCTTTAGGAAACCTCAAAATAGTATAATATAAAAATTTTAAAAGTTCGGGCTAATTAATGTCTTTGGGTTCCTAGTTGAAAATAAATGAAAAACTTACAGAGGAATTTTCACAGTAGAGATTACAAAGAATCTGTGAGAATCCAAACCTTTCAAAAGGTGAGTTCATGGTAAATATTGAACTAGGAACAGCTGTCAATGAGTCGGATGACAAACAGGATTAGAGAAAATGTTCTTAGGTTGAAGATTGAAAAAACCTAAAAAAAAAAAAAATGAGTCAACTTGAAGACCAGTATATTATGTGGAAAGGCCACATAGGTTTGAAAAGAAGGAACAAAATACAATTTTTTAAAATTTCATTAGCATGTGGGTGAGTGTGTGTCATGGAGTACCTGTGAAAGTCAGGACAACCTTAGGTGGTCTCTCTGACCATGTGTAAGTGCTGGATACTAGACCCAGGTTGTCAGATATCTTTACCTGATGAGCTGTCTCATCCTTCCCTTTCCCTAGATATGATTTCCAAAGTGGAAAGTGAAATAGCAAACTTAGTAGAATTTTAGATGTAGTTGCAGTCTGTCTTACAAAACTCAACTTAGAAGGGTAGAGAAGAAACTAAAATTTGGTGGGTATGGTTGTACACACCTGTCACCAGTGCTTAGGGAAGCTGAGTTGGAAAGAGCTCTAGTTTTGAACCAGCATGGGCTACAAAAAAATCTAGAAACGTTAAACTGTTCTTATTTTTGAATAAGAACTCACTAGCTCTGGATGGCCAGGAACTCACAGAAACATGTGCCTCCTGAGTGCTGGGCTCAAAGGTGTTCACCAAGCCTCAGTGAGTTAAAGTTTTTAGTCAAGTATTAGTTCAAACATAATGCCTAAGTAATTTCAAGCAATCTATGAAATTACAGATTATAAAATAATAACCGATAGAAAACAATTTTAGGAGAGGCCCCGGAGCTCTTGGCACAGAGAACCAGAGTTGGTTACCAGCACTCACATCTCGCAGTCCACAATTACCTGGAATCTCCAGCTTCAACGCATCTTACACCTTCTGTTTTGCATGCATGTGTGCATACTTTTACATGGGTGAAAAATAAAAACATAAAAAGGTTTTAAGAGTAAATACTGAGTTTAGACAGAAAATAATGACCTTGATACCAAATAAACTCACATAGTCATACTGGTCTTTGCTAAAGAATTAATGTATAGAAAGGAAGAGGAGTAAACATTGCAAGGAAAATAAAGGCGAAGGTTTTGGTTGACATTAAGATAGAAAAGTATGTTTTAGTAGGGGTTGATAATTTTGAATTTTGCCAGGAAAGTACAAAAATTTAGTTATGAGGCCACAGAAATATAAATAATAGTAAAATTGAGGTTAAAGAAAATGTAATAGTAGGAAAGAAGTTAAAAGAAAAACTATGGTAGATAGAAAATTGTAATTTAAGATGTTAGGTATAAGTAAAAACAAAAACAGTCCACTTAAAGCACAAAGGTGTTCAGAATGTACCTAGATAAATGCTGTTCAGAAATAATAGACATAAAACTCATGTTGGAGGTAAGATGGAAAGAGTAACCAGGCAAACATCACCTGAAATGGAGCAATGTGTTTGCAGCTAGTGTGTATGATTAAAGGAAATTCATAAGTCAGGATTTGTGGCTCATGCCTTAATTCCAGTGCTTGGATCACAGGTTGGACACACTTGGTTGGTTGTCTTAGAGTCACGGTTGCTGTGATGAAACACCAGGACTAAAGCAACTTGGGGAGTGAAGGGTTTGTTTGGCTTACACTTCCATTAATGCTCATTATGGAATAAGTCAGGACAGGAGCTCAAACAACATAGGAACCTGGAGACATAGCTAATGCAGAGGCTATAAAGGGGTGCTGTTTACTGGCTTGCCCAGCCTGCTTTCTTGCAGAACTCAGGACCACCAGTCCAGGGATGGCACCATCCACAATGAGCTGAGCTCTCCTCTATCAATTACTGATTATGAAAATGTCCTGCAGCTGAATCTTAGGGAGGCATTTTTCTTAATTGAGGTTTTTTTTTTCTGATGACTAGATGTGTCAAGTTGACCTAAAACTATCCAGGACAAATAACTCCTTGTCAATTTAAAGAGTTAAAATTCAGTATCTTTAAAAATCTCATGTCTCTTTTAAAACCTAAGATATCTTTTAAAAATCTATTCTCCTAACTGGACTCCTGTAAAATGAAAAGTATGTTAACTACCTTCTACAAGAGAAAGAACCAAGGCAGTTATGGTCTGAATACAGCAAAACAAAACTCCAACTGAAATAACTCTGTCCTCTGTCTGTGGTGTTTACTCATGATCTTCCTGACTCCTACAAGAGGCTTGAGTCAGTTCTCTGGCTCTGCCCTCTGCAGCACACACAGCTTGTCTTCTGGACTCCAGCTGCCTCTGCTTTACTGCTGGTTCTTGTTCTTGTTGGTCATCCCATGGTACTGGCATTTCAAATTCTGGGGCCTCACTGCACCTTCACCAATATTCTCCTGGTCTCTTTTCATGGTACCAAGCCTCGGCTTCTCTTCATGCCCCCTTCATTCCTGGGGCTACAACTGCTACTGAGACTTCACCTTCACCAGTGGCCTCTAGTGCCAAAGCCTCAGTTATTCTCCACGACTCCTTTATACCTTAAAGGCTAGTACCACCTGGAGACTCTTAAAAAATACCAAGTTTGGCTGCCAACACAAAAGTTAAAACCTAGCCACCTTTAGAACATAGTTTCTGTGTGTTAACTCTCAGGAACAACTTCCTAATTGGTCTTTAAATCACTGTAAGTGTCTTAGCTAACCAGCATCAATTGTCCCAGTAAAGCTAGCATTGGTTTTAATTTAGTGGTTCGGGTAGCTTGTTAATCACAGCTGACTGTTAAGCCCCAGCTGACCAGAACCACAGATTCTTCACACAAAAGGTCCAGTAAAGTCTTTGCTTCTCCCAGAAACTTCCCAAGCCAAGTCTCCATCATCTGCATTGCCCTCAACACAATTATTTTTTAAGCTTCTGCAGAAAATCTCAATGAGCTCTTAACACTCAATGGCTTTTCTACTCTAAAATTCCAAAAGTCCTTCCTATCCTCCCAGAAAGTCACAGTCAAGCCTGTCACAACCATATCTTACCATCTTGTCTTGGGTTTAGTATTGCTGTGTTGAAATACCATGACCAAAGCAACTTGGGGAAGGATTATTTGACTTATTTTTCCATATCTCCTCATCAAAGGAAGTCATGACAGGAACTCAACCAGGGCAAGCAACTTTTGGAGGCAGAATGCAGAGGCCATGGATGGGTGATGCTTTCTGGGTTGTTTCTCATAGCTTGCTCAGCCTGCTTTCTAATAGAATTCAGTGGGCTGGGTCTTCCCTTTTCAGTCATCAATTAAAAAAATGCCCTATAGCTGGATCTTAGGGAGGCATTTAGCTCAATTGAGGTTTCCTCCTTCAGATGACTAGCTGGTGTCAAGTTGACATAAAATAGCCACTACACTGGTATACTTTGGTAATTTAGAAGCACTTCTAAATAATGAACATGTCCGGGCACAAAGCTCAAGTGTCAGGTAATTTTGACAGGGACCTATTTGAGTTGCCCTAAATGGCCTTTATAACCCATCTTTTTTAACTGAATAAAAAAATAACATCTGCATTTTTATTATTGAAATATTTTTTCTGATAGTTGTGTTTATTTGTATATCTCAAAATTTTCAGCTGAAGTCGAATTTATAGTTTCAGAGGACTAATTACTTAGGCTAAAGTTAAGGACATCAATATTAGATTTTAAGAGAAGGTCATAAGATCTAAGTGCTATATAGTTAAAATGTTTTTGTCTGGACCAAAAGGAAACACTGAGATACTAGAGGCCAATAGAGGAATGAGTGCATGTATTCTCAAGTCATTGCCTCTCTCCCCCCAATCTTTTTGACTCTGATTCAGGTGACTTTCCTTTGCTGTTTGATAGTTACATCTATTCTCCTTATGGCCCAGGCGCACCCCCCCCCCCCCCTTTTCCTTTGGTTACTAGTTGCAACTCTTTACTATTGCAGAAATAGTGCCATATTTAAGGTAGTTCTGTCTCTCCCCATTTCAGGTCCCCTTGTGTCCTTAATTTCATAGAAATAATTCATCAGATCTCATTTAATATAGTCTTAAGGATTTTTAAAAGAAATGTCAGATTGGAGATATTTACAGTAGAATGGTGGCAAACTAACTTACTGTCACCTGCTTAACCAACCGGTAGTGTTATATGATAACTTGATGTAAATTAGCTGAAAAGGGACACTATTGTTTTTACTTGAATTGATCATTAAAGATTTTAGGATTAATAAGGTTGACCATATGATCACTTTGACACTCCTGTTTTGTAGTTGTAATATTTTAGATGACATCTATTTTACTCATAACAAAACTGTTCATTTGACATTGAATGTAAACCTAAAGGGTAGAGAGAGCCTCCTCAACAATTTTTGTTAGGACTTAAACTTTTAACTGTGGAGAAAAGCTTATAGTCTTTCTTCTTCTGCCCTTTCCCTTTTACTTGACGTTTATTTATGCAGATATCGTTGCTGATTTAATGTCACTAATCGGCTAATTACTTGAAAACTTGGCAAAATCATTAGCTTTTCTTAGCAACTCTCTGGAGATTTTATTGATGCTGACAGCTACAGTAGTCCTAAGATAGAACTGTGTATGTGTTGATATGGTAGAGATAAGTGAGTGTGGTTCTGTAGATTTATCATGTCAGAATGCATGTTTCTTCTTTTTCTGGCTCTGATTAGTTTAAACATACTTTTTGTTTTTATTAATGTAAAAAAAAATAGAGTAGCTTGAACTTTTGAGGGATGTGGGTTGTATTTTCCTTTGAAGCAGGTCTCACTGTAGTTCAGTTAGCCTGGTCTGGAAGTCTATATACCTATCCTAGGCTGGTCTTGAGCTTGTAGCGATCCTTTTGCCTCAGTTTGCCAAGTGCATGAACCACTACACCTGGTTAAATTTTTTTGTTTGTTTTGTTTTTAAAGAATGACTTTTTACTGATTTCATATTTATTCCATTCCCCTTCTTGTGACCACTAGCACATTTTGTGGAACAGTGGTTTTTAACAGTGTTGTTACTTTTTTAAAGTAAACTGTTTTTAAAGAAAATACTGTATAGATTTCCCCATGCACAGATTATTTTCTAGGTTTTTTTGTTTTGTTTTGAGTGTGTGTTTATTTTTTTTATTATTTTGAGACAGGGCCTCACTGCAACTCTGGCTGGCCTAGAACTCACTGTAAACTAGGCTGGCCTTGAACTCAGAAATCTGCCTGCCTCTGCCTTCAGAGTGCTGGAATTGAAAGTGTGTGCCATAAGTCCTGGCTTCTAGTTTTTCTTAATGTAATTTTTGACAGTTTCTAGCTGTATATTTGTTTGCATAAACTAAAGTTAGTCTTAGGGGAAAGCATAATTTAAAATTCTTTTTATGTGTTTTAGATTCTGGAAGTTACAGTCAGTCTGGGGGTGAGCAGCAAAGGTAAAGTATACATATATTTTCATAATATCATGAAAGACCAAAACTGAGAAAAAAGATAATAGAGTTTTCTCTCTGAGATTTGTTATTTATTTGGATGTATATAAGGCTAGATGTGGTAGTTCAGGCTTGTAATCTTGCACTTAGGAGCTTGAGGTAGGATTGTTACAAATTTAAGGCCAGCCTTGGCTATATACAAAGACCCTATCTCTTATTTTTAAAAGGGGGGGGAGGAGAAGCATTATAATTTGTTAATGGGGAGAGCTTGCCTTTATAAATAAGTGTCATGCAACATTTCTTCCTTTTTTTAAAAAATAGCTTCATTAATAAATATAACTTAAAGGTAAAGACAAAAATCCTAGGTATTGTAAAAATTTTTTTCCTTGAGCAATTTCTTTGAGAAATTAAGAGATTTTCTTTTAAGAATTTTAAAAAAATGTTTTATTGTTATTTTTAAATAATGTATGTGTATATGAGTGCCAGTGCCTGTGGAGGCCAGAGGTGTCAGATCTTCTGGAGCTGGAGTTACAGATGGTTATTTGTCTGATCTGGGTGCTGGGAGTTAAAGAGCAGGCAGTTCTCTTAACCCCTGAGCCATCCCTTTGCCTTAAAAATTTTAAACAGAATTTCTTAAAATTAGCATCAAACAAGTTCTTAGAAAAAACATTTTACCTTTTGCTGATATATAATATGCTAATGTGATATTTTAAAAAAATGCTTTATTTTATGAATATAGGTTTACCAGTTTACCTCTATATCTGTGTTATGAACATGCAGTGCCCACGGGAGCCAGCAGAGACTGTTGGATCCTTTTGGGACTGGTGTTACAGATGGTTGTGAGTCAGTATTAGAATGCTGGGAATAAAGTTCAGGACATCTGGTAGACCAGGAAGTGCTCTTAACCACTGAGCCATCTTTTCAGCCCTTAGAGTAGATTTTCTTTTCTTTTTAAAAATTAAACCATTGATTTAACAATGAGGATAACTGAACCCTGCCATTCTCTAGTTGGCCTCTAGTTCCAGTGGAACTTGAACAAGCCAGAAAACATCCTCCAGAGCTAGAAGATCCAGAGCTAGAGCAGATTTTCTTAAAGCACTATAATATAGTGTTGAGCAGTTCTTAGGGTCCTAATATGCCCACAAGGAAGTTTGTTTTTATGTCCAAATCATGGTAGGCTGTTCCTACTTACCAGAAGTAACTACTTTCAACCTAACACTGCAGCTCTTTTTGGAGACTCAAAATTAAGCCTCCAAATTAAGAAATGTATCAGAAACAAAATCAATGTGATTTATTCTTATAAGATAGTATCTCTTAGTAGGTACTTGGCAAGTATTTATTGGTTGTATATTTAAAAGTTATAGATTCTGAAAAAAAAAAGCTGAAAATTTTTAATATTTGTTATCTCTAAACCAAAAGATTTTATTTTGAAGATCTTTTGGGGGTTATGAAAGAGCCATATAGTCAGAGAATTGTTTTTTTTTTTTTTTTTTGTTTTTTCTTTTTGACTTGTTAGTACTTTCATGATGTAATTTTAAAAATTTAAATCTTAGGAAAGTAGTAACATTCAGTCAGACAAAATATCAAACTACATGTCAGTTCTGATACAATATAATTTGATTTGATATTGGTACTTTGGAGATATATATAATTTTCTAATTTATAATAATTAAAATTAATTATTTTTAATTAATTAATTTTTTCTAATTACTGAGGCATTTAAATTGAGTTTTGTTCCATATTGTACCTGGGAAGTTAAACACATTCAATTGGAGCAAGTAGTACAAAGAAATTAATCTGTTCAGATATAGCTAATTGGTTAGTATTGAAAAGTTATATTTTTAAACAAGGTGTGCTAGCACATGCCTTTAACCTGAGTACTCAAGGGGATCTCTGAGTTGGATGCCAGCTTAGTCTACAAAGTGAGGACAGCCAAGAGTATACAGAGAAACCGTGCCTCAAAAGATAAGCAAAAAAGTTATCTTTTTTCTCCTTCAGATAATTACTATGGGTCTCTCTATGCAGTTTTTGGAAATAACACATTCCTAGAAATGTTTGGTTGTTTTTGTTTTGAGACAGGGTCTTACTGTGTAGCTTTGGGAACTTGGAGCCTATTATGTAGACCAGGCTAGCCTTAAACTCATAGACATCTCCCTGCTTCTGTCTTGTGAGTGCTGGGATTAAAGGCCTGGGTCACCATGTGGTTGTTAGAATGGTTATTTAAACATTGTTTACATTGTATACGTTGTGCAAACAACTGTATATGTTTTAAGTATTAGACATCTGTGTACCTGATATTAAATAAAAACCTGTCTTTGGAATGATACTGTTCAATGCCTTTCTCTGTTTTGTTATTTATCCCAAAGCATAATTTTCTTACTTTTGCAGCTCTGGTGAAATATTATTTGTGAGAAATTTTCACAGCAACACTTTAGATATTGATGTTCAACAGGTCTGAGAATGACTTTATATATGTCTTTAGTTGTTGGTCAAGAATTTAAAGTCAAAGAGACAGGCAGAATTGTTTAAATGTAAGCAGTTTTGTTTTAACTCATTTATTAAGAACAACCAAAAAAAATTTTTTAACCTTAGGAAATACAAGAATTAATAATATCCAAAAAACAATTCAGATGAGAAGAAACACTATGTTCTGTTGAAAGCAAAGTTTTGTATTTAAGTTTTAAAATTTCTTAAAGCATATTTCTTTCAAGTATTAAATTTTCTTTTACAGTTATTCTTCCTATGGAAATCAAGGCAGTCAAGGCTATGGACAAACACCACAAGTAGGTTAAAAAATCAGTTGTCTTTATTTTATTTAATAAGTAATGATGTTTATAAATAGTTATTTTATCTAGTAAGCAATAAAGTTTGAGTGTTTACCTGAATTTCAGAGCTATTCTGGCTATGGGCAAACGACTGATTCTTCATATGGACAAAACTATGGTGGTTACTCTGGATATGGACAAAATCAATCAGGTTGGACTGGTTTGTTAAATTACTATTTTAGAGAGTCAAAAATCAGAGCCTTCACTAAATAGTATTCTTACTTAATTTTTAGGTTATTCACAGTCCTATGGTGGTTATGAAAATCAAAAGCAGAGTTCGTATGGCCAGCAATCATATAATAACCAGGGACAACAAAACACGGAATCATCAGGAAGGTAAGGAAACAGTGAACTATTGAAATTGTGTTGAGCATGTTTCCCTTTCTTATTTCTATTTATTTTGTGGTGCTAGTAGTAGAACCCAGGACTTTGGGTATGCGATGTAAGTACTCTACCACTGAGTTATGTGCCCAAATCTTTCAGTTTGCTTTTGAGCTACTTGATGCATTACCTTTTTTTAAAAATACATTTTTACTTTATGAGTATTATGTGCATACATATGTACCATGCATGTGCTTGAGACCCACAGAGGCTAGAGGTGGAGGGTGGAGGCTAGAAGAAGCCGTTGGATCTCCCAGAACTGGAGTTGCAGGTGGTTGTCAGCCACCATCTGGATGCTGGGAATTAATTCTGGGTCCTCTGCAAGTGAACCATCTCTTTAGCCCCCCCCCTCCTTTTTTTTTTAAATTTAAAATAGTATTTCACTATGTAGCCATGGCTGGCCTAAAACACTGTGTAGGCCTCTATAAATGAAAATAACTAACTAGTATTATTTCATAGTGGGGCTTTTATTGTGCTTTGTTTGATGGACTTATTTCACATTCCCTAATGTAACTGATCCTCAGATACCACTATGAACAATATTAGTAGTAATTTCCATTTTATAGACATAAAGAAGTTTAAAAGAATACAGACTGAAGTCTCCAGTGTTTTCTGGCTGCAGTGTCAGATACTTTAGGTGAAATTTAAATGGCACTGGGGAAAGAGTTGTGAGGTCAAATTATTGGTCTTAGAGACACAAGAATGCTTTAAAAGTAGAAAGTACATATAGAGGAATAATATCTGCAAGCCATGCTGCATTAGGAAAAACACCAAGCCTTATTAGTAAGTATAATCCAAAGGAAAATGCTTTTATAAAGACTATATGTATTTGATAGCATGAAATACATGTAAAGCAGAGAGAAATGTGTTTTGTTTCGTTTTGTTTTTTAATGTGTTTTTCAAAGAGACAAGGTTTCTTTGTGTAGCACTGGCTGTCCTGGAACTTACTCTATAGACCAGGTTGACCTCTAAGAGATCCACCAGTCTCTGCCTCCTATTCCCTCTGCTGAGATTAAAGGCATACACCACCATCGCATGGTAAAGAAATGCTTCTTTTGATCATTTTAAAGTAAAGAGTTAGTGTTCATATTACAGTAGTGCTTTGAGTTGGGAGTTGAAATAGATTGTTGTGGTATTCGGTAGAGTTAGGTGAGACTTTTAAGAATGAAGACAGCTGTGCTTAAGCTCCCTTTTTTGAGACCAGTGTCTTCTTAGCTTAGGTTGGCCTTAAGGCCATAATGTCCATGTCCTCCCAGTACCAAAAGAACAGCCATCATGCCTGGCTACAAAGAAAGACATGATGTTGAAAGGAAGTGACATAGATCCTTTCAGTGTACTAGTAAGAGAAGTCATCACTTAATGACCATATTTGTAGAAGAATCATACATATCATTGTATTTTGGTAGTTATCCTATGTTTTTCTTTTAACCCAGAGAAGTAAAAACTAGTTACTTTGTTAATAGTATCTAAAGGTTCTTGTTTGTTTTTATTGTTGTTTTTCCCCAGTGTAACAACTTCTCTTTTCCCCTTTGGCATCATTTTAGTGATAGTGAAGTTATCTTTGGAAGGCATTCCATTGATAAATTTTTATAGATAAAAGAGCCAAATAATTACCATGAAAAATAGTAGTAGATATTGCTGAGGTTTAGCTGTATAGTATTTTTTAAATGTGCATTGGTGTTTTGCCTGTATGTGTGTCTGTGTGAGAGTATTAAATTTTAGAGTTACAGACAGTTGTGAGCTGATGAGTTGGTGCTGGGATTTGTTTTTTTAACTCCTGAGCCATCTTTCCAGCCTAATATTAGTAGTGTTCTTTAACTTGCTTCAGCAAACATAATTTCTGTAAGTTCTCATGTTCTTGATTTCTGTTTAGTCAAGGTGGAAGAGCACCTTCATATGGCCAGTCAGACTATGGTCAGCAAGATTCTTATGACCAGCAGTCAGGTTATGATCAGCATCAAGGCTCATATGATGAGCAGTCCAATTATCAGCAACATGATTCCTATAATCAAAACCAGCAATCTTACCATTCACAAAGAGAAAATTACAGCCACCACACACAAGGTAAGATAATGACCTCTTTCATCATTCCCTCACAGAATTATTCATTGAGTTTGGATTAAAACGCCCTTAGAATTTTACTTAGTGATAGAAACTTGGCATGATTGGAAATAGATTTCTCATGGCCATCGAAACTAGATGATATACTAGATTTTTCTTTTTAACTTTTTGGAGATTGTCAGAAGGTTGTGTGGTGACTTTTGGTTACTGATTACATTTCTCTTAAACTGATTCTGTCTCTTAAACTGAGCAGTTGCCAATGCTACTGTCAGTTTTTTTTTGATGATGGTGTACTTGATAAGTTAACCTATGCTAGTCTTCTCTAATCTCTTGTAAGAAGAAACAGTCATTAATTTTTCTTTTTCAATAGCACTTTATATACATTACTATCTATAAAGTATAGGACTCAGACCACACCATTAAACTCAGTGATTCAAGGGCAAGTTTTTTTTGTTTGTTTGTTTGTTTTTTGTTTTTTAATGTCCTTATTGTTTACATAGGAATTGGCTCCTAGTAAATGGTCATGAAATATTTTTGCTGAAAAAAAAATTATTTTGGCTGTGCTAGGAATTGAATCCCAGGATCTTTATATGTGTTGGATAAACACTTCATCACTGAGCTATATTCCTAGCCATATTGATAGTAGAGTGAATAAGTGAAAATAGTCTCTGGATATCTGTTTTCTCAGCTTGAAAAGTGTGTAGTAGCTGTGGTTTTCTAGGCCTGACCTGTGCTTGACTTACGTTTAATGTCTTTGAGGTGAAGGAAATAGAATTAGAATTCTGTCTTTAATTTATTACAGTTCTTGAATCCAAGATTTCTAGTTTAGCCTAAGTTATTTTATTGCTGTCTGATTTTGTAGTAAAATGGAGTCTGATATAGATGTAATTCTTAAGCACATTGAATTCCAGAATGTTACATGATAGCTTGCATTTTGGTGTATTTTTTTCTTTCCCTGAAGGACATTCTTTGTGTCTCAAGGAGCCATTTACAATTATTGTTTGAAACATTTAATCAGAAATGACAATAGTTGCTGGGTATGGGGACATACATCATAATTCCTATATGAGAGCTGGACAGGAGAATTGCTACTTATGCAGGGAGACATTTGTTGTAACAAAAAAAAATCAAAGTGACAATATTTTTGTGTGTTACATTCTTCTTTTTGTAGATGACCGTCGTGATGTGAGTAGGTATGGAGAAGATAATAGAGGATATGGCGGGTCACAGGGAGGAGGTAGAGGGCGTGGGGGATATGACAAGGATGGAAGAGGTCCTATGACAGGCTCAAGGTAAGTATTTACATACAGATGCCTTCATTTTCTCTCTCTCAGTGTTTTCCTCATTTTATTCTGCCATTTAAGTAAAGAGGCTTTTAAAGATTATATTGTAGAAAGAAGAACAGAAATTAAAACTTTATTTTCAGGCTTTTTTATGTCATAAATCATTTCATAAGAGGCTATATTGATACTATTTTATATGGTGTATGTTGACTTAAACACCATTAAAGCTCCTTACCTTTGTTATGATTAGATTTAATTACTTGATTGGTTTTCCTGTTGGAGCTGGACTCAAAACTCCTTTAAAAGATACCTTTGGAAACCAAAGTAGTGTCTTAACCAATAAAAAGGTAAATTAATCTATATGAAAGACAAATAGTTCCCTTGGGTGGGGAAAGTATTAGCTATAGAATATAGAAAGGTGGGATAGAATGTGCGAGAGCTTTAATATATGTCTCTTAATTATTGAAACTTAATAATTGAAGTAATTGATATTGAGGCCTTTAATTTCTTGTTGCTATTTTTAAATTATTGATGTTGATTTCATTACTTATGACAGGTTATAAAAGCTGATTTTAGCATAATTTAAAATATTTGTAAAGCTAGTGCATTGGTCTTGAAAATGGAATGAAAAACCAATTGGCATATGACCTGAGATGAGATTTATAGATTGTAAATTTGTACACAGGCTTTAAAATAATTTATGTTTACTGAGAATTGAAAGTGTTGGTGGCTTGCTACTAATATTTAATGATATAGCAGTAGCAGTTCAAGTTCAGTTCTGTGATATGAGAAACAACTAATACAGCCATTTCAAGTGCTCCCCAAATTTGCTTATATCTCTTTTAATATACTATATGCTTTGATATTATGGAAATGCCAATTTTGATGATTTTGAAAAGTTTCTGTAAGAGAGTTTAAAGACTTTTTAAAATTTTGACATTAGTTTTTTGATTGGTAGTCATTTTACTAAGATAAACGATACTGTACCTATCTTCATTAGTTGACATTAGTTTTTTGATTGTAGTTATTTACTTTACCAAGATACTGTATTTGTTTTCATTATCAAAAGAGCAGTGTGCCACCAGTAAAGTGAAATGGTACTCAGGTTTTAAACCCTGAGATAACAAAAGGTAGATACTTAACTTTCTAAGGAAGTTGTGTTATAGATAACTGGCTACCTGTAAGCTATAAATGTAACATGTGTCTTAAATTTAATTTCTTCATAAGGAAGTTACAATCTAATACATTATGTATTAAAACTATGACTATTGGCTGGGTTTGGTGGTTGCACACCTTTAATCCCAGCACTCAGGAGGCAGAGGCAGGTGGACTCTTAAATTTGAGGCCAGCCTGGTCTACAAAACAAGTCCAGGACAGCCAGGGCTGATAACACAGAGAAACCCTGTCTCAAAAACAAAACAAAAAAAAACCTGTGACTTCTTGATTGAATAATGGAATCCTACTTTTTAGGAGGAAGGGGATAGGTAGGGAGTCTATAAATAACATTAGTTTGTGAGCACCCATCTTAGAATCACGGGGTTGAAAGAGTGTTATTGATTCTTCCCTGATGAGGGGAAACAGCCTGGTTTCTTTCTTTCTTTTTTTTATTTTTAAAGCAACATAACTTCCTTGGCAATATATCTGAGTTTAATTTGTAGCTCAGATACTAGTTGATAAACTAAGTTTTTATTTTTAGATCTTTTTATGCATAAAAACTCCTTATATAAAGAGTTTATCCAGAAGCCTGCTATTTATTAGGTCAAAATGATGCTGATGTTTTAAGTGGTGGTAAAGTGAGAGAGATGAAGAGATTTTAGTCTTAACTACTTCCTTGTCTCCTAGTGTATTAGCTGTTCGCATAAAGCCTGTTTAGAAATCTGGGTGGCTATTTACTCTCTGTATTGAGTTGTTAAGCTTTGATTTTTCTTTTGGTGAAAGGCAAGATGGTAAATGTTTTAGGCTTCAACCTTGTCCTTGGAGCACCAAAGTGGGCATAAATGAATGTAAACAAACCTGTGTCTGTCCTTATAAAACTTTATGAATACTGAAATTAGATCTCTGTGCTGGGTGTTATGGTACATACCTTTAATGCCAGCACTCGAGAGGCCTGTGAGTTTAAGGCCAATCCTGGTCTACACAGAGTTCCTGGACTACTCTCTCTTTCTC
This sequence comes from Arvicanthis niloticus, assembly GCF_011762505.2. NCBI lineage: Eukaryota > Metazoa > Chordata > Mammalia > Rodentia > Muridae > Arvicanthis > Arvicanthis niloticus. The sequence continues at coordinate 38,560,549 of NC_047663.1, read as the reverse complement.
GGGGGGTTGGGAGTGGGGCGAACCTAAATAAACAAAAAATAAATTTTTCATTTTTTCTTAAAGATTTATTTATTTTAGTTTATGTATGTTAGTACACTGTCAGTCTTTGGAGAGCACCAGAAGAAGGCATCAGATCCCATTACAGGTGATTGTGAGCCACCATGTGGTTGTTGGGAATTGAACTCTGGAAGCACAGTCAGTGCTCTTAACCACTGATCCTTCTCTCTAGCTCTGTACTATAACATCTTTAAGATGTGCCTTTTAGCTTATTCATTAGAGTACAGCATTGTGAATTTGACTATAAATGCCCAGTTTCAAGATTTGTGCTTAAATATCAAAATACACAGAAATTTTAGTCTTCAGCACTATCATTTGTTTTTCTAATTATCTTAGCAGTTTAAAACTGTGGGCTGTAGAAGGCTAGGAGGGACACAACGATTTGAAGAGTACCTGCCGTTAAATAGATTTATCACCTTTAAAAAGGGTTATAGTTAGAGGGTGAGGGTTGGGCATGTGGTAAGGAATGGGTTGTTCTTATTCTATGATTGGTTGCCTGGAGGAAGGCTTAATACCAAAAAAGAAACCATTGACTTAATTTGGTAAGAGATGTGAAGTTCGTAGGAACTACTGGAAATGATCTTTTCCTTGAAGAGCAATTGTTGCAAAGAATACTGAGTTTCTTCCTGTCCTCTGACATTGACACCTAGTGGGCTAAACGCTAAGATAACAATGTCTCAGTGCTCTGTAGTTTTAGCATTGACTACTCTCTTGCAGAGTATCTCCTTTACATTGTTGGTATATCAGAGTTAAGTGATTCACTCTCTTAAATGTGAATTCCAAAATTCTGCAACTTTGAATATTTTCTTCTTTTTGCAAGGGAATTTAATCAGCTCTCTTAAAAATATGTATATGTATAGCCAGGTGTGGTGGTAATGTTTGCCTTCAATCCCAGCTCCTGGGAGACAGAGGTAGGCATGGAACTACACATATAGAGACTCTGTCTCAAACAGATAATGTATATGTCCTGAGCTGGAGGTATGTAAAGTAAAAGTAGTAACCATGCTTTAACATGGTTAAAACAGTGGATTCTAGCTTTAATCGCAATACTCTGGAGGCAGAGGCAGGTAGGGCGTTACGAGTTCAAGGCTAGCCTGATCTATAAAATGAGTTCCAGGACAACCAGGGCGACACAGAGAAAACCTGTCTTGAAAAATCAAAACAACAACAAAAGTCATATTCTATCCCAAGTACCTGGATATGACAGAATAGTGTGCATGTTCCAGTTGTAGTGTAAAATGTCACTGCTCCAGAGAACAACAATGTGAGTCATAAATATGAACTATGTATATAGTTTTAAAATTTCTAGTAGCCACATTGAAAAGAAAACAGCCCAGGGTTATAGCTCACTTTGTGCTAGTATCTTGGATTCAGTTCTTAGGACTGCAAAAGAAAGAGGAAACAGAAATAACAGCAGTAAAAACAATTTTATTAATACACTTTAACCTAGTACATCTAAAATAGTTTATGTAATAGGTAAATTATAATGCTAGAACTAGAAATTTGTTCATTTTTGACATTTAGAACTATCATTTTTGTCTACTTACATTTTAAACACTCAATGTAGATACTAGCTATATATTGGATATTGTAGCTCTAGAAATCTTGATTCTGAAAGCCCTTTTGTCATACATATACAGCATGGTGGGAAGTAAACCAGGCTGTTGAAAACTATGTTTAAATTGATTGAATCATTCACATATGACATTTTTGGTCATTCCCTCTCATTCCCAAAATGTGTGTTCTGGATTTATTAGTATAAAAACTCAAGCACAAAGCAAGGTTTTAAGGTAATCCTGCTTTTTAGCTATATCCTTTTTTCTCTATAAGTGAGTTCTAGGATAAAAGATTCCTTCAGAATTAGAGCTTGAGCTGAAGAAGGTATAATTTAGCAACATTGCTCTGGTTCTGGGTACCTGTATAAGGCAGCGGTATGATAGTATGACTGCATCGTCCTATGGCTTCCTAGGGATTTAGTCCTTCAGTGGAGATGTGTAGTCTTGGGTTCTTTTGTTTGTTTATTTTAATTATCAGTTGAAAGCTTAATGTGATGCCTTATGTTTGTTATCAATCCCAGCACTTGGGAGAATTGCCATGAGTTTTGAGGCCAGTTTGGGGTCCCTTGTACCAGGCTGACCGAAGTTATATAAAATGAGAGACTGTCTCCAAACAAGAAAAACTCACAAGCCCCTAAAACAAAACCTCAAAGAAATAGTATGCTTAAGAAATTTTCCTTAAAAACGTTTTTAACTTTTTATTTTTTGTAACTGTCTATGGGTATTCCTTTTTCCTGCATATAAGTTTGTATACTACATGCATGCATTGCCCAAGAAGGCCAGAAGGGGACGTTGGATCCACTAGGATTGCAGTTCTAGGCTGTGAGCCATGTGGATGATGAAAATTGAATATGAATTCTCTGAAAGAGCAGCCAGTGCTCTTAACCACTGAGTTATCCTTCCTGCCCCCGAATTTTCCTTTCTATTGAATGTGTCTTTTCTAAGTATATGATGACATCAAATTGAAACCTCCAGTCTAGCCCTAGAGTCCTCTTTATATTGTCGTTTTGAATTTGGAAGACCCATATCTTCATATCTTTTAAGTTTCATTATGTAGGGATACTTAGCCAATTAACTTGAAGATACCTATGTGTCTTAAATATCCCTATTACTTTACCTTAAAATGTTCTTGGGGAATTCTTTATGTGTACTTCTTTGCTTCTATTTCTGGGATTGAAAGAAAATTTGCAACATTCTGATGCAGCTGTTGACATATCCTTCTGTCTTAATTTGCTAACGAGGCCTTAATACGTAGAAGAAATGACTTTGACTTAACTGCAAATTTGAAAGAAGCATTAGCCACAAGAATATCTCCCTTACTACTTGAAGTCTATTTCTGTAGTTAATACACTAAATTTCCTAATTAAAGGAGTTGTAATATAATTAATATAAAGTTTACTTAAGGAGTGAGAATGATTGAATGACATTTGAATGTACAGGTAAACATTAAGATCAGTATTTCTTAGACTTAAATATATATAATGAATTACGTGGGGCTCTTATTAAAATGTAAATTACCATTCTATGGAGACTGAGAGCCTGCTTTTCTAAGAAGCTCTTAGGCTCTGTGTATACTTGTGTTTACTCTTTGAATACTAAGGATATAGAACTGAGTTTTGTAAAGAAGGAAACTCAGCCTTAATGCTTTTAATGTATCCTTTTAGAAGATGCATCTTTAAAAAGTACTTTTATTTATGTGTATTTATTTTGTATAAATATTTGCCGTAAGGTGGTGCCCACAGAGAGAGAGGTTGTTGGATGCTTTAAAGCTAGAGTTATAGGCAGTTCTTTTGCAACCACTGAATATGGGTGCCGGGAAACTGAACTTGGATCTTCTGAAAGAATAGCAAGTGCCCTTAAAAGATAACTGCTGAGTCGTCTCTATCCTTTTTTTCTTTTTAACAAATTATTCAGCCAGGTCACATGGTAGTGCATGCTTTTAATCCCAGTACTTGGGAGGCTGAGGCAGATGGATCTCTGACTTTGAGGCAAGCCTAGTCTACATAGTGCGTTCAAGGATAGCTAGGGCTCTGTAGAAAGACTCTGTCTCAAAAATAACCACTACCACCAAAATCATTCAAAGTTGTATTGTTGGCAAGAATGGAAATGAAAGTCTCCCTTACATATAACACTGTATGTTTTTCTTTCATTGTGGGCCAGATCAGCTGTTTGTTGACAACGATGCAATTAAGATGTATCTTATGAACACATAGCTTCTAGTTTCCTTGTAAAAAAGTCTTTCTTCCTCTTAAACACTTTAACCTCCTAAAATGGGCATGATGGCACATGCCTGTGATCCCAGTGCTGGAAAGAGGAGACTTGAAGATCCTAGGGGCTCAGGAGCTAGGCGGTTTAGCTGATTCATGAGCTTTAGGTTCAGTGGAGCTCAAGAAATTAAAAGATAAGGTGGAAAATATCAGAAGACTTCTGATAAACCTGACCTCCACATAGCTGCGCACGCACCCACCCATGCATGCGTGCATGCATGTACCATATGCCAGGAAAAAAATTTTTAAGAAATGTGGGCTTTATATTTTCATTAATTCTTGTCTGTCACTGGGGTTCTGAGGTTCATCTTTGAAAGAACCTTGGCTTCTAATACAATTTTCAAGGAGCTTGGAGGATAACTTAATAGTAGACCATTTACTTAAGCAATCATGAGACCCCAGTACTGAAAAAGATCATTTTATTTTCAACAATATAATCTCTTGCTTGTTCATGACAGATGCACTTTAGAGGACAAAGCGAAAGTGTTGTAGTAAATTTTATTTGGGGGTTTCTACCCCACCTTAATCATTTAGTTCCCAAATAAAAAAAGACACAAACCCTTTATATTTATAATAAGCCTTAAAGCATTAGAGTTGGGCAGATATCAACCCTCTGTGCTTTTTTGTCTACTTTCCTGTCAGCATACTCTCCATGCCCCCAAATATCACTTGCCATGTTACACCTGGGCCACTCCTACTCCCAACAGGTGGGCCTTCATGGCTATGTGCTCAAGTTCTATCTACCCCAAGGCGCCTTCTGCCTTTCTGCTCACTCCAACTGGATTCTGCCTCAGACCCCAAGCCCAGGAACCGAAGCCTACCTCTTTTCTGCCAGTTACAGGCTGTAGACATCTTTATTCAACCAATAGCTTTAAGGAAAGATTGGCACAACAAAAGCTGGAATACAAGAAAGAATTCACTTGTCTTGTGGCTAAGACCTTGGGATATAGAATTTAGCAGTACCTTACACAGCAACAGGCCAACACTTAACACAAAAGAATCATCTCTATCTACATAGCAAATTCAGGACCATCATTAAGACCCTGTCTCAAGAAACTAAAACCAAAATAGAAACCATCTTCTCTTTCTTACAGAGGTAGCAGTGATATATACATGTCAGTTAAAGTATAGAGAAGGTTTAGGTACTGTACTAAAACAATAATTTTAAATACAAAGCTGTATCTACGAAGGACTTCAGTTTAGTATTGTCTACATAGCATTGAGTGGGTTTTCTGGGACTAACACAATTTAAAAGCAAATTAAGACACATGTCTGTACCTAAGTAGATTGCAAAGCAAAATATTTTTTTATGTCAGCATAATTTAAAAGAGAAAGCTTTCTCATTTAGTCAGTTTTTATTGGACAATTCAGAAAAGCCATCTAGAGCAGAGTTTTGCAAGCAGGTAATAAATTAGGTTAGTTTCTAGGATCATGATAGATCAGCAGCAACTTGGGTATTATCTGAAAACTGTTCATTCCTTATCAGCACTTGTGTTATAGAGGGTTATGTATTTCACTCAAGAGAAACAGGCTTTTATGGGATGAATAGAATTTGGATTTTTGTTTGTTTGGTTGGTTTTTAAATTACTTGATTAGTATGAGCTGCTTAGATTTGTTACATAAAACCATGTGTACAAGGATCACTGACTTAACTGACAATGTAAATTTGCCAAATAAAGTCATTCTGTAGCTTTGCATCTTTAACATATTTTGTTGGTTTGATATTTAGACCATTAGGCAGCTTGAACCTCCGCTGTGATAGGAAAAGATCTCATATTCCAGTGGCTCATGGAGAGGAGCAGTTTGGAGTTTAGCTTTTTTTAGTCCTCACTTTTTATCAGTCTTAAAACTTTAAACATTATTCCTCTGGTCTTTTAGCTTTTTCTTTCTTATATTTAAAAAATACTCCTAGTAGTCTAATTTCACATTTTCATGCTGTGCCTGCAGCTTTAAGTTGTGGTTTGAGTAGTAATCTTTTGGCTTGGGGTTGGGAAGATGATTTTTTTTAACATAAAAAGCATATTAGATGTGTTAAAATAAATGTGAAGAGACAGCTTATGGAAATAAATCCTTGGGAAAGCTCTTGAATTGAATCATTGAACTCTGAAATGGATTTACTGGAAAGTTAGTGGTGCTACTATTTTCCTAGGCACTCTACTTGTGACAGTTAAGTGTAGATTGAGCCCAGGGCTCAGCACATTAGAGACTTAAGGAAGAAATCATTTCTTCAATTTTTCCTCTGCAGTGGTGGTGACCGCGGTGGCTTCAAAAATTTTGGTGGTAAGTGCTGAGTATCCCAAAATGTTTCAGTGGAAATGCTATATAAAATCTAAAAGCCACCAATATCCCGAAGATGCAATCTAAGCCCTTCTTACACTGTTGAGGCTCGTGTGTTGTGTGCATTACAAAGTACTCTCTATTTATACACTTATATCAAAGTAGATACTAAAAGCCAAATCTGATCTCAAGTAGTTCAATGTGTTTTCTACAACAATGCATTTGCATGAAAGAGTCTGACCAATGAATGAGGACTTCACTGGGTTTTGACAATAGGGTTTTTTTTTTTTTTTTCCTTTTATAAAGGTAGCTGACGTGGTGTTTTTAAATTATTAGGGGTTTCCAATCAGCCTTACAACCAGTGCTTGACAAAAGTGATACTAGAATAATGACAAAAGTGGGTGCTGTCTTGGACAAGGCTAAAGAAATGTTGGCATTCGTCTTGATTTCCTAAACTTTAGATAGTAAAAATTTATGTAGTTATTTTAAAACCTGTGATGGTTGACTTTCAAGGATTTGAAGTACTGACTTTACATGCTTTGGTTATTACCATTTCCTTTTTGATTTCAAATAAGTTGTCTTAGACAGACTTTCCTTTTCTTCTCCCATAGGTCACAGGGATTATGGACCCAGACCAGATGCTGGTAAGATTCTTGATAGTTTGGTTTTCTACCTCTTAAAGAGGAATTAAGTTTTTGGAGGGGTAAATACTGGAGGGAGGTTTAATTTAATTTATTTTAATTTAATGGGGCTTCTAGATCTGGGGAATTTGACTTAATAATTCAGTGATCTGATTAGAAAGCTTGCTAGAAAAATTGCTATGTTTGTGCTTTTCTGTGTTTTTCTTGTTTGAAGAAACATTCAGATTTTTACTGCTAATAAGCGTTAATGCAATCTAACTTAAGAAAAATTTGTTAGCAGTATAGAGGTAAAAAAGCTGTTTAAATCTTTCATTGGATTGGTAATTTTAGTGGGCATAAGAAAGTTGTTCATTCACAAGGGAATTGTCTTTCTCTGGGTAGAAGTCACTAATTTTATGTGGCTTTTCATTTTTAGATGAATTAAAGGCTATAGACTTGCTTTTGGAGCCTTTGAAAGTTAAGATTTAGAGGTTGAAATCTATTTGAGTAAAAATATTTAATATATATTGAAATCAGAACTTTTGTTTTTATTAAGATGCCAAAGTATTCTATATGGATGGCAATTTCTGAATTATTCCTTGATGGACTGAATTTTTATACAACTTTCTTACTTTGTTGTACTAATCCAAAAGTGTGCGTGTAAGGTAAGGTGTGTGTACCAGGTGCTCTTACCTTCTGATATATACAAGGCTTTTTGCAGTTAATGGGAAACCAGCAATTCTGCTTGGCCGGCTGGCTTGAGAGTCAAGCATCCAATTTGGGGGAATTGTGTACTAGAAAGCCTTTTAAAAGTATTGATTAGCCCGGCGGTGGTGGCGCACGCCTTTAATCCCAGCACTTGGGAGGCAGAGGCAGGCGGATTTCTGAGTTCCGAGGCCAGCCCGGTCTACAAAGTGAGTTCCAGGACAGCCAGGACTACACAGAGAAACCCTGTCTCAAAAAACCAAAAAAAAAAAAAAAAAAAAAAGTATTGATAAGTCAGTTGTATGACTATATATAATTGAAAGTTTTTCAGAGAAAGGTATGTTAATTAACTTTCTTCATCTCTTCATGAGCTTTTAGTCCTGGATCTGAAGAGTGATATTTTTAACATCTCCCTTAATTGGTCTGTATGTATTTCAGAGTAACCTGAACTTTACCTGTAGTTTTGTTTTAAGAATTGATCTTCCATACAACTACTGTGAATACTTTGCATGTTTATATAAGGTTTCATATTGGTCCTTATATTTGGTGCTTAGAAGCAGTCCATTACTAGTCAATAAATTGCTTTTGATTATTGAGCAGGATGTAGTAATTTAAGGAATATGTATATGAAATTGACCATAATTTTCCCCCCTTAGATTCAGAGTCTGATAATTCAGATAACAACACAATCTTTGTGCAAGGACTTGGGGAGGGTGTGTCCACAGATCAAGTAGGAGAGTTCTTTAAGCAAATAGGAATTATCAAGGTAAGTTAAAAGTGTCACATTGAAGATTTCACAATTGTTAATATTCTAATTAAGATACATATATTACATTGTAAGTCTGTATACTCTAGTAAGCATTATCTAAATCCTTTAATGCATGTGCTTCCCAAAGCATATAGGCCTTTGCTAAAGCATCTTATTTAGCTTTCTATTGCTGGTATAGAATATTCTGGCCAAAGGAAACTTGAGGAGGAAAGGCTTTATTTTATTTGGCTTGTCGTAATCCATCATTGAAGGAAGTCAGGGCAGGAACTGAAGTAGAGACAGACCATGGAGGAACACTTTCCTTGCCCCGTGGTTTGCTCAGAATGTTTTCTTATGCAGAATTACCTTTTCAGAGGTGGCAATGTCTCCAGTGGGCTGAGCCCTCCCACATCAGTCGTCAACCAATCTGGTGGAAGCATTTTCTCAATTGCTGTTCCTCTTTCCAGATAATTTTATCTAGAGTCAAGTTTACAATAAAAACTAAGGAGCATACTAAGTTTACTAAAACTACATGAAGGTTTGATTTCTTGCTCATGTTTATCTTTTTTCCTGTGCTTCAGCTTTAGTCTTGGATTCTGAAATGCAAATATATGTAAACTAAAGTTATTACTAACAACTTCTTATGCTTAATGTCTGTATTGCATTAGTCCATTACCTTGTGATTGTTCTGTTGTTGTTCACTTAATTTCATGCATGTATTTCCCATCTTTAACTGAAAAGCAGCCTGTAGAGCAGGGTTAAGGAAGTAATGGTTGGTCGGTATTACTGTGTTTATTGATCCTTGTTTTGGTATTTGTGAAACTACTTTTTTTTCTTATTGGGGACTTCCTGCTTTTATTTGTTTGTTTGTTTGTTTGTTTGTTTGAATTTATACCTGAACCACACACTAGTTCCGAGCTTTTCTTAGTTTTGAGATAGGGGCTCCCATTGTGCCTAGGTTAGCCTCAAACTCAAAATCTTGCTGCCTTAGCCTCCTGAGTGCTGGGATTGGAGGACAAGACACCATGGCTGGCCACATAGTTTTAATAAAGTGGAACTGTCTTCTATCCTCATCCCAGCCAAAGCCCAGTGGATATCTTAATAATAATGCATTGATGTCATTGAAAGATTCTTCCTAGCCTTTAAATGTTTTATAGAATATGTATGTTTTAACATTATATTTGTTTTTTATGGGTTTAAGTAAGTTACCTATAAATAGCATGCCATTTGGGGGGAGTTTTATTTTTTGGGTCATTGTTACTGTTTTTGGTGGTCTTGGAAGTAGAATCCAGACCCTCAACTATTGCTAGCTCTTATTGGATTTTTTTTTAAGTCCTGGCTGTCCTGGAACTCACTATGTAGACCTTAAAATATTTAAGATGGACCTTGCCTCTGCCTCCAGAGTATTGGAATTAAAGGCATGTTTCATTACTGCTGGCTCCTGACAAGATTTTTATAGTTTGTTTTTTTCTTAGGTTTTTTTTTTTTTTTTTTTCTTACTGCAGTATGGAGAGTTTTCAATATCCACATCTTTAGATAACTTCATTTTTTTCATTAAATATATACTATTTTGTAATATGGATGTATGGATCCCTTTTTTAAAAAAAAATCTTGACCTGGCTGAATAAGTGGTCCTACTGTGAAGAGCATGGACTGTTCCAGAAGAAGTGAACTCAGTTTTCAGTACCCACATTGGGCTGCTTACCACCAGCCTGAAGTTCCAGCTACCAGGAATCTGACAGTTCTGGTTCGAGGGGACTTGAACTCATGTGCACACCATATACCCACATACATACATATATGCAAATAATTAAAATAGTATTTACCTGAATGATGCATGACTACTTTTTCTTGAAATGAAACATCAATTTGGTCATTTTTTTTTTTTTTTTAGACTAACAAAAAGACTGGAAAACCAATGATAAATCTTTACACAGACAAAGACACAGGAAAGCCAAAAGGGGAAGCAACAGTGTCATTTGATGACCCTCCATCAGCTAAGGCAGCCATTGATTGGTTTGATGGTATGCTCCATTCCTATATTTAAATTTATGTATGTGTTTGGATGTTTTGCCTGCATGTATTGTATGTCTGTGCATGATTTGCGAAGCTGGTGCCTTTGGAGGCCAGAAAAGGATGTCACATTCCCTGGAAATGGAGGCATAGGTGGTTGTGAGATGTTATGTCGGTGCTGAGAATCAAACTTGGCTCCTATAAAAGCACCCAGTGCTCCTAACTGCTGAATATCTCTCTAGCTCTTACTTGTACACTTTGAAGAAATGCTTTCTAGCCTGGAAGGCAAAAACATATTCTGAGAGATAGTAGTTGTTTTCCTGTTTAATAGTGATCAAGAATACAACAAGCTTGTGCTTTTATGTGCTTGTAGATAGGAGATGAAGTATATCTTTGTTTGTTTGTGTTTCCTTAATCTTACTTGCACATAATTGTAACCCTGATACAGGAAGTTTGCTTGGTTGACATCTGCCAACTAGGCATCTTGTTCAAAACATGTTGCAACCTTCCAAAAACAGTGCTACCAGATGAGGACCAACTATTCAAGCATGATCTTGTTGGGGACAATTTTACAACTAAATCTGAACCCCAGCCTTGCTTACCCCTTTCCCTTTGTTTATTCTAAAGTATAAACATACTGGGAAGCCATGCATATGTATATGTATGTATACATATATATATTTGCATTAGGCCTTGGGTTCAGTCCTTAAGACTAGAAAACAAACTTTTATCTATATCTATATTAGATATATTTTGTCTTTGTCTTTAAATTTAGTAAGAAATAACTATATCCCCATGGAAAGTCTATTCTGTTGTGTAGATTATGGGTAATATTTTAGCATTATTTGACTGTTTGGAACACAAAGCACTAGTATGTTTAAATTTCTTTGGGAATATGTTCATTATTCTTCTGAAAGTAAAAATAGCCAAGACATTAACTGTTTTGTTGGAAGGTAGAGGTACGGAGTGGCATTGTGGCATTCATTTAAAACCCTCTCCACTTCTCTTTCCTTCTTTTTAGATTTTGGTGAAAAGGTGTTAGTGTCTAGCTGAAGCTGGGGCCTCAAAATCTCAGTGGTCCTCTTGCTTCTCAGTTTTTTGGGTGTTGAGTTACAGGTATGCACCATTTTGCTCAGCCTCAGAACTGTGTTTTTCTTCTTAGGAAAAGAATTCCATGGGAACATCATTAAAGTGTCATTTGCTACTAGAAGGCCTGAATTCATGAGAGGTGGTGGAAGTGGAGGTGGACGACGAGGTAGGATGTTTGCATTGATCCCCAGTACTATGTAAAGAAATAAAAAGCCCAAATGCTCCACAGAGTTTGACTATAAATCTGTGTTCTGTCCTTGCTTACATATAATTGCTTGCAACTTAAAAGTACGTTTATGTATTTTCTGTATGAGTGTTCTGCATGTACACCTGCATACCAGAAGAGGGCATCAGATCCTATTATAGATGGCCTGTTATACTGTGTGGTTACTGGGAGGTCGTTGGTCTAACTTTTTAAAAGCATTTGTTTGTGTGAGCACATGCATGCTGTGGTGACATGTGGAGTTCAGAGCACAACTTTGCTGAGTTAATTGCTCTTTCTACTGGGTGGGTGCCAGGCATCAAAGTCAGTTTGTAAGGCTTACAACAAGTCCTAGGCCTGCTGAGTTGAGTTGTCTTACTGCCAGAGCTGACCCAATTTTTTAAGATCCCTAGTGCAGCTTCTTGATGTTTTTAAAAAATTTGGTTCATTTACTCGTTTCGAATTTACCTTACTTACTTAATCTTTATAAATGAGGTTCTCAAACTGTGTAGAATATTATAAAAAGCAGACTGATATATTGTAATGCATACAAGGTCCATTAATGTTTGCTATGTATCTTAAGTGAAATCAACAAGAATGACAGGAATTAATTTGGAAGGAGTCTGTCTAGGTATTAATGGGCACTTTTTTTTTTCATCTGTTGCTCTTCTTAAATATTGTTAGTGTCTACTGCTGGTTTTTCACTTCTGCCATATCCCTCTCCTCCCCACTAGGTCGTGGAGGATATAGAGGCCGTGGAGGTTTTCAGGGGCGAGGTGGAGACCCCAAGAATGGGGACTGGGTTTGCCCTAATCCGTAAGTATGCTGTTTACTTTGATGGGTGGAGAGTTATAGTTGGAGGGTATGAGGAAGGATTCTGGGTTTATTGGAGACTTAGAAACATTTTATTTTCCTCCTTTAGGTCATGTGGAAATATGAACTTTGCTCGAAGAAATTCCTGTAATCAGTGCAATGAGCCTAGACCAGAGGACTCACGTTCCTCAGGGGGAGGTAGGCCAGCTCTTTATCTTGTTAATCTTTTCATTTCATGTATAAGGTGCTTGTCTTCTAACTAGCCTTGGGGAGGCTTTGCATTATTAATGCTGGCCTTATTGGTTTGTATTTTTACCTTGCAGATTTCCGGGGGAGAGGCTACGGTGGAGAAAGGGGCTACAGAGGTCGTGGGGGCAGAGGTGGAGACCGAGGTGGCTACGGTGGAGACAGAAGTGGGGGAGGTTATGGTGGAGATAGGAGTGGTGGTAGCTATGGTGCAGACAGAAGTGGTGGTGGTTATGGTGGAGACAGGAGTGGGGGTGGCTATGGAGGAGACAGAGGTTGTTATGGTATAGAACGAGGGGGCAGCTATGGAGGAGACCGAGGTGGTTATGGAGGAGACCGAGGTGGTTATGGAGGAGACCGAGGTGGCTATGGAGGTGATCGAGGAGGCTATGGAGGTGATCGAGGTGGATATGGAGGTGATCGAGGAGGTTATGGAGGAGACCGCAGCAGGGGGGCCTATGGAGGAGACCGTGGTGGTGGTGGTGGTGGTGGTGGCAGTGGAGGCTACGGTGGAGACAGAAGTGGAGACCGAAGTGGCGCCTACGGAGGAGACCGAGGTGGGGGTTATGGAGGAGACAGAGGTGGCTATGGAGGAGACCGAGGTGGCTATGGAGGCAAAATGGGAGGAAGGTGAGTATTCAAATGTATTTGTGAACCTTTTTGCCTCATTTTTTTTTTAAAGATTTATTTTGTTTATGAGTATACTATAGCTATCTTCAGACACACCAGAAGAGGGCATCAGATCTCATTACAGATGGCTGTGAGCCACCATGTGGTTGCTGGGAGTTGAACTCAGGACCTCTGGAAGAACAGTCAGTACTCTTAATTGCTGAGTCATCTCTACAGCCCCACTGCTTTATAGGCAACCATTTTTGACACATTTTCTTTTTTAATCCTATTAATATCTTTCAGGAAAATTTGTAGTTCCCTGATTAATAATTTCAAGTTTTTCTTTTATTTTGCAAATTAATAAATGTTTATATTTGTTATTTTTCTCATGGCTATAGGAAATTGGGATTGAGAGATGACAATGTTTAAATTACAAGTTCTTGGAGGATTTTCAAACCCTGCATTTATTCCTTATACAAGTTTCTCTATTTCCTGGAGGTAGTGAAAGCTAATGAGGATTATAGTATTTGTATATTGTAGTGTCCAACTACCTGGCTTCTGTTCCACATCTTAATGCCACCTTAGGCAAAATATATAACCCTTTAAAGCATTAATAGTCTCTTCTGAACAATGGGGCAAATAACGCCCAATATGTAGAATTTGATGAAATTGTAACAGTGGTTTGCCCATAGAAAGCAATGCATAATTGTTTTATGTCAGTAATAGCTTCATCACCATATAGTAAACTTAGGTGTTGCAAGTACTGTACAATAGTATCTATACAACTTTAGTTCTGGTTCCTTTGTTGGTCTCTATAACAGTAACTTTTCTGAGATTATATACATAGTAAGTGACAGATACAGAATTTATACATGAAATGTAAATTTTAAATGTGTTTATTTTGCTGTGCCAAGGTTCTGTCTGGACACTAGACTTGGCATAGTACTTGCAAGTATTTGCAGTGTTCTTGTCGTCCTTGGTCTAGGTGGAAAATTACTAGCATAATGGATAGCAAAGCTGCTAAAAAACTTTTTAAGTCTTAAAGCTGATGAGTTAGATTTATTAAGAATACTTTTTTTTTTTTTTTTTTTTTTTTTTTTTTTTTTAAATTTAAAGCCTGCCTGGACTACATAGTGAGTTCCAGGACAGCTGGGGCTATGTAAAGACCCTGTCCCAAAATAATAATGTTTTTTTTTTGGGATGCAGAAATAAGGTGTATTGTCACCTTCTATCTATATCTAGCCGGTACAGGTTACCAGGACTCTGCTACCTTGGTAAAATCCTAGAACTTACTTTGGTTCTTTTTTTTTTTCATCCCTAGAAACGACTACAGAAATGATCAGCGCAACCGACCGTACTGATACAGTTTCAGATATTCCTGTGTCTCTGACATGATCCGTGGGGAATGTCAGAGTGTGCCTGCTGCTTTCCTCATGGTCTCTTGGGTAGTGAAATTGACATTTGGGTTTTTATTTGGGTGGGAGGGCTGGGGACAGTTTTCCTTTTAGAAATGTCCGTTACAAATTTCCCTTTTAGTTACCCACTTTCTCTTTCCCAACCCTTAAAGCTAAGTGCATTGTAAAATATTGCCAAAATGGAAAGTGTTTTGTAATACTGCAATAAAAGCTGCTTGTTTTTTGTGGATATCGAGTGCATTATTTGTCACACTTAGCTAACTAACCCTTCAGAATTAGAAAATTAATATTAATGTAGGTAAATTTAAATGTTATTCTAGCTGTTCTTTATTGAGGTTCTGCTTTGTTTAGAATAGTAGTTTCAAGGAGCGCTTGGTGGAGTATAGGGAGTCAGGTCTAGGAATGTCTGTTGAGGCTCATTATATTGCCATGATACCAGATTTCTATTTCCAGTCCTGGCTGATGCCCTTCAATATACCCTACTCCTAAGTCCTTAACCTTTCCACTTAGATGGGAGGAAATAGGTGCATAAAACTTAACATGTACTTAATAGAACATTTGCTCTCACACATTAGTTTCTTCTTAGACTTCCTAACCTGAAATCTTTACCAACCCACCCAAGTTAGATGAGGTCAAAACTTCAGAATTTCTTGATTTCCAGCTTACATTTTGTACATATGCAGGCCTTTTTGATTCTGCCTTCAAAATACACCCCAAACCATCTATACTCTTGACAGTGGATAACAAGCTACATTTGTCTCTTTATTAGGACAGTTGCAGTAGCCTGTTCACAAGTCTCCCTATATAGCTAAATGATGTAAATATATATATATATATATAATACTGTATGTTTCAGCCTCTGGCCCCATAATTCTCGGCCATACCAAATAGGTTTCTGCTTTAGTATCATTGTACATCTTCTTTGTGTAGTGTTCTCAGATACTCATATGGTCTACTCCTAATACTGTGTAAGATTGTGTCTACCATTTTCTTTCTTGTTTTTCCTGGCTATTAAACCTTTGGTATCGTTAGCATATTTGCAAATTATCAGTAAGTGGGAGTTGAGAAATTGGTACAATTATTAAGCTACCTAGAGCAATGGTTAGCTATATGTAAAAACAGAAATTTTTGAAAATAAAAATGTCCTAGGCTCTTCTCAAAATCTGAATGAAGCCTGGGCATTTTAAAAGCACCCAATGTAACTAGTTTAGGGAAGAGAGGAGTTTAAGACAACTCAGACATATTTATAAGATGAATAGAAGATCATGAAATTGGGGAATATCATGTGGCCAATGAGACCCAAAGGAAGAAAGGAAAAAAGACTCCCTCTTGTCTCCTTTTTAGCTTCATAGCTTATACCAGTATTCCCACTTACACAGTACAAACATTGTGAGCTAGTACCTATCTATGAGAAAGAACATACCTTTTGTCTTAGGTAGTAAAGTTGCTACGTGTGGTGACATCTAATCCAAGCATTTAGGAGGCTGAGGCAGGATCAGGATGATCACAAGCTAAGAGTCAGCCTGGCCTACATACAGTATTAAGATCCTCTCTAAAGATGATACTGTTAGGGGCTGGAAATACAGTTCAGCTCTTCCAGAGAACCCAAGTTCAATTTCTAGTACCCACATCCAGGTGGTTTACAGCCAACTCTTAACTCCAGCTTCAAGTGGTCTGATGCGCTCTTCTGTTCTCCACAGATATCCATATACATTGGTGTTCACTTACACATAAAAAAAGTGAAAAATAAATGTAGCATTTTGAACATTTTGGGTTATTCTTCCCACCTGCCTTGTTTAGACACGGTCTTGTTATATAGCCCACATTAGCCTAGAACTCTTCTCCTTCAGCCTTGGAAGTACTGAGTTTATGGGCATACCTCCCAACACCATGTTGGGTCTTGTTCATTTTGTTCTGAGACAGTCTCACTACATAGCTTTAATGGTCTGGAACTTGCTATGTAGGTTGACCTAAAAACTTAGATCCTCCTGCCTCTGCCTCCTGAGTGTAGGGTGTAAAGGTGTGTGCTACAATACCTTGGGTGGATATTCTTTTTTTTAAAAACAAAACAAAACAAAACAAAAAACAGGAGGTTGTCCTGTGCATCCCTGATACCTCCTCACTGGAAGCTAATAATAGCCCTTCTACACACCAAGCCCTGACAGCTAAACTGCCAGATTCCTTTAGGGGAGAATTGTCCCTTGTTGGGAATTACTGCCTTAGTAAAAAGTTTTGATAGAGAATTGAATTCTGAATGCAAATTTAAAAAGGGTAATTATAGAGAGCATAGTTTTCTTCTAGAATATGAGCAGCATTTCTTAGGATCTCCCCTGACAGTGTAGCAGGATGTTCAAAGACAGGAGAGATGTTCTTACCTTGACTGTTCTGTCGGTTTTGGAAGAATGAGCAGGGCCATTCATATTTCCCTGGGTTTCAATAGCCTACAGGCGCAAACTGTTTTTAACTATATTGTTTAAGCTTCCAACTTGTGTAAAACTCTGCCCAGATCTCCATCCCCGTTTGGTCTGTATTTATGGTGTCTTCAGAGAGATGCCTTATTACTTAACCAGATAACCAGTCACTGCTTTGGCAGCATCTCAA
Source organism: Arvicanthis niloticus (assembly GCF_011762505.2). NCBI lineage: Eukaryota > Metazoa > Chordata > Mammalia > Rodentia > Muridae > Arvicanthis > Arvicanthis niloticus. The sequence continues at coordinate 38,543,331 of NC_047663.1, read as the reverse complement.
TACTAATTGCGTCAGTCCTCAGCAGAAGACTTGACAGCACTGAGCATAAGTGGCTGGCTTCATACTACACCTACCATCTATCTATCGCCAGTGTGTCAGAGCCTTCACCTTACCTCTTAATCTAATAGAACTGGTTTTAGGGCACCATTCAAAATGTAACACACCCCCCTGTAAGAAATCTTTTGAAATGAGATTTCTGTTGTTCCCTTTTAATAGCAAATAAAAGGTATCTACAAGCCCCACTTCATCTATGTGCATATGAAATTTGCCTTATTTTAGTCATTTTCAAAACTTAAGATGTTAAATCATTTATTCTTTCTACTGTCACCAGTATTCTGTACTTTTGAAAATCAGTGTTTCTTCATAGGTTCCACACCCCAACCAGTTACACTACCCTCAGCTTAATTTCCTTTCCCCCACTTCCCCTCTTCTCTTCCTCCCTTTCTTGTCTGTTTCCACCCCCCTTTGTTGTGTATAGCTCAGGCTAGCATTAAATTCACTGTAGACAGCTATAGAGATGGCTCATAGGTAAGAGCCTGTTGCTTTTACAGAGGATCTGTGTCTGGTTAAATTCAAAACAAAACAAAAAACAACCACACTATGTAGCCCAGGCTGACTCAAACTTACTGTATTTATTTATTGTATATGAGTACACTGTATCTGTCTTCAGACACACCAGGAAAGGGAATCAGATCCTATTGTAGATGGTTGTAAGCCACCATGTGGTTACTGGGGATTGTTTTTTTTTTTTTTTTTTTTTTTTTTTTTTTTTTTGGTAGCTTCCCACATGCTGGAATTATGGATATGCACCACAACACCTGGCAGCCTTTTGTAGTTTGCTGAGATTGATTAGTAGGTTTTGTTGACAGGGAAATTCAGATGTCAATAGAAATGAGAGAAAAACTAAGACAATTTTACAATGTTAATGGGAGTCTTTCCAAGCAAATGGATGATGTATTAGGCAGCAAAAAGTTTGATTGGCTCTGACTAAAGCTTAGTATCCACATGAATCTGGGATACATAGCTAGACACTGTCTCAAAAAAGATCTTTTAAAAAGGCCAGCAAGATGGTTCATTAGATACAGGCTTACTTTTTTGCCAAGCCTGATAACCCGAGTTAGATGCCTGGGAGACATAGTATATGGAGAGAGCTGACTTCCAAGTTGTGCTGCGGTGTATGGATTCATATGCATAGACATATGTACTCAAATGAATAAATAAATGGAATTTTAAAATTAAAATTCTCAACAATTTAGAGAGATGAATGAGGTAGGGAACAAAGTAAGGAAATTTTCTAAGAAGCAAACTTCCTAGTCTTTTCTTTTGACTGAGGGACAGGTTTCTAGTTTTGTTCCTAGATTTTTGGCACTAACAAGGGACTTGATTTAGGGACGTGTCCTATTATTTATTTGGTTGGTTGGTTTGTTTACTGTCAACTTGATACAATTTAGAGTCTCCTGGGAAGAGAAAACTTTAATTAAAGCATTGTCTACCTCTCATTGGCCTGTGGGCATGTCTGTGGGAGATTGTCTGGATTCCAAATTGATATAGTAGGACCCAATCCACTGTGGGTGGTATCCCATGGATATATAAGAAAGCCAGCTAAGCGTAAACTAGTGTTCCTACAAAGTTCATGCCTTCAAGCTCCTGCCTTGAAATTTATGCTTTGACTTCTCTTAGTATGTGACTGTGACCTGGAAGTAAAAGCCAAATAAGTCCTTTCTTCTCCTAAGTTGTTTCTAGTAATGGTATTTGTCACAACAGCAGAATGAAACTAGAACAGGAGGAACGCTAGTCACAGAGACAGAACCTTTGGCTCTGCCCTTCCTGCTTTGCTCTGATGAAAGGAACTATAACTGCATAGAAAGAGCACCCAGCCATGGGAAGGAGTCCCATGTTCCAGAGCAGCCTCAGAGGAGTGAACAGCAGTGGTGATTCAGAAACTAGGTAAAATGACAAGCAAGTATTCATTCATAAAAGAGAAAGACAGGTTATCTTCTCAGGACAACATCCTGAGGGAAAGAGTTGGAATTACAGCCAAAAACCAAACCTATTTTGAGGCAACATCAAGTTCCGGAGTTGTTCCCTGATTTTTGGTTCCCAAGGTCCTGTGGCCTGTGGCCTTTGCTTTTTCGGTTTGGAGAAATAGAATGAGAAAGCAGGTGCCTCTAGCTTTTCCCCTAGCTTGTTGCAGGCCTTTGCTATAGACAAAGGACTCAGCTTAGCCTGTCGAAAGTCTGTGATACACAAGTTATCTGGGCTCTCGGGTGTCTTCCGGAACCTTGTAGGCTCTGTCTTCACAGACCTTGGTACGTCATACACAAAGAAAATCTTGTTGGTCAGCTTGTTTTGGATCGATGGATTTCTTGAGGCCCAAACAAGTAGTGTTTCTTGTATCTGCATAAAAGCAAAGATCATGGGGCTGGCTCGTGTTGTGCTCAGTCTGGGAAAGGAAGTAACTGGGAAAGGGGAAGTTCTGGAATGGTTACTATGGCCCCAAGGAATCAAGCCAAGGGACAGTGTCTGAGGACTTTTGCCCCAATTCTCCATTGTTGACTCTGAACAAATAGATGAATGGGAGGAATATGGAGGAAAGAGAGGGAGGGGGCCAAAGGGGGGGGGACTATAGGACAAGAATGTCTTACGCTCTTCTTCACACTCTTGGTCTCTTCTGCGTCTAGCATGTCCAGCAGCAAATGGAACACCTGTTCATTGCGGATCCCCAGGGCACCCTGGATAGAGAATGAGTAACTCTGCCTAAGTAGCCAGCCCCAGGAAGGTAAGAGCCCCAGCCTCTTTTCCATTCTCCCTTTGGGATGACTCTGTGACCTAGAGAAAGATGTGGGTTCTTTCCTTGGCATTTGGGGATCTAGTTCCTAATATTTATCAGGGTAGAGACCTTTTCTGTAATATCTAATCACATCTTTCATACCCATCTATCATATATTCTTCTTATCCCAAGGTTTGGACCTTCGAGAGGACTAGAATTCTAAAGTAACCTTCCCAGACTACAGTTCTTTCTTATCCACAGTAACTGCTCAATCATTTACTTGCCCACCATCATCAAGACATCTCAAAGAACTGAGTCAGAAAACCAGCCCAGCTTACCAAAGAGATGATTGCTTCCTGGCGGTCACTGACATATGGGCTCGTCAGTTGCCTGTGTGGAAGGGAATATGTTATTCAGTGGGAGGGAGGCTGGTTACACCTCAGCCCAGAGTGAGTCCGGCCTGACAATTAATGCTGCTAATTTTATCTCCATCTCTGGTTTCTCAAATCAGAGAAGCTGGCAGCGACAGATACTATAGTTTGCCATGAAACACTGAAATGATGGATCAGGGTTTAATTATCACTGGAACTTGATGCTTTCTGAAAGTCCCTTTGGGGTTGTAGTGGAGTTTTATAGCAACCCTGAGTAGCTTAATCAACAACAACAACAACAACAACAACAAGAAGAGGTAAACAAAAGCCCTGAGTCAGAATGACCTGCCCTAAAGTACAGACAAGGTTCTCAGCCAACCTCCCCTCTTGCCTTCTAGCCCTGTCTAGTTCAACTTACTCCTCCATTAGTTTCATTATTAAAGGCTTCATCTTGAGCACATCCACTGTTTCAGACACGGCCTGCCTTATTACCTGCAGAGTGCAACCACAGAGAGAGGGAATTCAGGGTGCACCACAGCACCGCATACACCCTTAATAAACACTCGGGTTTTGTTACAAAGGGTACCTGCCTGGAGAAGCTCAATAGATGGAGTGTTCGAGCAAAGGCAATTAGAGTACTGGGAAGGGTGCACAGGCTTTCCTTATTCAGTCTTGGGTTCTGGGTTGTTTTCCTGGAGGAAGTGATGGCCCAGCTTATGGTTGAAGGATAAGTGGAAGGATGAGGGGAACAGTTCATTTACTGAGGAATTTAGACTGAGGCTTTTCAAAATGTACTCAGTAATTGTACGAGTACATCAGGGTATGACCACCCTAACTGCAGCTGGTATAGCTATGAGAAGTAAAGCTGTGTACCACCCTGCCCAGAACCTGTCCAGCTTTACTTCTCATAGCAAGGAAGGGGGAGAGGTGAGTAGCAGGGGGCAGTTTTGGTGGTGTTTTTGTGCTTAGGAACTGCTTAATCAAAGACAGGTAGATTAAAAGCATGGCCTGTGTGAGAGGGCTAGGGTAAAACCAGTGTCATACTAGGGTGTGGGGTTTATTGGGAATCCCCGTCTCAAGAGAATAAAGAGAAAGACTTGGAGCTGGGAGCTAGGATTTTACTTGAAAGGGTTCACTGTGCATTTTCCTCTTGAGCAGGTCAAATGTGAGTTCCTCCAGCCCCTGTTCCTGGATCTTTTCCAGCCCAATGGTCTTGAGCATCTTGGTGGCTTCCAAGCGATCCTAAGGGAAGGGACAGAGAGGTGTGAAAGACAGTGCATTTTTCCCTCCTTTTCTAGTGCTAAGGAGGATAGCTTAGAGCTTACATCAATGACGTTGGAGTGTAGCTGTTCCAGAATGGCCCTGGTGACAGGAGCTGAGTGAACATTCATCATCTTGACCAGCATCCTAAGTGCCTGTGAAGGGTGAGGAGGAGCATGTTATACTGGTGTACCCAGAGGGGTGTTGATAGCCAAGCAGACTTTAGGGCTAGGCCTAAAACTCACTGAGGAACAGGGTGCTTCTCTCTGCCCTCTTGGCCTTTTGAATGAGAGCACAAGTGGATGTGTGCATACATAAATAGATGAACACTCATACCAGATATATGGACATGTGTGCACATGCATTTGTCCATATCCCCCCCCAGATGTATGATTACATATTCATAAACACACAGAGAACTCTGCTATGCACAACTGAAGCTTGTTTTCTTTGGGATGTGATGGTAGAAGCATATTCTAACCCAAGTCAACACTGACCACTGTTTGCCAAGTACGACCCATAGATCCCAGCTTCTGCCTCTCATACCTTCATCCTCTGGGACATGGACCCTTGACATAGACATTGTAGCAAGAACTGTTGGACCATGCTGTTGCTGGGCCTCAGGAAACCCAAGCATAGGGCTGCCTCTAAGGATTCTTCGTTCAGTGGCTTGTCTATCAGATTCTGCAGCAAAAGCACCAGCTTTTCCTCACTTCCGACTTCAGGCCTCTTAGAGGGAAACGTAAGTGAAATGAGTAACGGGAGGCACTATGTCTTCAGCTAGCTTTCTTCACCTTTTAATTTTTGTCTTTTTCTTTCTTTCTTTTTTTTTTTTTTTTTGAGCTAGGATCTCATTTTATAGGTGATCCCAAACTCAGGATTGTCTCCCAAGAGCTGGGATTTCAGGGTGGTGCAGTCATACCTGGCTTAGGCATCATGTTTTCTAGAATATTGCTTTTGACCCTTCTCTCTAAAGCAAGCCTGATGCCATCACACGATCCCCCCCCCCTTACTTTCTGCTGTCACCTACTGTCTCCTAAGTCGTATCTCTTTAGAGAGAACTTTTTGAAATGAAAATTACAATTCGTTTAAGAACTCTTGAAGTTTCTTACATAAAATTAAGAGCCCAAGTACCTAAGAAGTCCACCAGGCCACATGTGATCTAGTCTATTAGTGTCTTTGACTAGACCTTCATTTCCTGTTGCTTGTCTTACTCTGTTCCACTTTAACAACAGTGTCTTTTCTTGCTCATCTTAGGCCATACCAGCCATGTTCCTGCCTTTGTGCCCACCAGTCTTTCTGTCTAGGGCACTTTCTCTCATAGCTATATGTCTTTGTCCAAATATATTGTTTACTCTGGACCTTCCCTGTCTACCATGTTTAAATTACAACTCGTCCTCCCTACTCAGCAATCTTGGTGCTCCTTCCTCTTTCCACATTTGTGACCTCTAACATTCTGCATACTTTTGTAATTAAATTGTTTTGTGAGTCCTCCCACCCCCAACAAAGGCAGTTTGCCCGTTTGGTTTATTGATATATCCCAAGGGACCAACATGCCTGGTATATGATAACTGTTTAATACGTATTTGCTGAATAGATGGATGAGTAACTGATTCTATTTTACAGGAAGTACTGTTGGAATTAAAGAACCAGGGCTCTAAAGGGGGACATAAGTGAAAGCTGTATCAGTGGACCTTTAGTCTCTGTTTCATTGTGACAGATGTTTTGCTTCCGTGATCTGTTTTAGAGGTGATGATAACGATGGCTCCCACTGAAAGAGCACAGGCATTCTTGTTTCTTATTGAATCTCATTTAGTGATTTCTGCTTTACAGAGGTTGTCTAACTGAATACATCAGCTTATACTTTAATTCAGCTTTAGAGGGAACTCCACAAGGACAGTATCTTCTATTAAATCTGAGAGTTAGGCAACCTTCTTTCACATTCAACTGCCAACTAAAATTACCAGTGACCTTGGCCTTCTTTGCCCCAATTATGGATTCTGCTCCCAATCACCTTGCTCTTAGAGATAGCAGCCCAGGAGTTCAGCGCTACTCGTAGTCCCACCAGGGTCTCCAACCTTTGACTTTCCTTTTGTTCCATCAACTGTTTGATGAGAGCCTTGATCACAGACTTATCCAAGCAACCTGGACAAGGAGGGCATTCGAGTCAGGGCGGGGCCTCAAGGACTGTTCTTCTCTGTAAAGACCTATTAAACACTACTTTACTCTTAAGACAGGAGGTCCAAGTATTGGTTTTAAGGGGTTGCCCATCTTCCCACTAGATCAGAGAGTTGGCTAAGCATTAATGCAACTTCTAGAGCCTTCCCTGTCCCTCCCTCTACTCTATTTTTAATTTTCATCCTACCTTCTCTCTGCCCAACAGTGCCTAGGGTAGTTCCCAGCCCCTGTAGCATGCTAGGTTGGAGTGGGGTCATACCCCCTTTCCTTCCACTCACACCTATAGAATAAAGTGACTTTACTTTTGTACCTCCCCAACTTCCTACAGAGGGTGAGAACATACCTAGGATGGCCAGGGTTTTATAGACCTCGTTCTTCACTTTTGCTGAACCAGTTTGAGCCTGATTTAAGAAGGAAATAGTGAAAACATACCATAAAGTGATAGATTGTCAAAATTTTAGGGATTGTTTTAGTGTAACTTATACAAAATAGAAATCAGAGAGCTAGAACGTGACTTGTTTATGGTCACATGGAGTACACAGGCAAGATGGTGTAGTGGGAGCAACACCAAGCCAGTAAGTCAGGCTTCTGTGCACACGGACATCTCTGGGTAGTACTGTAGTCACCTGGCCTTAAGCCAACACTCACCTGGCCTTAGGCCAGCACTTGGATTCTCAGAATTTCTATTTGTGAGATATCATTAACTTGTCTGAGAATTCTATACAATTGTAGGTACGACTATAGAGAAGAATGATTAGGCTCAGGCCCTGGGTATGGCGACTCATGCCTATAATCCAACACTAGGGGTCAGGAGGCAGAAGGATTGCCCATGAATTTAAAACCTGGGCCACATAGTAAATATCTGTCTCAAAACAACAATGACAATAACAACAACAACATAAACATGTAAATACACACACAAGAAAAAAAAGAAGGAAAGAAAGAAAGACAGACAGAGAGGGAGGGAGGGAAGAAGGAAGGAAGGAAGGAAGGAAGGAAGGAAGGAAGGAAGGAAGGAAGGAAGGACAGGAAAAAAAGACCAACATCAATGATAGCAGGGACACTCAGATTAACATATGTAAGCCTGGAACAATGCTTTACTTAAATCAGAAAGAGCTCAGTTCCAGGGTGGTGTGTGTTTCTGTTTGTGGTGAGAGAATCCAAAGGCCTAGTATATGCTATCCAGTACTTTACCCCTGCATTATATCCTCAGTCCTTAATGTTTCAAGACAGGGTCTTGCTATGCAGCCAAGGTTGGTCTTGAACTTATGTAGCTCAGGCTTGCATGGAACTTGCAATCTTCCTGCCTCCATCTCCTGAGTGTGGGGCTTGCAGGCATGAGCCACCAAGCCTGGCTGCAACTCCAGTTCTTTTCTGGCTTTTCAGTTCAAAGTGTTTTCACAGACAAAAGGATCTTCAGATTCACACTCTCAAATAGCTGTCTAAAGAGGCCAAGCACGTAAGGTGGGGACTTTACCACCCCACAGTGGTCCTGACCTTTCCTGGTACTCTGGAAGGCCTTGTCTTGTGCTCATGCGCATACCCTCTCAAAACCTCAGACCCTCTTTTCTCATTCCCTGAGCTCCATGCAGACCCCAGACTTACCACCTGCCACAGAGCTTCCATGACAAACTTGTTACTGATGCCCAGGTACCCTAAAGCCTGCAGGAAGAGGGATGGAGGAGAGGAAAGAGACATTGGACACCAGCTCAGGAGTTACTGTGTTTTATGCACAGCGAGACTTTATACCTGGGGCGTCCCTGCTCCCTACCAGCCACCTCTAGCTTGTTTCCCTTTTCTATCTCAGTACCACCCCAGAAGCTGCCCCTCCAATTTACCCCCTATGCCCATGCTCCTTACGTAGGCTGCATAGCACTGCTCGTCCTCTTGTGGAGAGTTCAAGCTGTTGATGAGTTCCTGCTCATCCAAGGTGGGCCAGTCGAATGGAAGAAAAAACCCATAGACCTCCAGTAAACATAGAGTCCAGTCAACTGATCCCCAATTTCCCTTCCTTCCATTTTTCATTGAAGGACCCAGGGCTGAAGGGTAAGTAGTCTGAACCCAAGGTAGCAAATCCAAGGTAAGGCATTCTTAGGAAGGGAGTGTCTACATTCTTCACCCAACCATGATCCTGACCTTTAATCTTTGCCACTTCAGGGGGTCATTGGTGGGATCAAACAACCCTGGTCCCATCTTGGGTTTTAAAGTCAACTTGCTGATAGAGACATGGAGGTTTGGTAGTTGGGCACTGTTTTTGAAGTACCTGTGTGAGAAATTGCACAGACAACCATAGTCCCCTTCCTCCCCTCCTCAAGTTACAACCCTACCTCTGCTGCAGAGCCTCAGCAATGAGACCAGAGAAAAACTGATACTCAAAGAGGAGTCAGTGATACTCACTTGATGGGGCTGCCTGTCTAGAACCGCAGGGTCCTCTCTAGCATCTGACTTGCCCCACTCCTGGTCCAACCCATCCTGATTCTTCCCCTCTTTTCCTGGAGGAAGTAGGAAAGTGTGAAGAATACAGAGATGGGCAAAGCACACCTTGGGAGGGTTCTTCTTTTCCAAAACATCTTTTTTGACTCCCGTTCCTTCCGTTGGTCATAGAGGGTGCGCCAGTGCGTGAAGAGATCGGGCTTTTTCTCTAAGTGGAGGCAAGGTGTCGCATTGGGCCTGCTTGGATGCACCCTCCAGCACTCGGGACTTGGGGGAAATGCTTCCTTTGGCACCTGGTGGGGAGAGCAAATGGCAGAACAGTCAGAGGGCTCCCCTAGGCCATTATTGCAGTGCTCGAACCAGAGAAGGGGTAGCGAAGGTAGGGAAAGCAAACATGAGAGATACCAACTTAAGTTTCTCATCTGGGCTGGAAACACAGCTACCACCTCTTCCATTCTATGACTTGGAACAGTTACTTTACTCTACCAATGCCTCGATCTTCCTCTGTAAAATGGGTCTAATTAATCCTTATTCTGTTCCTCTCCCAAAGCAGTTGTGAAGCTCAAAAACACTAAAGATTTTGTAAATTGATCTGAATACACAGTTTGGTTACTTGAGAATCTCAAAGCCTTTGAAAAGTCAGATGGGCAGGGAGGCCAGGCCTTGGGGAGATGTGAATCGAAGGAAAAGAGGCTACTACTTATTCAGACAGTAGCGCCTATGGTATGTTGCCTAGTTCTCTGCCTCCACGAACTTTATAGGCTACTTGAGAAAACAGGCTTCCTTCAGACGCTCTCTCAGCTGTGTGACTACTTCAGTGTATGTGCTGCTAAGACTACACACAGGGCCTTGTGTATGCCAGATCCCAGCCTTTTACCACTTGGTACAGTTCTGACTGTAGCCGAGAGATTCATGTGGGCAGTGGTTTTCTGTGAATCTGGCCTGGCTCCAGCCATCTCTGAAATCTTTCTATCTTTACAGCACATCTGTTTTTGGCAACAGGGAACAATGGGTTTATTGCCAGTAGCTCCCAACTCAGAGAATGATAAGATCTTACAGGTTTCCCACTGACTATCAGGACTTCAGTCATGCAATGCTGACTCAGAAATAGGGTTTCTAGATTTAGCAAAGCACTGTAATAAGAAACTCCAAAAGATGTCAGCTTAAATTTGAGTTTCAGGAATGAATAAAATATTTAGGACTTTATATCTTTTAAAAATCACATGTGCTATTTATGGGATATTTAAATTTAATTGGTCTGTCTGTGTTTTATCTGGCAACCCTAAGTAAGGATTGCTTCTTTAACAAAAATGACTCTGTTAGCAGACACTCTGCATAGTCCAGGCCTTACAGATTTTGTCTCATTAGAAACTCTACACAAGGGGGTAGGCAGTGTAGCCGCCCTCTAATGAGGAGACTCTGGAGGCTCACTCAGAGAAGGAAAGTAACTTGTCTGGGATCACACAGCATTAATGGCAGACACACAGGTGAATGCCAGGGTTCTGTGAGCTAGCTTGAATTGGGACAGAGTTTGGTGATCTTCCTACTTTGACACAGCTCCTAGGGTAACAAAAATCACTTACCTTGTAACAGGACAAGGGCAGGTGAACAGGAGCCATGGCTTTTCTGAATTCTGGCAAGAGGAACAAAGATATGTGTGTGGTACCAGTAAGACAGTAGTTAAAAGTCTGAGCTCCAACACCTTGTTGAGGCATTCATTTGTTCTGCAGCTAGTAAACACTAGCACCAGGTATTTCCCCAGGAACTAGGGTGGTAAATGAGGCATCACCCTGGCTTTTCAGTAGCAGGCAGTCTTCCTGGTACTGTGCCTGGGAGCCTCTCAGAAATGCTGTCAGGAACATCATGTCAACCGGATCCCCAGGTGCCTCTCATGTAGTTCAAGTTTAAGGAACACAGGACTAGTAGTGTTCTTAACCCTGGTTGCATATCAGAACTATTGGAATGATATTTGAACATGCCTAGGCCCTGTATCAGACTAATTGAGTCAGATTTGTGGTAATAGAGCCTAGGCATTTTAGAGATTCCAGTATTCAGTTAAGGGTAACAATTGTTGGTCTCTCTCATTTTCTCAAATGTGAGTGTGTATTACGCTCACTGGGAGAGCTTGTTAAAAATCCAGATTTCTAGGATTCAGTTCCCTAGCATCTGATTCTCTAGGGTTTGGGTAGATCTGATCACTCTGGGAGGTTTTGAGAACTACTGGTTTAGCATTTGAGACAAATTCTGGTCTGCAGTGATTTACAAAGGGAAACGAATGTGGAAATACACACAAGCAGTATAGCTGAGAGGTACCTTCAGGGCTGGGAATTAGATGTCCTAGAGGATATGATGCAGACCAAGTCTTGCATACAAGCAAGAGTTAGCAGGGTAGTGGTGGTGCACAACTTTAATTCCAGCAGGGAGGCAGAGGCAGACTGATATCTAAGTTCAAGGCCAGCCTGGTTTACAGAGTGAGTTCTAGGACAGCTGGGCTTGTACAGAGAAACCCTGTCTCATTTAGGGGTTGGGGGGGTGTTAATCAGGTAAGTCAGGGATAAGAGCAGTGGGCTTAGGGAAGACATTATGCAAAGAGCTAGAGGTGTGAGGTTGGTTTAGAGGGCAAGACACAGGTATGGGAGAAGCTGGGGGACACATGTATTCCAACTTGAGAAAATCCAGTAAGTCCTCCTTTGGAATTAGAGACTTACTGTGAGGACTGGAGAGAGACATCAACTGTCCAAAGGCCTGCCCTGGCCTTTCCCATGGATTTGCTAAACCCAGGACCTTGTCGGAGACTGGGTCTGGTTAGTTATCTTTAATGTATCAGGTCCCCACCCTTGGCTCCATTCCTTTCCACCCCATCCTCACTTTTGTTCCGGTTTCGATAGTCCAGCCATGGCCAGTTGAACATTGGCCTGGGTATTTGAGAGAAATCAGCCCGTTCTTCATGGCCCATCCTCTTTGGTGTAGGGCAGAGGAGAACCAGAACATCCAAAAATTCAGGGATGTGAAGCAAAGAGGGGCTTGAGGAGGCCCTTTCTTTGGTATAAGTGAGACCATAGAGACACTCAAGTGCTGAGCAACCAGGTTGCCATGGTGAACAGAACACCCATTTCCATTGTTGAGTCCCACTGCTGGCCACTGTTGGCCTCCTGACCCAGCTGTTCACTGAACTTCATTTCCCATAGCAGAATAGTGGTGAAGTCATGTCTGCTCAACTCCAGTAGCTTTGGTGAGGTACAAAGTGTTTGTGAACCGTCAAGTTCAAGTCAACCCATGTTAAGTACAGGAGTTGTTCACAGAATTGGTCATCAGGAAAATGACAGGGACAGGAAAGCCTCTTTTATATGTACATCCTTCCTCTTTGACAGGAGGCTGTGTGGTAAGGAGCTGCTGTTCAGATTTCTTCTGTTTGCATATGCTGTTCCATCTACCTTGTACCCTTTTCCTTTCCTTCCTGCCTGTCAAATTGTCACTCAGATCTTTCAAACTCATACCAATGTTATGTCATTTCTGAAGGCTTTTCTTTCCCAAGCTCCCCTTCCCACCTGACTCAGTGATGTAATCTCTTTCTTACTTCACCCCAGTGCCTAGCATGGTACTGACATATAGGTCAGTACACAGTAAGAAGCCTACTATGTGTCTTGTTTTCTTTTCTGTTGCTGTGATTAAAATGCTCTCACAAAGGCAACTTAAGGATGGAAGTGTCATTTTATTTCATAGTTCAGGTTACAATCCACTGTGGCAGAGCAGTCACAGCAGCCTGGCCAGTCACAGTGAGAACATAGAACATGTTCTCTCCATTTGGTCCAGAGCCTGGACCCTGAGATGGTGTTGCCCACATTATAGATAGATCTTCCTACTCCTAATAAGCTTATCAAGAGACTGGAGAGGTAGCTCAGCAGTTAAGATCAGGGAAGACCTGGCTTTGGTTCCCAGCACCTACTTGGCAATTCACAATAATTTGTAACTTCAGTTCCAGGGGATCTAATGCCCTCATTTGACCTGTGTGCACCAAGAACACATGTGGTACACATGCACGTAGGTAAACATTCATACAGAGAAAATAAATATATGACTTTTTAAAATTCATCTTTAAAAAAAAGTCTCTCCCAGGTATGGCTAGTGGCTTAGTTCATTCTAGATCCAGTCTGTCTTAATAACCAAAGATTAACCACAACACTACATATTAAGAAAATATGGATCATTGTGGCTAGAGATTTGGCTTACTGGTTAAGACCACTTGTTGCTCTTGCAGAAGACCTGAGTTGAGTTCTGTTCCCAGCACCCACATGGTGGCTGACAACTATCATCTCCGTTACAAGAAATCCAGCAGGAACACATGTGGTGCACATACATGTGAACTTGCAAAACATTAATACACATAAAGAAGAATAAAGAGTCTCTTTCCTCCAGCTGAGCAAGATGCCCAAAGGAAAGAAGGCCAAGGGGAAGAAGGTGGCCCTGGCCCCTGCTGTTGTCAAGAAACAGGAGGTCAAAAAGGTGGTCAATCTTTTGTTCGAGAAAAGGCCCAAGAACTTCGGCATTGGGCAGGACATCCATCCCAAAAGAGATCTAACACACTTCGTCAAATGGCCCCACTACATCAGGCTGCAGCAGCAAAGAGCCATCCTCTATAAGCAGCTCAAAGTACCTCCTGCCATTAACCAGTTCACCCAGGCCCTGGACAGGCGAACAGCTACTCAGCTGCTTAAGCTTGCCCACAAGTAGAGGCCAGAGACAAAGCAAGAGAAGAGACAAAGGCTACTGGCCCGTGCTGAGAAGAAAGCTGCTGGCAAAGGGGACGTCCCAACCAAGAGACCACCTGTCCCCTGAGCAGGAGTCAATACAGTCACCACCTTGGTGGAGAACAAGAAGGCTCAGCTGGTGGTGATTACCCATGATGTAGACTCCATTGAGCTGGTGGTTTTCCTGCCTGCCCTGTGTTGAAAGATGGGGGTGCCCTACTGCATCATCAAGGGAAAGGCCAGGCCTGGTCCACAGGAAGACATGCACCACTGTTGCCTTCACACAGGTTAACTCGGAAGACAAGGTGCTCTGGCTAAGCTGGTGGAAGCGATTAGGAGCAATTATAATGACAGATATGACAAGATCCGCAGCCAATGGGGAGGCAACGTCCTGGGTCCTAAGTCTGTGGCTCACACTGCCAAGCTGGAAAAGACAAAGGCTAAAGAACTCACTACTAAACTGGGTTAAATATATTCTAAGTTTTCTATACATAAATATAGTTACAAAATTAAAAAAAAAAAAAGAAGAAAGAAATCTAAAAAAAAACCCTAAAAAATATGGATCACTGGCTTGACTGTCATTTAATCAGACTTAGTGTAAATAAACTGACATGAGAGTGCTTTTATGTGCTGCACAGAGACAGATAACATTCTCAAGTGGAATTCCTACCAGAGTTACTTAATCTGAGCCCAACTGTAAGGAAATAAGCAAACCTAAATGATAAATACTCTACAAAAATATAATCTAAACAATTCCAATGCCTTTAAGGATAAAAAAAGATAGTGTTTAGCCAGGTGATGTAGCATACACTCGTAATCCCATCCTGAAAGCTCAAGGCCACTCCGGCCTATGTATTGAGATCCTGCCTCAATAAAGAAAACAACTGGCTGGGCATGGTGGATCAGCCGTGTAGGCGTATAGGCTCACACTGAAGATGGAGGGGGTCGTCATAAGGTCCAGGCCACCCTAGTCTACATAGGGAGTTCCAGGCAACTTAGGGCCACATAGGAAGCTCCCCTCCTCTCACACTCACAGAAAACAAAGCCACACTAAAAAGGCCAGTTGTGGTAGTACACACCTTTAATCCCAGCACTCAAGAGGCAGAGGCAGAGGCAGGTGGATTCTCTCTCTCTCTCTCTCTCTCTCTCTCTCTCTCTCTCTCTCTCTCTCCTC